>NC_054081.1:20668607-21010876 GCF_017562075.2 Anopheles merus
TTACGTTTTGTAATTATTTTCAATAAAATCCAGTCAACTTTGAAAAGCTATAAATAAAACCCGGTATTGAGTTGAAACAATCTATCCACAGTTTTAGAAACTGCATTAGTTTATTTAATTTTCATCAGAAAATTGCATCAATATTGGATTACGCATTCAAAAGTTATAAGCCTCCAAAGTCGCTGGCTATCCGGGTAGCCCGGTTGCCTGGAATATGATGTTGTTTTGGTTGCCAGTGACAGGGTTAAGCTTAATCTGTGGTGCTTGTGAAGGCTGGCTGACAGAGTGGTCTTTAAATGTTGCTGGCAACATTTCGAGTTGACATTATATAACGTCAAAAAGTAGGACAATCCCTACCAGCATTAAACCGCTTTGAAGGTATTCAGAAGGCATTTAAGGCCTTAGTCGCCTTAGAAGGCGAATAAAGATTTCAACCGAAACTTTCACTGCTGTAACGGGTTCTCTTCGAAATCTTTCAACTTTTTGATTCAAGGAGAACAGATAGCTTGCCGCCATCTTAGCTTGTTTATATACTGAATTTGCACCTGTACCAATGTAACTGCCAAATAGAGCAGTGACAACGCTTTTGGTTCCGAACCGAGAAAGCGTGTGTTCAAATCCAGATTTTTATGATCTTTTTTCTGCGTTTTTTCTTTTAAATTAATTTTTTCTTACTATAATTACTTGAAACAAAATTTATGTGAAGCGAAATTAAAATAATACCTTTTTTTATTCAGGAGTAATAAATAATACCTTTTTAAAAAAATATAATAATTACACTATGTTCACCGTTCATTATCAGGATGGGAGAAATATGTTTCTCATTTTTCCTTTTATTTTAGTTATCGAAATGAGTTTGATATATTATCACCTTTCAATGAGTTGGTCTTTAACAACCGAATAATGTAGACCGTCTTTAATAAAGTGAAATAGCTCAGAGCTTAACGCAAGAGAACATAACACGTAAATCGTGCTATCGAATCTCACGTTCATATCTGGGAACACTACAACAGTGCAGTGCTGAAGACGCTAGTAAGGTTTTCTTTTGACAGTTGCAATTTCAAATTTCAAATTAAAAGCGAAATTTTTCATTGACATATTTCAAAGGCATTTAATTACTGCTAAATGCACTGCTGATCGCCTTCAATTCGCCGGCGATTACAAGGCGATTAGAAGGCATTTAACGGAAATTTGCGGATAGGGATTATTAGCACAGAGATTATTTTTTATCATTCACTTACTGAATAAAGTGTTGATATAATAAAATACACCAAACAATGTTAACCAATATCCAATTAATCAATATCAAGGAGATTTAATTCTGTAACACAAGTAATATACATGGTTTATGAAAAATAGTCAAAAAAAGTTATATAAAACTCTTGAAGCCTTAAATTGGAGTAACATCTCCAATAAGTAGAAAATGAAAAATATTTAAAATATATTTAGTAAAGTTAAATATATGACATGTATTTATTATCAATGAAATCTACGTTTCTGGCCATTTTAAATCATAATTACATTTACTTTAAACGCACGTTTACAAGGGCGGTGAATCAGGTTAATACATAAATTTAAACATTGATTCTAATATCATAGTTTTACCCATAGTGGGCTAAGAAATGTAAAAGCATTTTAATGTTTTAATTATTTTAAAAGTAATTCTTAAAGTTGCTGTAACACTAATGAATATCAAAAATAGTAAGGTAATAGTCAAATAAGTTCTTTTTTTATTTTAATGAATTACCGATGAATCTCAACCTTATGAATGATTGGTTTTGATTATTAGACATTATTATCTATCAATTTGCTCATCCACGTCGGTTAAAACAGGCGTTCAAAAAATGCTGCTTGGGTTTGAAATAAACAGGCGTTACGCGTAACGCTAGCGTAACGTAGAGCGCTGAGCCTTACTGTTAACAAAAAAACATTGATGCAAAACTCTGAGGAAATATTTTTCATCCCTGAAACCGGTAGTGTAAACTATTTTTCCATAGGAAACCGCTATATGCAAAAACTCGAGATACGCTTTTGCACTCGGTCCCGAACGATAGCGTATATTGGATAATGACTGTATATAATGTTGCCAGACAAAAATCAATTTGGTTTGAATGTGCACACAAACAAACAAAGCAAAGAAAGTAGCGCTAGGTATCAAAATCCATACATTGTTTCAGCAACAATGCTGCTCGCAACAATATTAGTCTCCTGCCTTACATGATTTCAGCCTCCTACAGTCAAACTCCATTAAAAAAGCTAACTACCCAAACGCCACAGATTAAGCTTAAACGACTGGAAAATGGAATATCCATAAAAAAAACGAAAAAAAACAAATCCATAGCTTATAGCTCATAGCTCCATAGCATTATTGGTTTGCTCAATAGATGGCGTATTATACGGACGTCACACGAAGCGTAAACTTTGGCGTAAATTAAATTTCAGCCATACAACCCTTTAATCTTTTGACAGGAAGTTTACGCTCTCCCATACAAATCAAGCGTAAACTTATTGAGTTTACGCCTCATGTGACGTCCGTATTACAACTCATTATTATATCGTTGTCCTGTTCTTGCAATGTGTTTCGACAAGTTTCATCTAATCATGACGTATATAGCCTTCTAACTTCCCGAGCAAAATACGATATGTATGGTCGTGTGGTAAGCTACGTGGGTATCGACACCAACGACCATTACTCAAATCCCACTTGCTTCAGTGCTGGTGGTTTCCATTGGAGTTTTAATAATTTAAACAATCATATCGCCGTTCTAGTTCTAGCGATGCATAACTTCAATGCGAAACCATACAACAGTACAGAGGAAATGAAAAAGCTCTCCTCCAAGCAAGGAAGCTCCTCTGTTTGGGTATCCCACCAACAGATGGCGCCACCAGCTTTTTGATATTTTTAGAATGCATGATTCGTTTGCCGTCTTGTCAACGATGTCTTTTTGTATTTCGTTTAGATTGAGAGCTTGAGTCGTTTAGAAGCCGTTTGGTGGTCGTTAAGTGGATTTGTGGCACTTGGGTAGAATCGTGAAGGGTTCCAAATTTCAAAAGCCGTGTTACTCCGTATCCGTGAATAAGATAAACTTTGTATCTGGGGGATCTATCTTGGCGATATGTTTTCGAGCAACGATGTTGCGTGCAACCGTATTCGTCCAATTTCAAAGTTCAGAAATGTCAATTTGCTCTAAACAAAATCTTCATTTCATATTCATGCACTTTGAGTTCAAGGGCATCTACGAGCTCACAAACTGCTCGAATTTTTTCAGTGGCCAAGAAAAATAATCTTTCAAAACACATCTACCTTGGGAAGAAGTTATGTTTTGTTTATTGGGTAATTTTTACAAATGGTTATAAGCGTATCTTATTGCTATTCGTTAATGTATAAATCTTGATTTACAATTGTTGAATATTAGCCAGCTCATCGATATCTTTGCCTACGCGCAATTTTATCATTGTTTTGCCTCGATGGTGTATTAATTTGTGGTGCATTACGTTGAACCGTTATAAACTAGAGTGTAATTTTTGAGGAAGCTAATGTGTAAACTATCAATTCTTCGTAAAATGTCTATATTAATTTTGGTGCTATTCAGTAGTACAGCAGTGCTACAAACGAACGCTATTATGTTCCGGCTAGCGCCTAACGCACAAAAATGTCTGAGAGACGAAATGCACGGCAATCAAATTGTTGCTGGTGAATATGAGATCACCAAAGCACCTGGCCAAAAGATTGATTATGTGGTATGTCTTATCTTGTTTTTTCATTTTTATGTTTTCGTAACATTTTTTTTTATTTCAGGTTCGTGACACTAAGGGGCACATATTGGCACAAAAAGAAGACATTTCTAAAGGAAAATTTTCGTTTACGTCAGAATTATATGATACATTTGAAATTTGTTTCATATCTCAAGTACCGTCAAGTAAGTATAATCATTGATATTCTTGATATTAATCGATCTTCAATTCAACGTACCACGTATTGATTCGGACTATTGCTACACAAAACTACATCTAAATTTGTTTACCGCAGATCAGTAATTTTTCACTGCATTCGTTTTGCCTGAAAGTGTTGTAATCGTTGATTTCTGTCGAAATATTTCTTTCAAATTGGGTATCTATTGATGCGCTTAAATTGCCAGTCCATCAGTTCTTGTTTGTATATGCTTGTACAGGCGTCGTCAGAGTTACGACCCCCTCGAGTTAGGACGATTCGCATATACGACGATTTTGATTTTGACAGTTAAAAGTTGTCATTGACAAGAAATTGATGTATTTTTTTTTAATTTCTGGGCTGATAACCGTTACAGACACATTTACCAAGATTCCACAACTACCCTATCTTGAATATCTATATTGTGTACGGCTTTCAAAATGCAATTATTACATTATCGAACATTATTTTAACCCTGTCACTGGCAACCAAAAAAACATCACATTCCAGGCACCCGGGCTACCCGGGTAGCCAGCGACTTTGGAGGCTTATAACTATTTAAATGCGTAATCCAATATTGATGCAATATTCTGATGAAAATCAAATGAACTAATGCAGTTTCTAAAATTATGCATAAATTGTTTCAACTCACTACCGTTTTTTAGTTATAGCTTTTCAAAGTTGACAGGATTTTATTGAAAATAATTACAAAACGTAAAAAATATTTTTTTCAATACTATACAATTTTTCCGTCATTTTTTCGGTCCCAAATACAGTCGTATCTCGGGGGACACCTGTATATGTTATGTTGTTTGATACAGTTCGTATACAGATATTCTCCGAAATACGCTATTGATGTGGACCAGATTCAATAGCGTGTCTTGAATATTAGCGCAAGTCAAATTTCAAGGTTTTCATACAAATTATAGCTAATTATAGCTAATTATAGTACAGGCGGTCCCCGAGATACACGGTACCTCTTATACGCGGATTCGGAGATACACGGTTTTCTAAATTTGACAGTTCTTTGACCAAATTGTACTGATTTGACTTGACACATCAATTGTAAATTGCCAAATAATTTCCGTTTCGATCGAATGCTAAAAACTATTTCAAAAGGTTTTAAACTGTTTATCAGTAAGAATCATATCAAATAACTCATACAGTGACTAAAACCGCCCCCTAATAGCAAAATTACACGAAAATTAGTGAAATTTTAGCTGGGATTCACGAGATTCGACTTACGCGGAAATTCGAGATCCGCGGTATTTTGCGGCCGTTTTCGGTCCCCATTAACCGTGTATCTCGGGGACCGCCTGTATAATTTTGCTTGATGTGGTAGGTTTTTAGTCAATAAATTAGTTATTCGATCTGATTTCAACTGAAGATGGGTTTAAAATGGTTTTAAAATTCAACAATAAGAATATTTAGGGTAACTGTACCAGTTCTCGGTAGGCTAGTGTTGCAGTTTTACAAAAACTGTTCACAAACCTAAATTGTTTTATTTTTTTTTTTTCATGAAAGTGTTGTTATTTTGGTTGATAGACTATCGTAATTTGTTTCGCTATTTTTTATTTGCCGTTTCAAAGCCCTTTTTCACAAACATTGATTTTGCTCCTATGTAGTTTCGGCAGTTAAGAGGCGAAAGAACTCCGCAGGAGCCAAAGCCTCTTTATACTATTCCAACAACAACAGTTTCGGCAGTTTGTTTTTATGTTCGGCAAGCTTTGTTCCTATTTTCGTCAACGCGAATACCGGTCAGAAAATGTGTTTATCAATGTATATAGGTAGAAAAAAATGTTTAAAGCAATTTAACATTTTTACTTTCCTAAGATTGATGTCAAACATCACTGGAATCATAAATTTCATTTCAACCGCAGAGTTGGCAACCAGATTTACACACGTAAGTTGGCAACCGGCATACCCGGGTATTCCACACATTTTGATGCAAAAAATTAACGATTTTCATAGGTAAACAATGCTTTCTTTATTTTAATGCTGTAAGCAAGTAATGCCGACCACATCTTCTCTTCTATTTCATTTATTCATTGAGTTTTTTCATTTTATTATAAAAATAACGGTCAAATTGAAATTTGGAATCGCTTGAATTTGACTCGAAAATAAGCACAATACGAAAAAAGGGAGAAAAGAAACGTCATTCTCCATACAAAATGTATGGAATACCCGGGTATGCTGGTTGCCAACTTAAAAAAAAGTCGAAAAAAAGTGGTCGAAGTTAAAAAAAATTCAACATAAAATACTTACAGACTGTTTAAAATTACAATTTATGCACCAAAAAATCATAAATTAAAAGTTGGGAGGCTACGGAAAATTTCAGGTCAATAAAAGCAATAAATCAAAAGTTATTGCAGTTCGAAGTTGAAAAAAATACCCGGGTATCCGGTTGCCAACTTAAAGGTTAAAAGTACAACTTATGCACCAAAAAATCATAAATTAAAAGTTGGGAGGCTACGGAAAATTTTAGGTCAATAAAAGCAATGAATCAAAAGTTATTGCAGTTCGAAGTTGAAAAAAATACCCGGGTATCCGGTTTCCAACTTAAAGGTTAATTTTGAATTTGTGATAGTTTGACGGTTATAACGTATGGTACTGGCATACAAATTATTATTTTTCTCTTAAGTAATTGCATTATTTGTTGTGAAATTTGTGATATTTGATACAAGAAAGGTCGTTTCAAAGGAATAATTAGCCAAATCTAAGGAGTATTATTGATACGAGTTACAGCAGGAGCCCACAACATTGAGCTGTCAAAAATGAACATTTACTGTGTACAGATAGTCCCCGAGATACACGGTACCTCTTATACGTGGATTTGGAGATATGCGGTTTTCTAAATTTGGCAGTTTTCTGAGCAAATTGTACTGATTTGATTCATCGATTGTAAAATTCCAAATAATTTCACTTTTGATCGAATGTTAAAAATCATTTCGAAAGGTTTAAAACTCTTAAATTCAATCAGAATTATTTAAAATAAATAAAAAAGTGGCTTAAACCACCCCCTACTTGCAAAATTGCACGAAAATTTGTATTTTTTAGCCTGGAAATTACGAGATTCGACTTACGCGGTAATTAGAGATACGCGGTATTTTGGGGCTGTTTTCGGTCCCCTTAGACCGTGTCTCTCAAGGACCGCCTGTACCTATGTTCGGCAGCAATTAAAGTAAAAAATAACTTGTTTATCGTCATTTTAAAATTCTGCACAAGTCAAAATAAATTAAACAAGCAAAACATCCTTACAGGGTTTCTCAAGCCAGCTCAACATCGTAATACTACTTTTCGAACAGGTTAAACGATTGTCAACATCGTACATACAATTCGAATCCGTAAACTCTTTTCGATTTGGTAACACTAGATTTTGAACGCGTAAAATCCAAACTCGAATCTGGTATACAGGCGGTCCCCGAGATACACGGTACTTCTTATATGTGGATTCGGAGATACGCGATTTTCCAAATTTGATAGTTCTTTGAGAAAACTGTACTGATTTGACAGATCCATTGTGAAATACAAAATAATTTCCGTATTGATCGAATGTGAAATACCATTTCAAAAGGCTTAAAACTGTTCAATTCAGTAGAAACATATCAAATAATTAATTTGGTGGCTAAAACCACCCCCTACTGGCAAAATTGCACGAAAATTAGTGATATTTTGGCTGGAAATCACGAGATTCGACTTGCGCGGAAATTCGAGATACGCGGTATTTTGCGACCGTTTTCGGTCCCCATTAACCGTGTATCTCGGGGATAATACACGTATGTATGTATGTATGTATGTATAATACACGTAATAATGTAATGGGTGACAAGACAGCCAACCAAAATTGTGTTTTGTGACTTCCCGCGTTCCCGAGGAATCCACGTGACTCTAATATACGCGTAAGTCGAATTTCGCAGCTTTCGACCAAAATACAATTAGTTTCTCGGTATTTTTTATCCAATTTCATACTTTTATTATTATTATCATTATTATTATTATTATTATCATTATTATTATTATTATTATTATTATTATTATTATTATTATTATTATTATTATTATTATTATTATATTATTATTATTATTATTATTATTATTATTATTATTATTATTATTATTATTATTATCATAATTATTATTATTATTACAGGTTTCCCACGATTTATTGGTCAGTTCCCATGATTTTTTGGTGCGTTCCCACGATTTTTTGGTCGTATCCCATAGATTTTTGGTTCGTTCCCATAATTTATTGGTATTTTCCGATTGGATATCAATACAATTGGACCAACAAATTCTGGGAAACGACCAAAAAATCGTGGGAACGCATCAACAAAATATGGGAACCCACCAAAAATTGATGGGAACCGACCAATAAATCGTGGGAAACCCTGTAATTATTTATTTTTAATCTTCAACGGGCCGTATGGCCTAATTAAGATGTAACAGTTCATTAAAAAAACGTAACAAAAACAAGATTTGCATCGCAATTCACTGCGGCCACGGCAAAAGCCGGAGACGTTCCTTGAAGCACTGAGTTGAGATGTCGTAGTCGAAGCAATCCGAGACAGTGTTGAAGACAGCCGACATGCGGAACATACGGTCAGACCGACCAGCGCTGGAACGGGGTTGAGCGAGCCGTAGAGTTTCTCTAGACCTAAGTGTTCGGGATGGTGCATAGATATCGACTCAATGCAACAAAGGCGATGAGTCGATAGAGCCATTTAGCAATCCAGCGATGAAAGAGCACTGTGCATTGCGTCTTCTAACTGAAAGAGGTTCAAGGCCTAGAAGACGGCACCGCGCAGCATACGGAGGAAGATTATTGCGATCCTGCCAGGGAAGTAGGCGTAGGGCATATCGCGTGAACTTACGTTGAATCGCCTCAAGTCGAGCAATTGAAGAAGCGGTAGTTGGGCTCCAGACTACGCACGAATATTCCAGAACCGAACGACCGATACAGTTGGACACAGCATTGATGCACATGGGGTTGCGGAATTCATTAGTTGTCCGGATAACCACGCCAAGTAATTGATTTCCTCTGGCTACAACGTCATCGATATGCTGTTTAATGTTCAAACTAGAGTCAAGCAGAACGCCCAAGTCTTTGGCATGATTTTGTCGATTAACTGCAGTGCCGTCCATGAAGTAGGTACCAGTGACTGGGCTCCTGCATCGACTAAAAGACACACAGTAGCATTTCTCGATGCAGATAGTCAGTCCATTACGCTTGCACCACGAACAGAAAATTTCGATGCAGTCTTGCAGGAATGTACAATCACCTGTGTTGTGAATAGGCGCAAAATTTTTTGCGTCGTCGGCAAACAGACTGATACTGTCGGGAGGTAAAGCGAGGATAACATCCTTGATGAACAATATGAAGAGAAGCGGGCCAATATTGCTTCCTTGTGGCACACCCGAGCTGCTGACTATTTCTTTGGAGATGCGCTTATCAATTTTCACGATGTATGTGCGATTCATTATGTAAGACTTAAGCCACTGTACGAGCGAGCAGGGAAATCCTAGCTTTTCGAGGTTAGCGTGAATAATTGTGAGGAAGAGAGTCGAATGCTGCTTTCAGATCTGTATAAATTGCATCGACTTGAGCTCCGGCATCAATTTGACTAGTGCAATAGGTTACAAATTCAATCAGGTTCGTAGTAGTCGACTTTTTTGGCACGAATCCATGTTGATACGGGTTTAGGTAGCTGCGGCATGCATGTAGCAGATGTTTGTATATCACTAGTTCGAACACCTTGGCAATGGCACACAAAGATGTAATACCCCGGTAGTTGATGGCATCTGTCCTGTCGCCCTTTTTGTAAATAGGAACCATCCAAGATTTCCTCCATGTTTTGGGAAAGAAGCCATTGGCTAGCGATGCATTGAACAATTTTGCAAGGATAGGTGCTACTGTCGTTTGACAGCGTTTCAGCACGGTAGAAGGAATTCCGTCGAGTCCAGCAGCGAAGGAAGGGTTTAGTTGCGCTAGGGCAGATAAAACGATCTCACTGTGGATGAAAGGAGTGCTCATGTTAATTGCGCCAGCCGGAGTGTTGACGAGAGCAGCATCAATGGTATCGGTATCATTCATGGCCGGTGAAAAGCAATCTGCGAAGCGATCCGCGAAGAGATTGCACATTTCATAAGTGTTGGCACTTGTTGCTACTTTGTACGTAATTGATTTCGGTGTATGCGTGGATTTTGTTTTGCTGTGGTAGAAGCGCCAAAACGAGTCAGGCCACCGGCAAAGGTTACGTTGAATTTTACTCAAATATCTGCGATATCGAAACCTGTTATAGCTGCAGTATAAAGAGTGCGTGTCAAAGTAGATCGAGCGAGATCTTTGGAAGCGGCGCGTTTGGTAGTGACGATATGCAGCTCTTTTTACACGTTTGAGTCGTTTAAGTGCGAGGTCCGCCCAGGGGGGGGTTAGGTTTAGGACGCTGAACTGGGGCGCATACAATACAGGCTTGCAGCATAAAGGACGAGAATGAACACACTGCTTCGTCAAGTGAAACAAAGTTGGAACAATGAAAGCTATTGTTAAACATTGATATCATGTCGTTCAGATTCACATAGTCAGTTTTAGCAGAGTTATAACGATAAAATGCGGTTGTCGTCGAGTTACGTCGAATCGTCGAGTTGCGTCGGGTCGACGAGTTAATACGTATATTGAAATCAAACGCCGGATGGTAGGAGTCAAGAGGTACAAGCGGAACAATACTTGGAAAGACAGACGAACACCATTTAGCTGCAGCATTGTTAGCGTAGAGCAGGTCAAGCATGCGTTCGTGCGAGTTATTGATGTGATTAAGTTGCACTAATCCGTTAAATTTAAATCCATCTACAAAGGTGTTGTTGGCCAGTGAGCGCGCAGTTGGTTCATAGTGCGTGATTGATGAGTGTGCTGGCGAGGACGAAGGATCAGCTGTGCACCAGTTTATGCTTACTTACTTACTTATCCGGCGCTACAAACGCTTTGCGGTCTAGGCCTGCCTCAGGAGTGTCCGAAACCGCTCACGGTCTCGCGCCTTCGTCTTCCAGTCCGTTATCCCGGCCTTAATGGCGGACGCCTGCACGCCATCTTGCCACCTCAATTTGGGCCTACCACGCCTCCTCTGTCCTTGTGGACGGCCTAAAAAGACTTTACGGGCTGGGTCGTCCGTTTCCATGCGTACAACATGGCCAGCCCACCGGAGCCTGGCGAGCTTGATACGCTGTATGACAGTGAGCTCGCCGTACATCTCGTATAGCTCGTCATTATAGCGGTTCCTCCATTGTCCTTCCACACATACGGGGCCAAATATCCTTCTGAGCATCTTCCTCTCGAACGCGGCTAAGAGGTTTTCGTCAGATTTGGACAGTGTCCATGTCTCAGAGGCGTATGTGAGTACCGGAACTATATAGGTACTATATAGTCCCAGCTTCGTCCGTCGCGACAGGTTCTTTGAGGTGAACTGCTTTTTCAGGCTGTAGAATGACCGGTTGGCAGCCAGCATCCTTGCGCGCAACTCAGCTTCCATGCTGTTGTCGTTGCTGACCTTTGACCCCAGATAGGTGAATTGTGGGACGACTTCAAAAGTGCGTTCTGCTATCTGCACGTCACGCCTACGTAGATTCTGATTATTTATTGGTAGGCCCGCTGATGTTGCCACCATCAGTTTGGTCTTCGCCTCGTTTATCTGCAGTCCGAGGCTCTCTGCCGCCTGCTCGATCCCTTGGTAGGCTTCTGCTACATAGGAGAGCCGCAGACCAATGATGTCTATATCATCAGCGTATGCCAGGATCTGGGTTGACTTATAGAAGATGGTTCCCGTAGTCTCCACCCTCGAGTCACGGATGGCCCTCTCTAGCGCCAGGTTGAATAAGAGACTAGCAAGCGCGATCCGATGCAAGAAAAATTGCTTTTTTCTAATAAATTTTATCCGCTTACAAGCATAAAATATCAGAATATTCTGCATGAACCGTATCAAATAAATTATAAAGTGTATAAAAAAACACGTTAGACGTTTAATTGTTCGGCCGCACTTCCGTCGCGCTCAGTCATTTTTCAGTAATTTTCTTGTGTTTTCTGCGTCGCATCGCATTGTTGCCTAGGTTTTGAACGCGTAAAATCCCAACTCGAATCTGGAAAATGTATATTGGATGTCTTGTCATCCATTATACATTTTCCAGATCCGAGTTGGGATTTTACGCATTCAAAACCTAGTGTTACCAAATCGAAAAGAGTTTACGAATTCAAATTGTATGTACGATGTTGACAATCGTTTAACGTGTTCGAAAAATAGTGTTACGATGTTGAGCTGGCTTGAGAAACCCTGTAAACTGCTTCACATCATCGTTTCGTCTTGGCGAATTGTTTAGTTGCACCGCAACTGTGGTTTCCTGCTGTTTTTCCTGCTCGGCTTAGTAGTGTTGTGCTGTGATTACGCGTGATTTTGCGATGGCGGCTATTTGCTTCTCGTGTGCTGAACCGCTAGAGGCCACCGGCTGCATCATCAGTTGTGCATATTGTGACGCTACGTTCCACCGCGGCTGTTGCAAATTGCCCTCCGAGCTGATTGACACAGTATTGTCCAATATCGACCTGCACTGGAGCTGCATTGGCTGCACTAACATTCTTAAAAATCCGCGCTGCCGTTCGGTAAAAGAAATAGGCGCCCAGGTCGGTTTCCAAGCCGCCTTCACCTCAGCTGTAGCAGCTATCGGCAAGCTCGTTGAGCCTATTGTCGCCGAAGTTCGCAGTGGTTTCACCCTCCTTCACACTGCATCCACGATTCACACTCGGAATCCTGATCCTCGACCGGCTACTGGTAGAAAGCGGAGGCGCGTAATCGAGGATTTGGCATCTCCTGCTGTAAATGCTTAGTGCAAAACTTAGTGCAGTTCTTGCATTTTACTTACAAGCAGCTAGATAAAGGGTTCCAAGTAGATACTGTTTATAATGATTTTCACTCTGCTTTCGATAGCGTCAATATCCATACTTTGACTAGCAAACTTTTAAAGCTTGGTTTTCATATCAGCATAGTTAGGTGGCTGAATTCGTACCTGTCGCGTCGTTCAGTACGTATTAAGATTGGAGATTGCATCTCTAGTGAATTTAGCAGGGTCTCTGGTGTTCCTCAAGGCAGCATTTTAGGGCCTCTATTATTTAATCTCTTTATTAATGACATTGTTTACGCTATACCTGACTGCCCGGTTCTACTATACGCAGATGACCTTAAAATGTACTTTCCTGTGCGTAGTTCTAATGACTGTCTCCGATTACAAGGCTTTCTTTCTGTTTTTAATCTTCGGTGTTCCTTAAACTGTTTGTCACTCAATGTCAGTAAGTGCTCAGTTATTTCGTTTACTCGTGCGAGAACTCCATTATGTTTTAATTATGTTCTTTCTGACACTTTATTGCCTCGATCTGAAACTGTTAGTGACTTAGACATTATTTTAGACACGAAACTTTGTTTAGACAAACAATTTGACGACGTAATTGCTAGGGCTAACAGGACTCTTGGACACATAATTAGAAGTAGCAAAATGTTTCATGACCCTCTCTGTTTAAAATCACTTTACTGTTGTCTTGTTCGTCCTATGATTGAGTACGCTTCAGTTGCTTGGTTTCCGGAGCAAGTTACTAGAATTGAGAAGCTTGAGAGGATCCAGCGAAAATTTACCCGGGTAGCTATTAAGCGGCTTCCGTGGAGACATAACGACGTGCTACCAGCTTATCATACGAGGTGTCAGTTGTTAGGGCTTGAAACTTTGGAAAAGAGAAGAATGGTTGCCCAAGGAATTTTTATGTTTAAACTATTAACTGGAAGAATCGATGCACCTCTATTGCTAAGTCATGTAAATTTTTATGTCCCTACTAGACCTTTAAGAACTCGACAATTTTTAATAACTGACTTTCGTTATCGTCTTTTCTGTGCTAGGGATCCGTTGTTATTAATGTCCAAGAACTTTAATTTATTTTGAAATTTTGTAGACCTGTCCTTTAGTGTACCGAAATGTACTAGCGTCATTCGAGATTGTATTACGTCTAATTTTAGAGACACATAGTTTTTAAGACATTAGTTTTAATTGTGTATGTAGGCCATGGAGGCTCGATACTTAAAATAAATAAATGTAAATGTAAATAGAATTGTAAACAGTCGCGTTAACATCTTTTTTGCCGCGTCATCGCCAAACGCATACACCAATACGATTGCCGTCCAGCTGGCACCTACACAACCGCATGAACTGGTGGGAACCGATCCGTTATCATCACCGCTTCAAGCTGCACCTCGTGAGCCATTCACAGGTAGGATCTGGATCCGCCTATCCCGCTTATCAACGGCCGTCACTGTGAAACAAATGGTCGTCCTCGGCACGTTGGGGTTTCACCGTATGCAATTAGTTCGGCATGTAGGTTTGTTGTCTTCGTCCAGCATATGGTTCTTTCTCATTTTTTTCTTAAAACGTTATAAATCAAATCTTAGGACTATGACATAATATTAGAGACCTATCTAACCCCAACTATATTCCTGCGTATTACTAATGGTTATTTTTACAAAATATTTTAGTTCATACATCTTCTTTTGAGTTTTTCTTTATGATATTTTCTACCGCAATGATCTATAAAGTTAACGTCTTTATCTTCTAATACCTGGATTTCTTTATAACGCTCTTGATGTTTCAAATTGTTTCTTTTCCTCAGAAACACGGTTTCTCCCTCTAAAGGCCTATTGGTTCTTCTCTTTTTTCGTTCAAGCAATTCTTTTTTCTTTTTGCTCTAGCATTTTATGATGGACTACTGCGTAAAGTTTCTCCTTCACCTCTATGCGCTCATCGAGATTCGATGGTATCGGTTGATCGTTTCTAAAACCACGGAACAATTCATTCGGCGTGAGGTTGGTTTCGGAATGAGTAGAATCGTTATAAGTAGCTACTGCTAAATTAATTTTTGTTGATTCCAATAGGTCTTTTGTGCTTTCCTTCTGAGATAATATGTTGTGTATTTCTCTTATTGTTCTATGCACAATTTCAACCGTGCCATTAGATGATGATTGCGCTACAGAGGTGTAGTGGTATTTTATCAAATTGTCGTTCAAAAACGATTGAACTGCAATTGACTTGAAGCTGCATTCTTGGTCCATTATTAATAGCAAAGGTTTTCCTACTGTGGCGATAAATGTGGATATTCCTTTCAGTATATGTACAGTATTTCGTGTTTTTATAGGGACTGCCAGAGCTAACCGTGAGAACTTGTCACAAAATGTGAGGTAATGTTTATCCTTCATGATAAATATGTCGGTATGAACGATTTCTAATGGCCTTTTGGGTGTATCCGTTTGTTTGTATTTGATCTTATACGGGTGTCTTTCATATTTAGATTTTTGTATTCAACGCGCACAGGTTTATGTATTTAGTAATCTTGGATTTCATTTGGGGGAAAAATACTTTCTCTGAAGATGTTTTGCACTTTCTGTTACTCCTCTATGGTTGGTATCGTGATACGTTTGAATAATTTGATCTTGCTCTAGTTCATCTGTTACATCTACTAGCATTTTTGTAGTCCAGCGAAATTTCAATGATTTAGCCCAAGAATAATATTTTTTGTATACTTGGTGCAGCATTTTCAAAATGTTCTTGTCACAATATATTCCTTTTAAACAATTGTGTGCGGCATATTTTTGAATTATCTGAACTAAGTTATCTGTAGTAAAAGGGGGTTTCTTAATTATTATTTTAGAATATTTTGCAAATTGTTTAAACGTTTCTGTACTACTTTCATTAGTTTGTTCTAAAATAATTTGATTTCTGAATTCGTTGATCGGTCTTTCTGTACTTGGAATGTAATCATTATCATCTGTGTTAGATGAATGTTGAGTCATTAAGCTTTCAGATACATGATCATTTATTGCTGTTTATATTCGTGAGAGTGAGTCAGCGTTACTATTTGTAGTTCCTTTTTTGTATTTTATATCGAATTCGAATTCTTCCAGCTCTAATTTCCAGCGTAGTTATTTCCTATTTAAATCGTTTTTCTGCCTAAGCCATAATAAGGGTTTATGGTCTGTACGGATTTCAAACTTATTGCCATAAATGTATGGCCTGAAATGTTTTATAGCGTAAATAATGGCGAGTAATTCTTTTTCTGTGGCAGAATATCTACACTCTGTATCGTTGAGAGTTCTAGAAGCATACGCGATAGGGTGTTCTTTTGAATCTTCGAATCGTTGCGAGAGAACTGCACCCAACGCAAAATCACTTGCGTCTGTTTCAAGAATGAATTTTTTAGAAAAATCAGGATATTTGAGAATAGGATCCATAACTAACATTTGTTTACAATCCCTAAAGCAGTTTATGAAAATTTCATCGTGTACTATCATAGAATCTTTTTTCAGGCATTTTGTTAATGGCTTGGTTAACTTAGCAAAATCTTTAATAAATTAACGGTAATACCCTAAAATTCCAAGAAATTTGTGTAATAGTTTTCGGAAGAGGTCACGATAAAATTTTCTCAATTTTATTCGGATTAGGCTTGATACCCTCCTGCGTCACAATATGTCCCAAAAATTCGCATTCCTTTTGCAAAAACGCGCATTTATCTATTTTAATTTTTAAATTGGCATGTTTCAATTTGTGAAGAACTTTCTGCAAATTTTCGATATGCTGCTGCAGTGAGCTTCCGAAAACGATAATGTCATCCAAATAGACTAAACAAAATGTACCGATCAATTCGTTTAGTATGTTATTCATCGCTCGCTGAAACGTAGAGGGGGCGTTCTTTAAACCAAAAGGCATACGAATGAATTCGAAATGACCTTGCTCGGTGCTGAAAGCAGTTTTCGGTATGTCTTTTAGTTCTACCTCGATTTGGTGAAAACCAGATTTTAAGTCTAGTGTTGTGAAGTACATGCTGCGACCTAGCTAATCCAAGATTTCCTCAATATTCGGGATCGGATACTTGTCGTCAATCGTCTTTTCGTTAAGTTTGCGATAATCAACGACGATTCGCCATTGTTTTGCACCATTTGAATCGGGCTTTTTCGGCACTATCCAAATTGGTGAAGTCCACGGAGATATCGAATGCTGGATAATGCCATCAGCATGCATCTCGTTCATCTGCTTTTGAATTTCAGCTTTGTGAATGTGTGGGTATCTGTATGATTTGCAATACAGGTATCTCATCTACCGTGTTAATAATGTGTTTAACAGATGTAGTGCAAGATAATTTTTTGTTGTCCCTGGGAATGATGGAAATGTTTTTAACAGATGTTCTTTTTCTTCTTCGTTTAAATTATCCGTTTTAATCATATTTTCTATTTCAATTTTCGAAATAGTATCAGGTGCTTGTATCGTATTGTTAACTTCGGCAATTTCATCGACTTAGAAAGTTATTACTGGTTTGGTAAAAAAGAAAACCATTTTTCTTCCAAAATTGCTTGTAAGTGCTGTAATATTGCTATTTTTGCCACATAAAGTCCTGACGGAATAACGATATCGTTAATGCGAACATCATCGGATAAAAACACATTGCCACTTTCGTGTGAAACCGGTACCTTGATTTGTGTTACTGAATTGGCTTCCACTGTGTGCGTTTCTGGGTTGAGTTGTCGTATACTCAGGTCTATGCTTGTATTGGGAAAGATAAGTTTATGTTTACCCGTATCCAAAACACCCTGGAGTTCAGAAAAGCTTTCGTACCCTAGAATGCCGTCAAAATAATTATGAAATTTGAACAAAAAAAATGTAACATCCGACTTAAACATTTTTGTAACGACCTTTTTATTTGCGTAATGCGTGCCGTTACTATTTGCTATCGATATTGGTTTGCAATTTTTTCCATCGATTTGGGAAATACGTTAGGCGAAATGAAATTTTTATTCGATCCACTATCGACCAAAATTTTTGCGCATTTATTATCGATATGTAACAATATGTAAGGCATTCTGTTTACTGCGTTTACCTCTGAGGCAGAGGTGCAAAGACCTCTTGAAAATTTACTCCGTTATCATAGTGCTGTTCATTATCCTCGCTAGTGTGCGTGAATAGTTTTACACCTGTTCTTGTCCTATTGACTTCCATCGGTGAGTGCTTTTGCCCACTGCTGTTTAGCTTCTCGGAACTATTCGGCTTTCTAATGGTGTTAGTGAATGCGTTCGTATTCCGATTTTTTGATCAAGGGTCAAACTTTTTCTGATAAGAAATCTTCGTTTCGACACGAGGTGCTAGTATTTTATTTGTGTGTTCCAGATTTTGAAATTTGTCACCGAATGTAGCATTCAACACTTCGATAACCTCATCAAATGATGTAGGATTTCTGTTCACACATAAACTATCTCTAGCTTTACTTTCTACTTTATTTATAACTATTTGCTCGTATATAGCGTAAACTGCGGTAGAAACAATCGGCTGATACATGCTCAGTGTTTTTTTCGCTATGCCAATCCATGATGCCAAATGCATTTTATTTCCATCGAATAATGGAATGCTTTTCAAAGGATCAGGAACTTTGAAAAGATCGTTTTGGTGACCACCCGAAGGTCCGGGGGTAGCCAACGTCGTTGCTCAAGCTGTCTGAATAATTTGCCATTTTGTAATTGAAGAGCATTTAGACGCTGCTCCATGGCAGAAAAATTAGCCATGAACGTATGGAGATCGGCTGGTTCCATTTTTTTCACAAAAGATAATGCTTTCACTTTCGAAAAGGGTTGGAATCTAGGCATAAGCTTTTAACACAATGCTTGTATTAGTGGGAGGAGGTACGCTGCCAATTCTCCGGATTGAAATCCTCCAGGGTGTTTTAGTTTACCTGAATATCACCGCAAGTCGTCCACGGGTCGGGAGATGGTTAACACCGGATGATACCACAAAGTAAATCGCAGGTTTGTGCACTTATCACTCGGTAAACTAAAACACACTTAGGAAAGGCTCGAACGGCTGCGCCAGTTACGAGTATGGAACCACAGCTTTTATTCAAAATGATTATTGCGTGCATATCGCTTGGATGCTGATACCGATCTAAAGCGACGGGATCGGCTCCTATCGTATTGGCATGGGTGCGAGGCTGTTGCAGTGATGTCGCACCTGTATTTGTGTTCCACGCATATAACTCTATATATATATAATCGGAATACGAACGCATTCACTAACACCGGGGGCTTTCACGATTCTAGCTAGTTTTTTGTATGGAGTTTGACAGTTGGAGGCTGAAATCATGTAAACACTCCATACAAAACCACACAAAAAACTAGCCTGCAATTTTCAGTCTAGATTATTCTAGCCACAAAGCTAGAATTAGATTCGAATACCTGCTCGAAAACACGGGTTTGTTTACATTTACCCCAAGGTGCATTAAAGAGATCACGTGGTGGTATCTAGAATCAAAGTATATGCAGTCCAGGTGGTCTCATAGCATGTTTTTCAAACCAAATTTTAATATCACTTTTTGACATGATGGTTGAAAACTTTTGTTCAAACAAGCTTTCTGAAGGCATGACGAATACACAAAACACTCTTAAAATCTTCATTCAGAAACAGAAGCGATAAAAATTTGTCTTCTAAATTCATACACCTTGGGATAAGCCCATCTGTACATTATACGCACTTAGATAGGCTCGAAAACTGCTATACAATGCAAAAAGCTGAGAGGCTGAAATTTCAGCCTACGAGCTTAAAACGGAAAGGCCCCCACCATTAGAAAGCCGAATAGTTCCGAGAAGCTAAACAGCAGTAGGCAAAAGCACTCACCGATGGAAGTCAATAGGACAAGAACAGGTGTAAAACTATTCACGCACACTAGCGAGGATAATGAACAGCACTATGATAACGGAGTAAATTTTCAAGAGGTCTTTGCACCTCTGCCTCAGAGGTAAACGCAGTAAACAGAATGCCTTACATATTGTTACATATCGATAATAAATGCGCAAAAATTTTGGTCGATAGTGGATCGAATAAAAATTCATTTAGTCTAACGTATTTCCCAAATCGATGGAAAAAATTGCAAACCAATATCGATAGCAAATAGTAACGGCACGCATTACGCAAATAAAAAGGTCGTTACAAAAATGTTTAAGTCGGATGTTACATTTTTTTTGTTCAAATTTCATAATTATTTTGACGGCATTCTAGGGTACGAAAGCTTTTCTGAACTCCAGGGTGTTTTGGATACGGGTAAACATAAACTTATCTTTCCCAATACAAGCATAGACCTGAGTATACGACAACTCAACCCAGAAACGCACACAGTGGAAGCCAATTCAGTAACACAAATCAAGGTACCGGTTTCACACGAAAGTGGCAATGTGTTTTTATCCGATGATGTTCGCATTAACGATATCGTTATTCCGTCAGGACTTATTGTGGCAAAAAATAGCAATATTACAGCACTTACAAGCAATTTTGGAAGAAAAATGGTTTTCTTTTAATCAACCTATCAACGTATTCTTTAACACGTTTAAAGACTTGTTATTTGAGACTAAGGCATCAAGATCAATTGATCATATTAGATGCATACAAAGTCTTGGATAAAGGGAGCTTAGAACGGACAGTACAGGCTGTACCGGAAATCGCAAAACGTGGATAGGGCGAGTATTTCTAACTTATACGTAAGTTGTATTTTTCAGTTTTCAGCCATAATATGTTTAATTTTCTTTTCCTTTTGCTTGAAGTGGATGGTTTTATTCCCTTCTAAGATTGTTAGATAACTGTCTAATTATGATAATCGATGCACGGGATAAAACCGAGAAAATCGCGATTATATAAATATGCATATACCAGGATCCGCGTATCTCTGACACTGCCTGTACGCAGAGAGTCTTTAAACTTGTTGGCCTGCAGAAGCGCTTCCTAAAGCTATGGGCTGTTTAAAACGATCTTAGCCACACATATTGCACTACAAATTAACTGAACTTGTGATCAGGAAAGTCCTTCTGATCTTAAGCCAATGGAATCCATTTTTATTGATATGATTGTGTGTGATTGATATGATGATTTTTGTGTCCAATGTGTTTTGGAAATGTTGATATTTCGATAAACAAATTGATAGTTTACTTGATAAATAGAAAAATAGAAATTTCCAAAACGCCCTTCACCTCATGTTTATTATGACACAGCTTTTGGTGTTAATCTAGGGTGTTTAAAATGAATCCATTTTTAAAAACAAAAATATTTTTAAACTAAAAACATCGATGTTAGTGAGACGCTTTTTTTCTTCGATTATCCCTAACTGTAACCCTATTATATTTCGCTTTCTTTTTATCTTTAACCCCTTGTCTCTTATTATAAATGGTCTCGTTTTCTAGGAATGTTGGATCGCCTTTTCTATTTAAATTATGTTTTTCAATGGTCTTGTTTTGGTACGCTTGTAGCCTTACAATTACTTCTATTGGTTTGTAGCCTTACAGTAAGTTTTTAAAAAATACTTCTTGTAAAATCTATTGGATCTAATGGTCTATTGGTTTTAATTTAGTTGCGCTATGAATAGTGGAATCGTAAAGGGAAGTTGATATCTTGTAAATTTCCTTATTCCATAAATCATTATATTTTTCTTTAATACAAAGAAAAAATTCGGTCAAGATTGAATGGAACCTTTTTACAATTCCGTTTTCCTCGCTATGATTTGACGTAGTGTAATTAACGTCTACATGTAATCTTTGTAATAATCATCTTACTAATAAATCGTAAATCCTATTTCATTGTCGCAGACTATTAGTTTTGGGGTGCCAAAAGTGGTCACAAGTTTGATAAAACTTCTTTTAAAATCTACGATTGAACGGGAATAAAGGAATAATAATTGCGAATTGTGATAATTTATCTACAGCTGCTAGAAACATATCTGGTTGAGAGATAAAGATATCTATGTGAAATATATCCAACGGTTTTGATGGAGTAGGTGAGTGTGCAAATTTAATTTTACAAGGAAGTCTTTCGCATTTATTGCTGAGAAAAATTTTACGTAAGTTAATAAAAGATCTAATTTTATCTTTCATTTTTATAAAAAAATATTTTCGTACGATTGTATTGTAGTTTTCTTCTATGCCTCTGTGCGCTCTATCATAAGTATGTTCTATGATCTCATTTTGTTGTTCCGCGATAGTTACTTGCAACATGCGTTGTGAAATTCTTAACTTTGAGGGGTTCATTTGTGAAAAATAAGTATCAAAAACATCTTGCATCGTTTGAATAATTTCTCTCTCTCTCTCTCTCTCTCTCTCTCTCTCTATCTCTCTCTCTTGTTGGCCTGCTCATGATAGAGCACGTCGATGTGACATGGCCCGGTCAACCATATTTCTCCAGGATGCTCGGTCCCTGGCTGCAGCCTCCCATCCATGCAGACACCCGATCTCCGTCAGGTTTCGCTTCACCTGGTCCAGCCATCGAGATCGCTGTGCTCCCCTGCGCCTTATGCCGAACTGGGGATCGCTGTCGAACACCTTCTTGGTGGGGCATGAGTCCGGCATCCTCATGACATGCCCCAGCCATAGTATCCTGCCAGCTTTCGCCACCGTCAGGTTGCTCGGTTCGCCGTACAGCACAGCAAGCTCGTGGTTCATCTTTTTCCTCCACGCTCCATGCTCGAACACACCGCCAAAGATAGTCCGGAGGATGCGTCGCTCAAACACGTCCAGAGCGTTTGCATCTTCCGCTCGGATGGTCCACGATTTGTGTCAGTAGAGGACCACCAGGCGAATCAATGTGCGATATATCTCACATTTCGTGCGGGCTCGAAGTCTTCTGGATCTTAGCAGTCGGTGAAGCCCATATTGTGCACGATTCCCATGCACAATGCGTCTCCGGATTTCGATGCTCATGTCGTTGTCCGAAGTAACGACCGTCCCGAGATAGCAAAACTCCTTTACCACCTCGAGACTGTCGCCGTCAACTCAGTGTATTAGTTGACGGTGACTTCCCAGATGGTCTGAGTCACCGGCAAGCAGGTACTTCGTCTTCGTCGCATTGATTCTCAATCAAATTCTTGCTGCTTCGCGTTTGAGTCGGGTGTACGCCTCACACACCTTCGCTGTTGTCCTACCGATGATGTCGATATCATCCGTGAAGCCAAGAAATTGGAGAGACTGGTAGAGGATCGTGCCAGGGATGTCGTTGTCCAGCCTCGCGCCTCGAATGACACCTTCCATGGCGATGGTGAAGAGCAGACAGGAAAGTCCGTCATCTTGCCTAAGACCCCTGTGAGATTCGAACGATTCCGAAGTCAAGCTCGATACTCTCACCTTGCACTGCACCCCGTTCATGGTGGCCTCTAACAGCCGGATTAACTTCCCAAGGAAGTGGTACCGCTGCATGATGCTCCATAGCTCTTTCCGGTCTATGGTGTCGTAGGCCGCCTTTAAGTCGATGAACAGGTGTTGCGTTGGGATCTGGCGCTCTCGGCACTTCTGGAGGATCTGAGAGATCCGTAGAGTGAAAATTTGGTCGGTGGTGGATTTGCCTCCAACAAACCCAGCTTGGTAGCTTCCATTCCTCCGGTAGTTCTTCCTGTTCCCAGACTTTCACGAATAGCCGATGCATTTTGACGGTAAGCCTCTCCGGCCCCATCTGGAAGAGCTCGGCCGCCAGACCATTGCTGCCGGAAGACTTATTGCTCTTAAGCTGCTTGATGGCGCTGTCAATCTCATCCAGAGATGGCGGGGGCACCTCGTCGTCTGCACCGATGCTGTCGCTGTTGTTACTGCTGTGGTGGTTGCCTTGTTCTGCCACTTGCGCCATCCTCTCCTGCCTCTGCTCCATTCAGATGTCCTTCGTAGTAGCACTTCCACCATTCGAATACCTCTCGCTCGTCCGTCAGGAGATTTCCTTCCGCATCCCGACACATCGTCTGATTTAATAGCAAACCCGCCCCGTGTCTCCTTCAATCTCCTGTAGAACAAGCGGGTGTCCCCCGACTGAGAAAGCTGCTCCAGCAGCTGTTCGTCTGACTCTTCAAAACGGCGCTGCTTGGCCTGGAAGAGCAGGGTTTGCTGTTTCCTAAGTCGTCTGTAGATCTCCACGTTCTGACGGGTTTCATGCCGCAGCATGCGGGCGCGCGCTGCATTCTTCTCGGATAGTGCTCGTCTGCACTCTTCGTCGAACCATTCCTTTTTCTCTCCACGTGGCAAGCGGCCGATCTTGTGTTCGGCTGCAGTGCTGATGGCTCGTTCCACCGCCAGTGGTCTGCGAGGGGCATCGCGGCGATGTTGTTGTCGGCCGGTAGCGCTTCCCCGAGCGCTGTCGCATACCCCTCCGCCACATCAGCACACTTCAACTGATCCAGGTTGAGCCTTGGGGTGGCCTGACTCCGTTGGTTGTTAACCACAGAGAGTTTCTGGCGCAGTTTTACCATGACTAGGAAATGGTCCGAGTCGACCTTTGCGCCTTTATACGTTTTAATGTCGATAATATCCGAGAAGTGCCTTTCGTCAATCAGAACGTGGTCGATTTGGGACGTTGAAACACCCGTGCCCGCGGGTGTCTCCAGGTGTAGCTATGGCGATGTGCATGCTGGAAGAAGGTGCTGCGGATGCTCCTGAGCTTGGAGGAGGCAAAGTTTATCAGCCTGAGGCCGTTTTCATTTGTCAGCTGGTGGACGCTGAAGCTTCCAATTGTTGGTTTATATGCTGCCTCCTGTCCGAACTGAGCGTTAAGGTCTCCGATGACGACCTTTACGTCATGTTTTGGGCAGTGGTCGTACTCCCTCTCCAGCTGCGTATAGAAGGCCAAATTCTCGTCATCGGTGCTCCCAAGGTGCATACTATGCACATTGTTAATGCTCAGGTTGAAGAATCTACCACGAATTCTCAACCTGCACATCCGTTCGTTGACCGGCCACCACCCGATCACTCTCTGCTGCATCGCAGCACCATGAACGCAGTAGCGAGCTCACACGTCTCTCCACCGCTCTGGTAGATCGTGCAGTTGCTACGGTACTGACGCACCGTCACGCCTTTCCAGCATACCTCCTGAAGTGCTACTATTTCGAAACCGCGGGCCCAGACCTCATCGAACGCAATTCGGGTCTTCACATCCGATGAGAGGGTTTTGCAGTTCCATGTCCCGAGCTTCCAATCGTAAGTCCTTTTTCCTTGCGTGGGTCTAAATCGATTGGTCCGATACGGTACTTCTTCTTGTTGACTGTTCGTTGCGGTGAAGTTTTTACGAGGGTGGCTTGCAAGGCCTTTCCCCTAACCTCCAGTCTCGTCGTAGGGCCAAAACTGTGCCTTGAATAATTTCTACGGGACATAAAATACATGTAATTTTAGATAAATTCTGAGATGAATCATGTCTAAAAATTTCGATGAAATCCTCCACGGTAATTCTTTTTTGTTTATAGTCGTTCGAAAAACATGTGGGAAATTTTCCTCAACTGTCTTACTATACTCATCCTGATTTTTGAGGATTATAAGGTTTTTAAAAAAAATTTATCGGCAATTCAGTCATTTGAATCGAATGGTCATTGTCACAGTCATGCAAGTATTGTTAATTTCATTTGCCTGGGTTAATCGTGACAGTCCATCCGCAACAACATTCTGTTTACCTTGCCTATGATGTATCTCATAATCATATTCTTCTAACCTTAGTTTATATCGAATTAACTTGCTATGAGGATCTTTTAAGTTCATTGCGTATGTAAGTGGTTTATGATCTGTGTATAGGGTACTTTTTCGTCGATAAAGAAACGGTCTAAAATATTTACAGGCCCAATCGATACCTAAAAGTTTCTTTTCGATGGTTGAGTAATTTTCCTCATGTCTGTTAAGTGTTCGCGATGCTAATGCAACTGGTTTATCCTGTCCAATAATTCCTTGCGAAATTACTGCACCTATAGCGAATTTTGATGCATCTGTTGTAAGGATAAATGGTTTTTGAATATCGGGGTAAATAAGTATTTGGCTCCTGCTAAGAATCTCTCTACATCTATCAAACGCTGATTTATAGTCTCTTGATAGCATAATCGATTCTCCTTCCCTTAATTGTGCTGTCAGTGGTTTCGTTATTTTCGCAAAGTCCTTTATAAACTTCCTGTAATACCCTATTACTCCAAAAAACGCTATTAACTCTTTTTCTGTTTGTGGAATTGGCCATTTCTGTATTACTGAATTTTTTTCAGGGTTGGGTTTTACACCTTCTGGGGTCACGACATGTCCAAGAAAAGCCACTGACTTGCACACAAGTTCACTCTTTGAATGTAGAACTTTAAGTGAATATTTCATAAGAGTCTCAAATATCTCTCTAAGATTTATCAAATGCTCCTGTGGACTAGTGGAGGAAACAATAATGTCATCCATGTAGACAAGGCATTGATTTCCAATATGCGCTCGTAATCCATTACTCGCTGAAAAGTAGAAGGCGCATTCTTTAAGCCAAATGGCATTCGAACAAATTCATAATGGCCATTGTCTATACTAAAGGCTGTCTTAGGTACATCTTTTTCATGTATTTCTATCTGGTGGAATCCGGAAACCAGGTCAAAGGTTGTGAAATACATGCTTCATCCTCATTTGTCTAGGATTTCTGTAATGTTAGGAATTGGGTAGCGATCGCTAACTGTTTTTTCGTTAATCCTTCTGTAATCCACTAACAGGTTGGCTGATAAGTCCCCGGTATTATTATATGCTTTTTCCGAATCTATGAATATTGCTTCACTTATTCTATTTAGTCTTTGGTTGTGATTTATTTGGTTATTGAAATAGTTAATGCATTGGTTTATATTTCTTTTGTTTCTGAATCCAAAGCATTTTTCCGGGAGTATATTTTTGGTTTCAATATATTTATTTAATTTTAATAATACTGCTGAGTTTAGGACTTTGGTAATCGTTGGTATAAGTGCTATAGGTCTATAGTTGTTGGGATCATTTATATAATTATCAGTTCAATGTCGCGCCAAGAAGAGCTTTATTCTATGACAGTTCATTTTGCACCAAGGGTGCTCCAGCGGTCAGAGTATAAGGCGTTTATACTGCTGTGTTCGGGGTTCGGGTTGAGTGCACAGTGGGCGATATTAGTCCGGAAGTTTCCGGAAGTGGGCACTTTATTTTGGCACAGTGATTTTGATCAATTTTGGAAAAAAATATTTTTTCTTGAAGCAAATTTCTCATTTTTGTCATGTACTGCACATTCTTAAGAATATCACCAACAATGTTTCAAAAAATCAATCAGTAAAATAACTTCATTTTTCACGGTAAGAATGTAAAACTTTACTTGCACTTTATTTGCACTTTATTTGCAGAATGCACTTTATTTTGCCTGCCACTGTATACAGTCATTATCCGATACACGCTATCGTACGGGACCGAGCACAATAGCATATCTCGAGTTTTCGCGTATAGCGGAATCCTATGGAAAAATAGTTTACACTACTGGTTCGAGGGTCGAAAAATATCGCCACAGAGTTATGCATTAAAGTTATTTGGTTTAAAACAGTTATCTTTTGCACAAAATGCTTTAAGACCATTAAGGTAATTCAAAAGGAGCATAAAATATTGCAAAGAATTAAAATATTTGCAAAAAACACATGGAGCTGTGAAATTTATAGGAATCGCGTGCTGCGAATTCGCGTATATCGAGTATCGCGTACTGCGGATAATTGCTGTAAAAATTGTAGAATATACAAAATCACAGCTGTATAGTTCTACCAGCAAGGGTCATGTAACGGTTTTTATTCAAGTCAAAACTCCTTTATCTTTTTTATTGCTCATAGAAAAATTCTGAAAAATATATACAAGACGGTAACATACAGTTCTCAAAACTTTCGGAGCCATTTTGCTGTGAAAATTTTGTAAAGTACTGAAAAAAATATTTATATATTCATCAGAATATTGCATCAATATTGGATTACGCATTCAAAAGTTATAAGCCTTCAAAGTCGCTGGCTACCCGTGTAGCCCGGGTGCCTGGAATATGATGTTATTTTGGTTGCCAGTGACAGGGTCAAGGCAGCGATAATCGCTGATGCGGGCGTGCGTGCATTTTCTGAAAATGTGTGGAATTTGACACCCGTAGTGGGTGACAGTTTGCAACCGCATGCGTCAGAATCTTTCAATTTTGATTTTTCCGCACGCACGCCCGCAGTAGCGTTTACCGCTGCCTAATGGAAGCTTCGGCAAGATTTAAAGTGATGAGTATAAACGAAGAAGTGACACATATGGGTAAGCAAATACATGCTGTATTTTTTATGTGAACGCTTCAATGTGGAGGGTATACACGTATGTTTAAATGGAAATGAGACGCTCTGGCATCAATCGAACACGACATCCGAAACAAATAAACCCATATAATCATATGGAAGTGCACTGTCTGACACAAACACAAACAAGACAAACGTCGAGTCGAACATGGCAGTTGATTCTGTCTGTGATGTTCGATACCCACCTGTGCTGTGAGTTCCTTGGCTGTCAAACGCTTCACAGCTACAGTAGATAGAATTCAATTCGGGACATTTTCAAGTTTGTTTACGTTGTTTGTCTCTTTTTCTTCTTAAAATTGCGTGCAAAATATTTAAAATAGCTATAAATAATTATTGTAATGCTTCACAATCAATCATAACATCAAATCTACAGGTTTGAAACGTATAAAACTATTACGTGTACACAATGCATGTGTATGCACTACATGCGTTATGGCATGGACGTTTGTTAACATTTTGTTAACATTTCAAATTTGAATGATTTTTATGTTTTTATTGATGTGAATAGCTAGTAAGTTATTTGTTGAATCTTTCCCCCGCAGATGGATGTTCAATTAAACTATGCACTATGCATTAAAAATGCGTCATTTTCTAGATAAAAAAGATAGGCGTATGGCAGTGCATCATGACAGCTGATAGAGCACCTATCGAATAGAGTCGTGTTTGTTTGTCTTGTTCGATTGGTTCTAGAGCGCCACCTGATGATTTTGCCTCCTGATGCGCCGCCTGATGATGCCTAGCATGATTTCATTGAACTGAAGAAACTATTCCAAATTGTCATTACCATTTCTCACTCAAATGCGAAAGCTGGGAGACGCTTCTCGATTTCCAAATTAGTTATAACAGATAAAATTTCATGTATGTCAGAAGAACTATTGAACGGTCAAAAACATATTATCAGTGGAATGCATTTTTTTACAACCATTTAGACAAGTTTGTTCCACCCTATCAAGTTTTGTTAAAGCAAAGTTTGCTAGACAGACACACAACAAAAAAAAATAGGAAAAGAAATACAGGAGAAAAAGAATGAAGATGTACTGATAAACACCAATAAAAAGGAACTTGTTAAAAAAGATCATTGTTAAAAAGAAACGAGAAGCTAGTGTAGAGTTAACGAACATTATTACTACTCAGTTGACGCCGTGGTCGTGGTTGAAGGTCGTGGTGGAACAACGCTAAAAATTACTGAGTTAAAAGGCAGATGCGCTAAAAAGACAAAATGAACTGAAGAACGATAACTAATCCAATTCTTATCTCTATTTATTTAAAATATGTGCATATATGCCACCTAGTAGTTGCACTGAAAACACCTGAGGTTGTGATTCGAGTTAAAACAATTTTCAATTCAGAATTTTCATTAAACCTTAGACATTTTCGTTATTTTGCAAAAATGAATCAAAAAAATTGTCACCAGTTTAATGCAAGAGTTTGTAGGTTTACATTTAATAAATGCAAAAAAATGTGGTCATGTCTTTTTCCCTAATGTTTTATTTTAATACATGCTTCAAAGTTGTAAAGCTTGTAGAGACAAAACATAATTCAAGTATTGTTTTTTTAAGACCTGTGCTTTGTATGCTTTCAGTAGCGCTACGATTTTAATAAGTTTATCGCATCACGTCTGCAGTTATCATGTCTAGCATAAAATTGTTTCTTAGAATTTCAGTTTCAATGCAGACAATAACATTAGCTGGCATCGCGAAAGAAATGGTTTAAAATTAACAGTCGTTAAAAATTAACCAGAGTCGTTAAAAATTGCAAAAATTTGGAATCGCGAACGCATTGAGTTCATTTGTTAATTTTAACAACTGGTCCTATGCCGTAGTGAAACAAACGACTGTCAAGAGCGTATGCGATACAAATTAACAGTCGTTTAATTATACTGCTCGATTTTTTTCCCCGTGTTTGCTTAGATGCGATATTGAGCAGTCGTTAACTATTTTGACGATCGTTTATTTTAACAGGAATGAACAACTAATGAACTCAGTTAAACCAAAATGAACTTTAAACGACTGTTAAAAAGAGTTCATATATTCGCGATGCCGGCTATTAACCATATCGTGAGCGCTCGTGAGCCACCATACAGCTGTTTCACAGCTACGCACGACGAAGAACGCAACAAAACGGAGAAACAAATCAGCCCGAGTCTCACTCGGACAAATCACTACAAAAGCAATCTGCTAACCCGAGTGAGACCCGAAAAAACACTGAATGGGTTAAAACATCATTTTGTTTCAACATAGAAGTAGCTATTAATTCAGACTAGATGAATTTTTATAAATTCAATCAAACAGCACAGAAAGAGCTAGTTTCTGATTTCCTACTTATCATAATGCATACCATAATGCTAATTTCTTTGAACTAAGAGTTTCACTGGTTAACTCGTCTAAATCTTCGGATAAAAGCGAAGCTTTTACAATTAATAGTGCTTGGCACCGATTATGGAATACGTATTACTTATATTTAGGACGTAATGGTGATCTTTTACCAAATATTTTATTTATTAAATGTATGGATTCGACAAATTACTAGAATAGTTCTCTGTGTCAGCTGCGTGGTACTGAATAAAGTTTCGAAAACCAGTATAGGCCAACATGTCCCCGTGGGACATTTACGACAAATAGAATAAGTATTTATGGAACACACAATCTACAAACAAATAATGAATGAGCCGCGCGCACGAGTTGCGCCGTGAGCCCTATGGGGAGCGCTGCTCAACCGTTAGTCTGTTCACACTAATTATTTTGTGCGCTCGACACACACTTAGTGCACGTCGCTAATTGCGCGGTTTATGATGTGCCTGACTACATTTTTGATCTCATGACGTCGACCTACTGCAGTGTAACTGCCGCGGCGAATTTAGGGCTTGACACGTATGTCTACTATCTATTACAAATACTCTTATGAGTTTCTTTCGTTTCAAATGGCTTGGTGTGGATTTTGTTGTTTTGAAATTGAGACTTGTGTAATAGCTCTGAATATTATTTACGAACGAAAATCTATTTAAACCTATATATTCAGATTGGTTTTACTGTTAAACCTTTTTTTTGACGACACTAATATTTACATAAATGTTAATACATCCATTTCTTTCCTAATTTTTAGCTTATAGAGGAATTGAACAAGAAGTGGCACTGGATATAAAGAAAGGGATTGAAACTAAGAGCTACGAGGGGGTAAGTTTATCATCTGCGTTCCTGACATTTGTTTTTTTTTGTATTCCATGCTATAGTAGATCCGCATACATATTACTAGCAAATACATTGCATTGTGCACAACTAAGGAGGAAGAATGAAGGAGATAAGAATAGCCCGAGAATAGCTCGAGCTTAATTGTGAAAGGGTTATAACATAGTAGCTGAGTGTCATATTCTTCTTCTTCTTTTGGCTCAACAACCGTTGCCGGTCAAGGCCTGCCTGCACCACTTGTGGGTTTGGCTTTCAGTGACTTATTGATCCCCCCATAGTAGGATAGTCAGTCCTACGTATGGCGGCACGGTCCATTTGGGGCTTGAACCCATGACGGGCATGTTGTTAAGTCGCACGAATTGACGACTGTACTACGAGACCGGCTTGAGTGTCATATTACCCGGATTATTTTGGTGTTCATTTTATCTCATGAGAGAGTATTTGTTTCCCCTTTGGTGTAATGAGGTTTACAGGGGTTTCGATGATATTATTGACAGATTCAGCCCACTATTGAATGATTCGAGCATATAATTGACATGTTTGCTACGCTATTTACATATTCGGCGATACTATTGAGCTGTCACTTTCGTACCTCTTGGACTGCAGCTTGAATCATTCTCATCAGAAGGTAAACAAGTGGTAGTGTAAAGTAATACCTACATTATTTTGACGATACTGTGTGCGATGCCTTTTAAATATTTGCAGAGAGAGTATTCTAAGGCTGGATGATAATCAACTGGTCTGAGTAAAGGGGCTACAGCCGATAGCACCTGAGAGTTTATATCAACTCTCCGCACCTGAGAGTTTCTATCAAATCTCGTTTACAGGGTTTTCGGGGATTATATTGACATGTTTAACGAGTTGTTGATTCGTTCGAGCATATAATTGACTCCTTCAGCGAGATATAGAATTGTACGGAAGCAGGCGTTGACATATTCGGCAATTCTGTAGTGCTGTCATTTGTTTTGTTTACACACCCTGTGCCGCAGCGTTTAATTTTTCATTCTCAAATGTCCTAAACGTAGCAAATAATCATTCCCCAAGCTGTTTAATACAATAATTAGTTAAAACAAACATATTTTTTTGAAAATTGTTAGTTTTAGAAACCGTAGAAAGAGTCAATTATATGCTCGAACGAATCAACAACTCGCTGAACATGTCAATAATATCATCGAAAACCCTGTTAGTCTAATTGTCGTCCAAGACTATTTTTGATCCCCGAGTTTTGACGGATAATACACTCTGTTATTACGCTGCAAAATGCATTATATTGAGCTTTACTTGATGAGTTTGCATTGACTGAAACAAAATAGTTTTCAATGGGCGCCCAAACAACAGAAAGCATATTAATGTCACCTAACAAAATCATTGAATCGTTTGTTTTAGGGCGGTATAGAACCGCTTCAATACTTTCGCTTAGGCTGTTTAACCTCCTGGGGGGATATAATTTTTATGGAGACTGTGAGATATAAATGCAGCCTATAAATACAGATACTCTCCGCATCTTTACAGGGTTTTCGATGGTATTATTGACATTTTTTTTTTTTTTGACGTTTGACGTTTAACGTAAAAGTCGCATTCGCATTTCGCTCTGTATATTTCTTGAAAATCGCGCTGTTTATCACACTATTTTCCGGTTTCTGTATAATCACAGTATTTTAGAACACCGTTCCATTATCGTTCAATAGTGCGTTTATCTCTGCTGACCAAAAAATTCGCGTAAATTTCGTTTTTCGGATCGCATCTGAGTTCGCGCGTCCTAACCGCCATCGCTCTTGTTGCTGCAACGAAAACCTGCACCGCTCCCGTATAATGGCCCGTATTTGCAACGCCTGCACTATGGAAATTGTGGAGGCATCTATCAGCTGCTGCCTGTGCGACTCTCCATTTCACCAGCGCTGCACTTCGGTTCCTGCTGATCTGTTCCTGCGCATTGCGGAATATAAACAATTACACTGGTGCTGTATTGGCTGCAACGACGTATTTATGAATCCGCGCACCAAGTTCGTAAAAGACGCAGCCATGCAATCTGGCTTCCAGGCGGCAATTACAACAGTAGCCGAAAGCATCAAGACCGTTATGGAGCCATTGACTAACGAAATCAAAACTGGGTTTGCACGGATGAGCCAACTTGATCTAAAAACTCCACGTAGCAGTCACCCTCCCGCAAAAATTCGTCGCATAAATCGGTCAAAACGTTTGTTCTCGGAAGTCGCTACTGACAACCGTACTTTGTTTACATTTGGCGCCAGACCCATCAACACCCAAAACAATAACAACCAGAACCAAAATAATAAGCCGATCGATGATATGTATCGCAAAAATCGAGCTCCACCCATGATCACAGGCACAAACAAAGATACAACTACATTTCCGATCAAAATAGTTCCCGCTCAGTCTACGGTGCAGAAGTGCGCATTGTATATCTCCCGGCTCGCTCCAGATACATCCAGTGACCAAATAGTGCAAATGGTCAAACATGCTTTGTCCATTGAGGATGTCACTGCATATTGCCTTATACGACAAGGCACAAACACAGCAACACTCTCATTTCTATCATTTAAGGTGTTAGTGCCTCTTACTCAACGTGAAAGGGCTCTTTCCCCCGATACTTGGCCGCTTGGTCTATCGGTGCGTGAATTTGTCGACTACCGAGCTCAACAACCAGGTGCAAATTTTCGTCTACCGCCAATGAGACTTTCAACACCCACAACCCTATCTACAGCGCAGGATATTCGATCACCACAGCTGTTGGATCACACAATACTTTCAGCACACACTCCACGCACTTCACCCACACCGCAAACCCACTAATTATCAACAGCGATAAACAATTCACACACATCACGCACACTCGCACGCTCGCTAATCAGCAGTACACCGCATATGAGCCAAATAACGCCGAAACAACTTTTGTTGATAATTTACGCACTCACCTGATGATTGTTCCTCCAACAACAAACAACTTTACCACCACTGAAGCAGTCTGTAGTAACGGCATCTCGTGTAGGCTACTTAACGATCGTGAACCCAACACTACGCAACTTCAGCAGCACTATTGCTACAGTACAGATCCTACACTCACACAAACGCACGACGGTCATGTCATTCCTGCAGGGGTTGCCTCCTTAAATAATACTGACGATTTGTTATTTTTATATCAAAATGTAAGAGGACTAAAAACTAAATGTCATGAGGTATTCGATTATGTTTCTACTACTCATTACGACGTCATTATCCTGACTGAAACATGGTTGGACTCCTCTATTAACTCGTCACAGTTGTTTCCGGACCATTATATCGTCTTCAGAAAGGACCGTAATGACAGAAATAGTAGGAAAACCAAAGGTGGTGGGGTTCTCATAGCTGTCGCCTCACATTTGCGAGTACTCTTATGTTCTACATCAGACACTGTCGAGCAACTTTGGTTAAAGATTTACAGCATTAAGAAAACGTATGTTATCGGCGTAATGTATGTTCCTCCTGACATGACAAATAACACGTCGGTTATTCACACAATCTGTTCAACTATTGACGACGTAGCGTGTAAAGCTAATGAAATGTGTTTGTTATTCGGGGACTTCAATTTGTCAAACCTGAATTGGATACCCGATGAAACAAATCCACTTATGCTCCAAGTTGACTACGAATGCTCGAGGATCACGGACAACTGTCGCCTTCTTCTTGATTGTATGAATAGCAACGGACTATACCAGATTAACAAAATTCATAATGCGTCGAATAACTACCTCGATTTGATCTTTGTATGCGACGATACCCTGCAACAATGCTCTCCACCGGCAATAACACCCTTCCCCATAGTTGCTATTGATGGCTATCATCCGCCTATAGAGCTATGCCTGCCGAACGGCTTAGCCAAAGCAGAACATCACACAACATCACATCAAGAATCAGGCATGCTCGACTACAGTCGCACAAACTTCTTGATTCTAAATGATCTTCTGCAATCCTCTGACTGGTCATTCCTTGATGGAAACCCGGACGTAAACCATGCACTCGATATGTTCAATCGGAAATTTACGGTACATTTATCTGCCTGCTGCCCTATAAAACGCCCACGACAGGGTCTACCGTGGGGTAATGCTCAATTACGCCGTTTAAAACGAAACAAATCTTCCTGCTATCGGTTTTACCAAAACAGTGGAACACAACAATCGAGATAGCGGTTCATCGCAGCACACAATGTATATAGAAGCTATAATAGACAACTACACTCTCGTTTTTTGATTCGTATACAGTTCAGCTTAAGAAGAAAACCGAAAAAATTTTGGAGGTATGTCGACACAAAACGGAAAAACAGCTCCTTGCCAGCTATAGTTTCCTTTAATGGAACAACTTCGTGTACCAAAGAGGAAACCTGCAATTTATTTGCCGATCGTTTCATGAGTTCGTTTGCCACTGAAGCTCCTGGCTTCTCATTGGATGCTGCTCTCAGCAACGTGCCCTCCGACGCTGTCGATGTTAATGTGCGTGACATAAACATCTCCAGAGATTCTGTGCTAAAGGCGCTCAAGCAGGTCAAACCATCCTACAACCCTGGACCTGATGGTTTTCCGACCGCAGTTCTTGCCAAATGTAGCGAAGTTTTGGCCGGACCTCTGGCTCGTATCTTCACACTCTCGCTCAATCAGCGTATGTTTCCAGGAGCATGGAAATCGTCCTACATGTTTCCTGTGCATAAAAAGGGGGATAAGAGCTTAGTGGAAAACTACCGTGGTATTACTACTTTGCCTGCAGGTGCTAACGTTTTTGAAGTCGTTGTCCAGAACTCGCTCTTGAACTGTTGCCGCTCGCTGATATCAACACGCCAACACGGGTTCTTCCCTCGCCGCAGTGTGACCACTAATTTGGTGGAGTTTGTATCTCACTGCCATGCTGCATTCGCTTCGGGAGCCCAGATGGATGTCATCTATACCGACCTTAAGGCTGCCTTTGATCGGGTGAATCATCGCTTGCTGTTGGCGAAGCTTGCTCGTCTTGGATTCTCTACCCCTTTAGTTGAGTGGTTCGAATCTTATCTCACCAATCGTCGATATCGCGTGAAAGTTGAATGTATGACATCTAGGGAATTCGTGAGTTGTTCAGGCGTGCCACAGGGTAGTAACCTTGGACCTTTGCTGTTTTCTCTATTTTTCAATGACGTTACTACTGTAGTAAGGGAATCTGAATGTTTATTGTATGCGGACGATCTTAGACTTTTTTTTCCTGTGAGGTGTTTTGGTGATTGTCTTGTCCTGCAAGCATCGATCGACTCTTTTTCTGACTGGTGTCTGAACAACGACCTACAAATTTCTGTTGATAATTGTTTGTCCATGTCGTTTCACCGTTCTAATTGTCCAATAGTGTTTAACTACTGCATCTCCGGTACACAATTACAACGACACAGTGCAGTAAAAGACTTACTCTTGACCGTAAACTTGACTTTCATGTGCACCATAACGAAATTATTGATAGAGCGAACAGAATGCTAGGATTTATACGCAGGCAGTCGAGAGAATTCTCCGACCCACATTGTCTTGTCGCACTCTACAAATCACTAGTCAGATCCATCTTAGAATACTCCTCAGTAGTTTGGTGCCCATCGTCGTCGTTATGGTCGAATAAGATTGAGTCAGTGCAGAAAAAATTCACCCGTTTGGTCTTACGGTTCACACCCTGGCGTAACGTAGCAGCAAGACCTAGTTATCATGCCCGGTGTTTAATTTTTGGACTCGAGTCTCTCGCTACTCGTCGCGAAACGGCGCAAATCTTGTTTATGAAAAAAATCATCCTAGGAGAGATAGATTCACCGGACCTTTTAGCTAGAGTTAATTTCCACGTACCTGCTCGTATTTTAAGAAACTTTAGGCTACTTAGAGTTGACCAAACTAGACGTGCATATAGCGATAATGAACCTTTGACTGCGATGGCTTTTAGATTTAATGCACATTATGACTCTTTTGACTGGAATTCCCTAAGTTAACCTGTTTTTCTTGCTGTGATACTCTGTGTTATTTATTTTGTGCTGATGTTACATTGTACCGTGATGCTTTATGTTATTATAAGTTTAGTTTATAAGATCAGTGATAAGGCCATTGATGGCCAATCACTTAACATTTACAAATAAACAATAAATAAACAATGTTCAGCACGCTATTGAATCATTAGAGCATATAATTGACATGTATGATCGGTACGCTATTGGCATGTTCGGATGTATGTGTTGACATGTTTGGCGATGCTATTGAGCTGTCAATTGTTTCGTTTTCACCCTGTTCCGAAGCGTGTAAAATTTCATTCTTAAATGTCTTAAATTTAGTAAATAATCGTTTCCAAAGCATTTTATTACAAAATTTTGTTAAAATCAGCATATTTTTTCGAAAACCGTTTGTTTACCTAGTGATGAGAATGATTTAAGCTGCAGTCCACGACGTACGAAAGTGACTGGTCAATAGTTTCAATAGTTTCAGAGACTGGCTCGAAGGATTCAATAGCGCGATGAACATGTCAATAATAACATCGAAACCCCTGTATCTTTACCCAGACCATCTCGATGCTGACTAGAGATGAAAGCAATTAGGTGATCAGATGCACGTCACACGCTATTAGTACACCACCACCGCGAGAGTGTACGTTGTTATTGGGAGAGCGGTCGCAACGATAAATTTGGTTAAAAGAGCGATGATTGCGATTGACATATCCTGTTGGAGTTCTCTCAGTTGTTATTATTATTGTTGCCGAGGGATATTGATATGTGTGGGTTATAAATCGGGTATGTGAGCAGTGGCCAGCGGTGATTATATTGGTGTATGGTTGCTGGTGGTGGTTATGACAGCTTTCACGTGTAAAACCGATGTAATAATTTGTTGTTTTCGGGTATCAATGAATTCCCTGCAGGTAAAAATTATGGCCAAGTGGACGGAGAAAGTGCTTTGTCCCTGAGTGCTGTGACATTTGCTCCAAATTGTTTTCCCATATCTGCTCGATTAGTACTCGATACGTCTGAAATTGTGGATTTGTGTGTGATAAAGTGTGTTGAAAGTGCTAAGATTTGGCGAGTTCGTAAATTAGACTTTCTTCCATCGAATGACGATGCCGTCGAGCTCATTTTACATTCGTAGCTTTAATTTTTTATGAAAAACAAAAGCGAATTTTGTGTGACGTTATTTTATAAAAAATCGGTATTATTTAAGTATAAAATGGTTACATGACGAACTATGACGAAAGGAAACATAATTTCCGAGCGAATCTAGAAAAAACAATGAAAAAACCGCATCACAGTTGATTTTAAAGGCCTTTTCCTAAATTCCCTTAAGCTGGTGCAGTTTAAGGGAAGTTTAAGGCTCCAGTTTAAGGGAATTTGCTCGAATTCCCGATTATTCGTGCTCGAAAATGTCAATAGGGAACTTTAAAGGATACAAATGTAAGTGTGCTAGTATCACGATCTTTCGGTGTCAGTTTGATGATGATGACGTCATCGGTCACTAGTTGTTCCTGGCCCAACGTTCCACCTCGGCTTCGCATACCGAAGGAGCGATACGAGTAAGGTACAACCAAAATCTTGGTGGTGCTGGGGGTACCGTCAGAATAGGGTGAGACGATGTTGGCTGTGCTGTTGTACCTGTATTAAGTGCAGGGCGGTGAGCGATCGATGAGTCTACGCTTCGATGTGTTGGAGAGGTCTTGTTGATGTGTTGTGTGTGCGGTAAGTGATGGTCTGCGTAGAGATGTTGTCGGTGCAAGTGGAGTGGTATGGGTTTAGCCTATTGCTCGAAGAAAACATCACTTAGCGCAGTGGCTTACGCTTTTTTAGCTTTGTCCAAAGCCGAAGCCCCGCGACGTTCAAATTCCTCTATTCTTTGCTTTAGAAATGAAAGAGCGGATGACAGATCCTGCAGCATCAAGGATAAGGGCGGTGGCAACGCTAATCGGATGCGATTTTATCGGACGAGATTTATATGGGATTTGACAGATAACGTCGGACGACGAAATCGCATGTCCGACGTTATCTGTTAAATCCCATATAAATCACGTCCGATAAAATCGCATCCGATGAGCGTTGCCACCGCCCTAAGCCATTACGTCGCGCCTTCAGGGAATTCAAACAAAAGTGCCAGAGGCACTGTGTGTCTGTTTTAGTGAGTTTCTTGTACCCGACACTTGTAATACCAATACAGGAGATATGGATCCGGCGTTTACAAACACAATCACATGTCCAAGTACCAGTACAAGTACCGAGCAAGTAACGCAAATATCGGTCATTATGAAATGCGTTAAATCCCGAAAATTTACTTAATAATATCAAGTAAACCAATTCACAGAAGCAAGGGATACTTGGCAAACTACATACTCGCGACTCTCGGAAGTGATCACATAATTATTTCGTTAATTACGGTGGTAACATTATGGACGTAATTGGAAGGACGTCTGCACTCGATGACGTATGTGCAGACCTATGAATTTTACAAAATACTATTCTACATTTTTGTATATGTTTTCAAATTTTAAAAACCATTTTTGGGTCCCTTTCCGGTTTTAGATCGTCGGCTGAAATTTCAGTCTATCAGCTGTTGGCATTGAATAGCAGTTTTCGAGTTTTCGATAACAAACACGTTTATTGTGTTTTTGTTGTAAGAACTGACTATCTTACTAAAACAAAAACTTTAGACAACATAAAATAAACATTCGTTGCCGGTAGCTTGGAGCGATCAGACATTTTTTTCAATCAGTGCACATTGGGCAAACGCCTGTACAAAAATCGAAAAACCAACTTTAGCGCAGGTTATTACCATATAAATTTGCTTAAAATGGATACTATATATGATGGTTAGATGTTGATGATCAATGTATCGTTGGAAAGGTTTTTTGACATACTTTGATGTTTTGTCGGAATATTTAGCAAAAACTTGTTTTAAAAGTTCATAAATGATTGAAAACCCAACATCACTGCCGAATATTTGGATATTTTCATTTTGGAGAGTGAATATTTTTATGACCACGCACACACAGCACAGTAGACTGTGTGTGGTACCACAGCGCACCACACAGTGAAAAGTGGTACTTGACCCATCACTAGTCACGATGTCTTACTGGAGGTTGGACCACCCGTTTGGATGAACCAGGCTCTGATGGCGTCTTAGGCGAATTGCTACTCGAACCAAGGATGTTATCTGCAGATGAATCTGTCCGCAATAATCCGCTTGAAGAAGCTTCATTTATCTTTTTGAGATGTGCGGAGCATCTCCTGTATTCTTTCCCTGTTTCCTTTGATTTAATAATTGTGTCTGTAACTGTCTTATGACGGACGATAAATTATTCGTTACTGAACTCCGTATCTAGTTTGTTAGTTTTCCGTATTCTCTTAGCCAACACTTCATCCCCTTTTTCAATCGAACTTTCTTGCGCACCCTGTCGCTTATCAGCATATTGTTTCCCTTTCTCTTTTATCAACGTGTCTCTATCTCTTACTTCCGGGTCCTCCTGAAAAGATGACAATAACGGTAATTTGCCCTTGATCCGTCGACCAAACATGATTTCTCCCGGAGATTTTCCCGTAGTCGGATGCTTGGTTGAATGGTATGTTAGTAGGTACAGATATAGTTCCTGATGCCAGTCTCGTCCGAGTTCTTGGGATATACGCAACCGTTTTAGAATTGATCGATTTTGACGTTCGACCTCTCCGTTCGATTGAGACCAATAGGGAATGATATACATGAGTTTAATACCATTCGCCTCACAAAACTCCTTCCACTCCGTACATTCTTTGCTAAGTTGTGGCGCGTTGTCAGCTTTCAGTGCAATTGGAATACCGTACCGACTAAACATTGTTGAAAGTTCTTTTATAACATCTCTGGTAGTTGTCGTTTCCATTTCACACACTTCCATGAATCGGCTGTAGCAATCGATTACTACTAGGAGATGTTGTCCTTCTGGGAGAGTACCGAGAAAATCTAAGGCAATTGTGTGCCAAGGAGAAACAGGTAATTTGCTTCGTTGTAAGGGTTCCGGAGGTGCTGGTGCCTCTACAAGTGTACAGCCTCGGCAATTCTTAACAAATTGTTCCACCATCTTTGGCCACCAAACATGAGATTTTAGATGATTTTTCATCATAGTGATGCCCGGGTGTCCCTCATGGCCCGTTTTCAGCACATTATCCCTTAAAGCTAATGGTACGACAATCCGATCTCCTCGAAGAAGAACTCCTCCTAGCTCACATAATTGGCAATCACACGGTATTCGATAGGTAGCTCTTGTGTTTTTTCCGTGTTCAATAACGTTAATACTTCTTGAATTTCTACGTCTTGTCTACTTTCTGTTTCTATATCACGCCAGTTCAACGCTGAAGAATTTGCTGCATGAGTAGCCACTTCTCTTACGAATATTTCTTCTGATGGATCGAATGATGTCGCATTTTGTACTGGAAGCCGAGATAATGCATCAGCTACATTATCTTTCCCTGACATAAACACGATCCTATAGTCGATATTGTTAGAGGGAATGATGAATGGCGTTCTGCTGTCAAATAACTTTCCTGCAATGATCATTCCAGCTAATCGATAGTTAGCGCTGTGCACTAGTGATGGGTAAATTCAACAAAAATCCGGAATCGCTTCCGAATGACTTCGTCAAAATTGGAAGCGGTTCCGGAAGATAGGTGCAAAACTTTGACCTCGAAGCCGTCCGGAGCCGTCCGGAGCCGCTAGTCGGCAGCCGGAGCCGCTTTTGATTTTGATAAAAGATGGACAGTTTTATATAATTGTCAAACAGTATACTTTGCCATCCGTCCATCCATCAGAACGATCAGTCATATCACCTCGACGTTAAGAATTCGCGTTAAGCCTAAACTATTGCCTGACTGCTCGATGTCAAGGAACTCTTTCGAAGAAGAAGACTCTTTTTTTACTCGTGAGCTGTTTTGAAAAATGAAATTATCGCTGATATCGGGAAATAAAAGCGCTTCAGAATACTTCCGACTATTACAACGACTCCGACGGCTCCAACGACTACGACGGCTCCAACCGGCTCCGTCTGCTCCAACTGTCGACTAACGGCTCCGGACGGCTCCGACGGCTCCAACGGCTCCAACGGCTCCAACTGCTACGTCGGTTCTGGCCGGCTCCAGCTGCCGACTAACGGCTCTGGATGGCTCCGACGGCTCCGACGGCCCCAACGGCTCCGACGGCTCCAACTGCTCCGACGGCTCCAACGGCTCCAACGGCTCAGACGGATCCGACGGCTCCGGACGGCTCCGACGACTCCGGACGACTCCGGACGGCTCCGGACGGCTCCGGACGGCTCCGACGGCTCCGGGCGGAATCGACGGTTTGAATTATTCGGAATCGGAGCCAGAGTAGCAATGCTCGGAAGCGATACCGAGCCGTGGGTGCGATTCCGGTGACCCATCACTACTGTGCACCAGCGTAATGTCGCCTGACATCAAAGAGTTTTTTCATTAGGCGTTGCCGTATTGCTTAAACATCAAAGAGTTAATTGTTATATATGTGGAGTTTTTTATTCGGTTTAAGACAAATAACACTCTATTGATCACTTCAGTTCACACCAAGCTACTCGCTTCGCGGTCCGAATTCAACTCCTTGCGCTTATCCAACGCTCCCGATTTTAACGCTGCGCGTTCTCTCTCTCTCCCAACTCGTTCCTAATTCGCTCTCCCGATCTCGCTACCGTCATCACTCTCTTCCTACCACTAGCGCTTTTCCTTTCTTACATATAAATAACAAATATTGTAATAATAATAATTTAACAATTATAACAATTATAACAAATCTAACAATTATAATATAAGTAAAAATGTACAAATTATATGCTATTTACTTTTTTGCATGTATTTTTTTCTTGAAGATTGGCGAAGCAGCAAAATTAAAACCGCTAGAAGTGGATTTGAAACGATTAGAAGATTTGTCCGATGCAATTGTTCAAGATTTTGCATTGATGAGAAAACGGGAAGAAGAAATGCGCGATACTAACGGTTTGTATAATACAACAAAAATGTTTACACAAATTTAACTCAAATGTTATTCTACTTCTTTTTCCAGAATCAACAAACAGTCGAGTCCTTTTCTTTAGCATTTTTAGCATGAGTTGTTTGTTGGGGCTCGCAACATGGCAGGTGCTATATTTGAGACGCTACTTTATCGCGAAGAAATTAATTTAAACATGTATGCAGTTGGATTGTCGTACATCTTGATGTGGCTGCATTAAATAAAAATTTAATTGAAATAACAAGTTACATTATTTACATTTTGAAGATTTTTTTAGTTCACTTTATTTTTTTATAGAGACTTTTGGACTCATTCCCGCGATGCCTCTATTAATCGCTTAATTAATTCTATACTTATAATCTAACATTCTTCTTTGCAAGCCATTTGTGGCTTGCAATTATCTTATACCTCGGATAAGACGTCGGGTAGTCTTGGATTACTTCAAGCTATCCGTTTATTTTATTAAAGATGTTTGTCCATTTCACATGTGGTTTTGATTAAAGTTCTTTATAAAGGTAAGTAATACGAAAGAATTTTAAAAGTTTTCGCTGGCAATCACAATCTTCCGCTGTATAACCATGGCATTCGGATAAGATGTGGCGGACACTGATGTCGACGCCAAAGGAACTATAGTGGTGGGCTGGATTTTTGCAATAACAAGTTGAGGCTGAACCGGGTGTGTCCGATATGAAGTCGTGATAGAATGCCCTGGTCTTGGTGTGATAGATGGTCTTTCCATGGTGATGTTGTGGTCTTGATGGTTCTCAGAAAAAAGCGACCGCTGCTAACCCAATAACCATTCCAGCTATTGGCGATGATGGTTTTGCTAAGGCGAATGAAATCACGGCGTGGATGAGTGTTATGACAGCAGGCCGGGCTATTCCTATTACGTCCTATGTTGGCTAGTCGATCTGCTATTTCGTTTTCCTGGATACCTGCGTAGATCCCTGGATAGATCCAGAAGAATGTGACTTGGGGTGTATTTGGTATGTTGCAGAGTTGTTGGATGTTCGGGGTGGTTCCAGAATAAAGTGCTTGAAGAACACTTGCACTGTCGGTGAAGATCACGTTGGGTTTGTCTCTGCGTAGGCCTTTGTCAGCTGCAATAACCCGAGCTATTGCTTCTGCGGTGAAGGCTGATGTATGTTCTGGTTGTCGGATGGCGCTATTGTCGATGCTGTAGTAGATTCCAATACCAGTGTAACCGTTTTGTACTGATCCGTCTGTGAATATGAGATAGTGGTTATGGTATTTTTGCTGAAGAAGTTCAGTAAAATTACGGTTTGCAATCGGACTATTGCAACAAGCCCAAAGTTTATTTTCGATGGTCCAATCTACTACTAGTGGGCGGCAGTACCAGAGGCGACTACCTATTTGAATGAGTTTGGTGACTGAGGAGAGTGTTTGTTGTTTTAGTGTGGTGAATACGGCGTTTGCCCTTTGGATATGGGTATCGACCTTGATGTTTTTCTCCATCATTCGTCCTTCAGCTGCTACTCAACCGGGAAAACCGTAGAAACCGGGAATTAGCCGGGAATTTTATTTTTCCGGGAAAACCCGGGAAATTCTCCAAAAAACGGGATATTATCACAAACTGCTATCCCTGTTTACCATCGCACTAAGTGCATTTTCAATAAATGGGATGTTTTGTATATTGTTCCCAACTTACCACAGGCCAGCAACATCACACCAAAGTGTAGGGACAACATTTTCCGTTTCTCACATATGGTACGCAATATATACTTCTCATTCGCACTGGTGCAATACTTACGTTCACATATCGGTTCTTGCACATTTCGGGTATGGTGTGGGCCTATTCGTTCTACCTTGTACTCGTCTTTTGTTATTCATATCTCGTGAAGTTGCGGTCGTGTCGAATTCAACGGTGGATTTAGTGGGCGATCCCAATTTTTGAACATAACTGATAATGTTTGTCCCTTTTATCAATTTTAAGGTTACCCAATCACACATCGCCTGTACATTGGCATTTTGCGTTTTGGTTTCGGGCTTCTACCTTCATTCCGCCCGGGTGACGGGGTTCCCACACTGTCACTGATGGTTGAGGTGGCGTCGCTTCTGCAGTCCGATCGTTGCTCATTTGTTTTATTTTCACATAAAGTACATGGTTGCTGTTTAAGAGGAAATCCGTTCTTCGCAGATTTGTATGCTTTCTCCCATGGCTGGTTGGTTCATGACTACTGGTTACTTTTTTTAAGGTTGTGTGATGACATCTGTAAATCAACAATTGATAGCACATGAAAAAATATCTTTGCCACGGGGTAAAGTCTTTACATGCTAGTGTCATTATGAAAAACCACCAAAAAGCAATATTTTTAATGCTTTTTTGTCGTTTTTTTATCAGTTGTTTGCTCATATAAAACTTCGGAAAATATAAAGAATGCATATTTAAATAGCTTAAGATCCATTGTAGCCAAATTAGATCCACAAACGAGCGCACGATTGAGAATTTGTTTGTACAAATTTGATAGAAATTATGCCAAAAATGGTTCTCAAATGTGTTGTCACACCTCCAGATTGGATACCATATTGTTGAATAATTCACTAATAAATTTTATCCAGTTTTTATGACAGGTGTCCATCTTTCCCGTAATGCCCGTGTATACCTACCATCCTCTAGATAACGATTTTTGTAAACGTATGATATAATAATTTGGAATTGAAGTATCGATAAAACCGGCACACGAAGCATAGTGAACCGGGAAAACTCCAAAAAAATCCGGGAAAAACCGGGAAAAAATGGGAAATTCAAATCCTGATTCGAGTGGCCACCCTGTGCTACTATCTTGTCGGTGATGATGTTCTCTCATGTTCTCCCAAAAGAACATATCCTTAATCGTCTTCTTCATTCGTCTAACTCCTACATGACCTTCTAAGGGTGCATCGTGAAATTCTTTGAGAATTGTGTCTATTTCCTTCGGTTCTATTTTTATTCGATCTAAACCGGGTGTGTAATTTTTTAGTTTGGTTTTATCTATTTGCTTTATGTTGTTTAACCTCTCCTCCCTCCGTAGTTAATTTTCGTTCGTTTCTTTATCTAAATTCATTTTTCTTAAATCACCTCAATGATCTTCTTGTTCTTCTTCGACAACCTTGTCGACTGTAACGTTGATTTGATGTTTTTGTTTATCTTCTATACCAGTGGTCGGCAAAGTCCGGCCCGCCGCAACATTCAATCCGGCCCGCGAAAGCTTTTGACTGATTTTTAAAGATGGGAAGAAACTATTTGTATACAAATTATTGAATATCTTTTAGAATAACATTTTATACCATCGCACTCTTTCAACTTTAATTAAAGTACTTTGGAATGTCGAATCGATCTCCCGGCCCAGATAACTTAGTAATGTAGCCACTTGTACCTCTGTCTTCATTTTTAGCTTCTTTTGAAACCTCAAAAAATGAACCTGGGCTCTCTTGCGATGCTTTGATTGTTGCCTAATAGTACCAAGATGTTGGTGACCAAAATGCAGACACGTTCTTATGCGACGACAGACTTGTGTACGCAGTCCATTTAAGTCGCTACGGGGCGTCATTCGTCAACTCCTCAACTACGTTGGTTGGTTCACTTTTTTGGTCACCATGGTAAGAGTTCGACTGATAGAGGTGTCAAGGTGAGGGTACTGATAGAGGTTGTCTGTTGTCTCATGGAATACTACTATTCAAAGTGCAATTAACGTTTTGTTAGGGCCGGTGAAGATAATCCCATGATAAACCTATGAATTTGTCAATTTGTTAATGCAACCGTAATGTAATTTTAACATTGTTTCAATACGACAATAAGACATTCAGAATGAAGGAAATCGCACACGAAATTTAATATTGATGAGATATACTAAATCCTGATTACAATAAATTTATTTAAAGTTTTGCATACGACTTGCATTTGATGGGAGAGCATTAGACTTTTACCAACGCAAAACATGCAATACAAAATTTTAATTTTTGTGAAACAGCTCCATACATTTTCACGCGTTAATTTTTTATTTTGTTTTATTCGTTCTTAATTTGACACAAATCAGTTGGTTTCTCTTTAAACTTACTTCTCTTTAAACTATTTTGGGGATATTTTTGATCGTATTTGAAAGCGAAAACAAATATTTAAAAATGCTTGTTGTTTTAACGAGAACGGCGATTCCACACTGTTGCTGTTTACGAGTACAGGCGGTCCCCGAGATACACGGTACCTCTTATACGCGGATTTGGAGATACGCGGTTTTCCAAATTTGACAGTTCTTTGAGCAAATTGTACTGATTTGACACATCCATTGTGAAATACCAAATAATTTCCGTATTGAACGAATGTAAAATACTATTCAAAAAGGTTTAAAATTGTTCAATTCGGTAGAAACATGTCAAATAATTAATTTGGTGGCGAAAACCACTCCCTACTTGCAAAATTGCACGAAAATTAGTGATATTTTGGCTGGAAATCACGAGATTCGACTTACGCGGAAATTCGAGATACGCGGTATTTTGCGGTCGTTTTCGGTCCCCATTAACCGTGTATCTCGGGGACCGTCTGTACAACAATTATCAAAGCTTTTTCGTAAGAAATCAGTTATCAATTGATCTGACATGGGATTACTTATCCATACAGCATTTTTAAAGTTACTATTTTTACTTTGATAATTTTTCAGCCGTTCAGACTTTTTTATCATCCCCGGAATATCTTAAATATTTTTTGCTGCGTGGGAGGATGGGGTCTTTAAGAAGCGATATTGATCCCTTTTTGTAATGTTTTGACTAATCACATTTTTGGCCATCTATTGCCGATTCTCAAATGATTAAACATTAGAATTAGTTTTTAAAGTAGCTATCATTAATTTTGAACCATACTTGGATGATATAATTACAGAAAAACAACAATAATACCTAAAATGTTTCTAAAAGATTAAAATGTAATAAATTAAGCGTAATAATAAAAAACCGCATTCACCTGGCCCGCGGCACTCGATCATTTACTAAAGTTGGCCCTTTGCCTCAAAAGTTTGCCGACCGCTGTTCTATACCCTTTTGTTGTTGACGTGTAATCACAGCCATTGTACTATTTGTTTTTTTACTTCTTCTACTTCTCTCAACTTTACCCCAGGGAGTCGTGAGAGAAAATCAGCAACCACATTTTCTTTTCCTTTTTTATATCGTATCTCGCATTGTACGCCTTGAAGCCTTAACCTTGTCAATATTGGTGAATTTTCTTTGAGGCGCCAGATGGAAACTAAGGGTCTGTGGTCTGAATATATCACAAATTTCTGCCCGTATATGTAGTGTTTAAAATAATCTACGGCCCAAACAATTTCTAGTAACTCTTTTTCGATTGGATGGTACCGATTTTCCGCTCCAACAAGAGTTCCACCAAGTGCATAATCACTAGTGTTGGGTAACCGTCACATCTCACCAAGTTTCGACATCTTGGTTGAAACGTCAGTTGTCAAATGTCGCTTCGTGTATTCAACTCACTTTGTCTTGTGAACTCAACAATAAAGCACGCGGATTGTCTTCGAAATATACAACAACTAGCATCTGTGGTAATTGTGAAAATGTCATCATAGTTTGGTCGTACAAGTTAGGGTTCTGAGATAAGATTTTTTTTTAGTTTGACAAAGGCCGTTTCACACCTTTCATCCCAATCGAACTTTGCATCTTTTTTAAGCAGTTCGTGCAAAAGTTTCCGGACGTCTGATACATGAGGTATAAATTTGCCATAAAAATTTATCGCCCCCAGAAAGGACCGTAATTATTTTAGGGTTTTCAGCGTTTGCATTTTGATTATGGCTTCTACGTTTGCTTGCGTGGGCTTGATACCCTTCTCGCTGACTGTGTGGCCTAGGTAATTAATCTCTCTATGCAAAAGTTTGCATTTGGTAGGTTCTATTTTAAGATTGTGCAGTCTTAGTCCCTCTAATACTTTAATCAAATTCAAATTATGTTCTTTCAGTGTTTCCCCAAACACAACAATGTTATCCAAATACACTAATGCTTTGACCGGTTGAATTGTGTAGATAACCGTGTTCATTATATTTTGAAACGTTGATGGGCTATTTTTCAAACCCATGGGCATTCTGGTAAACTCATAATGCCCCTTCAACGTCGAAAATGCAGTTTTTGAGCCATCTTTGGAAGCTATGGGAATTTGAAAAAATCCCGATTTAAGATCGATGGTTGAGAAATATTTGCTATTCCCTATAACAGCGGTCGGCAATCTTTTGAGGCAAAGGGCCAAGCTTAGTAAATGATCGAGTGCCGCGGGCCAGATGAATGCGTTTTTTTTTTGCGCTTAGATTATTATTTTTTAATCTTTAAGAAACATTTTAGGTGCAATTGTTGTTTTTCTGTAATTATATCATCAAAGTATGGTTCAAAATTAATGGTACCTACTTTAAAAACTAATTCTAATATTTAATCATTTGAGAATCGACAATAGATTGCTAACAATGTGATCAGCCAAAAAATAACAAAATGGGATCAATATCGCTACTTGAAGACCCCATCCTCCCACGCCGCAAAAAATATTGTATATATTCCGGGGATGATACAAAAGTCTGAAAGGCTGAAAAATTATCGAAGCAAACATAGATTCAGTAATAAAAAAAATGCTTTATGGAAGTCAGATGTCATGTCATATCAGATCAATTGATAAGTTTTGTTGCCCATGAGACAACAGAAAACCTCTATCAGTCACCTTACCTTGTCACCTCTGTCAGTCGAACTCTAAACATGATGACCAAAAAAGTGAACCAACCAACTTATAAGCGTGCGCGATCAACGAATGACACCCCGTAGCGTCTTAAATGGACTGCGTACAGAACGTCTGACGTCGCATAAGAACATTTCTGCGTATTGATCACCAACATCTTGGCACTATTAGGCAACAATCAAAGCATCGCAGGAGAGCCCAGGTTCATTTTGAGGTTCCAAAAAAGCTAAAAATGAAGACAGAGGCACAAGTGGCTACATTACTGTGTTGTCTGGGCCAGGAGATCGATGCAACCCGCCAAACTGTGAAATAATATGGGTAAATTAACACACATATCAGGAAGCATAAATCGCGTCCGCTGACTTTGCAATGGCAAACAATGACGCCAAAACTCAATGCGTTCATATTAGGTGAATTTCGGTAGAATTTCGACATGGCACCCTAGTCTGCAAACTGATACAACATCCGTCACACGTGTTCCATAGAATTTTTCTGGACCAACATGATGCAAAAGCTCTACTCTAACAATTTTGTCGCGAAAACTTATGATGCCTACAGGCATGTCTTCGTCCATAATGGTGAAAATTCCGGATAACTGTTGAAATGCAACTCCCAAAGTCTTAGATTTATTTGTCCAAGGATGCTTAAATAATTACCTTTCAAATTTTGTACGTGTAAAGAAATTATCTCTTCTATTTTTTTTTCACAGCCAGCCGAAAAAAAGCATTTTTCTTCGAGTTCGAACATACCGAACGATCCATAGTATTCCATAGTATTTTAATTAAAGTGAAAAGAGTACGATCGTATAAAATGTTATTCTAAAAGATATTCAGTAATTTGTATACGAATGGTTTCTTCACATCTTTCAAAATCACTCAAAACCTTTCGCGGGCCGGATTGAATGTTGCGGCGGGCCGCATTTGGCCCGCGGGCCGGACTTTGCCGACCGCTGCCCTATACTATCTATAATGTCATCTATCTTAGGGATGGGATAAATGAAGGGCTTTGTTATTTCATTTAGTGCCCTGAAATCTACTACAATTCGAAATTTCTTTTCTTCCTCCCCTTTTCCCTTTTTTGGTATGCACATAACTGGTGCGTTCCAAGGGCTTTTGCTTGGCCTTATTATGTTCTGCTTTAGCATCTCTTCTATCTGGTCTTCCTTTATTTTTTTTATAGCAGCCGGGAATCTATATTGTCTTTTGTATATAGGGATGTTTGAATTTGTCTCTATTCCGTGTTTTGCTGCTTGTGTATGTGTCAGCTTATCACCTGGCAGGAAAACTATGTCGGTAAAGTTATTAACAATATTTTTAACATTGTTTTCCAAGTCCCTTTCTAAGTGGTGAAGGTTGATTTTATTTAACAAAGCATCGTATCTTTCCCTTCCAATGATTTCTGTGTGTTCTTTTAGCTCCAGTAAATCACAATCCATGTCTTTCTTTTCCATATAAGGCAGACACTCCTGGATTTTTACCTTGTTCTCCACTATGTGTTCATCAGAACAACTAATTTCCTGTATGTTTTTAATTTCACGTTTAGGTTTAATTAAGATTAAGCTTTCAAAATGTGTCCTTAGATTGAAGATGTACTTGTGCTAAACTTCTGCTCCGATTCTACGAGGAACCCCAAGTAATTTTACTATATAAAACTTTGTTTTATACCTCGAACTGCCAATGATCAAATCTAACACGATAGAGCCTATGGTTTTCGATACCGTTCCATCAAAACTTGACAGTGTCAAATTATCTGCAATGCATGAAGCCTCAAATGGTTTGGCTGATTCCCAGCTCAAAGCATTAAAGCAAGCTCCTGAGTCGATCAAAAAACTTAACACTCTCTTCTCGATGTTCTCCACAAAAATTGAAACCATAGGTTTACCTTCGTCAGTGAATTTAACATTCAGTTTTTCGTAATCCTCTTCCTTTTCATGCATCCTAAAAGAGATCATTAATCATAGGATCACTAGCGTTTTGTTTTTGATTGACTTTGTTCAGTTTTTTTTATACTGGCTATGAAGCGATGCTTGAGCAGTTGGGTCTTGGTTTTGGTTGTTGGTATTGGTTGCTCCTGTAAGGGACAAAATACCTCGGAGGACGAGGAAGGTTGTTATTAACATTTGATATGTTTGGTTGTATTGCTGTGCTATTAAATTGTGGATTACCGAAATGATTAGTTCCAATGTTCTTTGTGTTCCATGTTCTATTATGTCTGTATTGAGGTTGCGTTGAATTGAACCGTGAGTTGTAACCACTATTGTCGAAACTCCAGATTCTAGATTCTTCTAGCTCCACGTTATTTGATTGGGATAACCTTTCTTCAATATTTTGGATCTGGTCAAGTTGGACTATTTCGTCCGCCAAAAATTCTAACAATTCTTCGAATTCAAGATGCTTGTTTAAACGTGCTTGTATTTTTAGATTTTTATCCCGTAACCCTGCTAGAAAATGTATGCGCAAATTTTTCATAGCATAGGAATCCTCTGTTGTGTTATGATCGTGATTGATAATGTGTTCTTTTAATTTTAACGCTCTCTCTTTAAATTTTATGAACGGTTCATTTATCCCTTGCTGCAGTGTTTCTACCGAATGAAAAATTTCCTCCAAATTAACTTTTTCATAAAATAGTGTTACGAGGTTAAGTTTCACTTTCATGTTTCTGCGTAAATCCTATTAAATAGCGAAGCAGCTTTCCCTTTCATTTTCATCATAGCCACTTGAATTAATGGTTCTTCGGATTCTCCTTTTGGGATTTGTTTCGCAAAAAAAGTTAGCTTGGTATAAAAACCCATCCAATTCTGCTAGAAACCCTGTATATTCAGGTATGCACTGAATGGCCATATTTGTCGGGAATTCATACACCATTTTGTATATTGTGTTGTTTAAGGCCTTTTCAAGTTCGAAGCTTTGATCTAAAAGCTCTTTCCTAACTGATGCAAGGAGTTCTTTGAACGTTCCTTTTTGCTCAACTTCAGCACTTAGATCACAGTCCGATTTTGCTGAGTTAAAAGAGCAATTATTCGGCTTTACGGATTTATGCAAATTTTGTTCCGAGCAAACTTTAATATTACGGCTCCGAAGTTCAACGACCCGTTCACACATTCCCCTCTTAACTGCACTAAGGTATTTCATTCACCAACAACTAACTAATTCACTAAATCCAACAGTATTTATTCTAATTATTTTTTTTTCTCTAAAAATTGAAATACAACTGCTAAAAAATAACCCACCACCAGTATTAAAGTTTAATGTTAAATTTAAGATTTCAATGCTTAATGTAGTAAAATTTCACTTAGTTTATTTTAATATTTTATTTATTTAACGCAAAAATTGAGAAAAAATTGTACTTTTTTTCTTCAGCCCATCAGGGGTTGTGCTTCAAGGAGCAGAATTTTATTTCCAATCACCAAATTACTCACCAAACTTTTACCACAAAACTATTTTTTCCCCACTATTAGTACCTTCACCGATTATTATTAGTAATAAACACTTTTTTTATACAGTTTCTACCATCAGTCAGAATGACTTCCAAGCAATTTGCTTTTTTTCCGCTGTCACCAGATGAAAAGACTAAATATTAGTTTTAAGTTAGTTAGAATCTAATTTCTAATTTCTATTTCTAATCTAATTTTAAGTTAGAATCTACAATTTCTTTTAATTACTCATTCGATCCGCACCGTCACCAGCTAAGAGCGCTGCAGTTTCTCTCCAGCTCGTCGATCACTCCGATATTCTCCTCTTCGTCATCTTCGGCTTCGTTTATTCGGTCGGTCGCACTCGTTGTCGTGGTCCACCTCCTTATCATCGGCCGCCGTATTAGTAGCCGCCGCATTACCAGCCGAAATCGTTGCGGCCAAGCCAAGGTCGCTACAATGGATATTCGATTTTCCAGTCGTTTAAACTCAATCTTGGGAATGGTGAAGGCATACATAATGTAAGTATAATTGTATTTTATGGCATATTCAGTAAACTGCTTCACATATCCATTTTGCCCCGCTTTTCCCTTACCTTTTGAAAACCTGATTTTTTATCCACTATGAAAAATTACAATCTCTACCAAAACTTGTTAACAGAACACATTTCACCATCACACCCCACACTACCTTTAATTATCTTCTGATGATTTCTCTTCTGATCTTAAAAATATGACGGATGAAGAAGTTTTTGACTATTTGAAAGATCAAAAAGATCACGCTATAGCTGTTTTTGTCATAATTTCTGGCGAAATGCTCCTCGCCACCACATCTAAAACACTTCACCGGAGTACGTTCGTTTGTATTCGGGACAAAAGGTCAACTTTTCTTGAAACAATCTTGAACTCGGTGTCCCTGCTTGCCGCAACTGTAACACTTGCGCACACCTTCTTCTAACCTTGACTCTCGCTGCACACTGTTTTTCTTTACCACACTTTTTCTCCGCTCTTTCCATTAGCAAAAGTTCTTGTTTTAAATCGACTATATTGCGCGTTCGGTTTAGTGACGCACGCACCTTTGCATCGTAAGACACACCATCCACGATGCACTCGATAACGCTACCATCATTGATTTTCGTGTCACGAGCTATACGCTGCATCTCGTACACGTATTCTAACATTGGGGTCCTTCACGATTCTAGTCAGTTTTTTGTATGGAGTTTGACAGATTTTTTCTCAATCGTTGTAAATAATGGTTTTATCTCGCCGAGATTTCAAGTGCTAATGTTTATTCCCTGTCAAATTCACTGTTCTTCCAATTCTTCTTATTTGAAATTACGATCTAATCCTTTCTGTACTTTCTTACGCTAGTTGTCCTAATTCTAATTGTGCCATGCACATTGCCTACCATAAGGTGTCAACATGCCGGCCACCAAAAACCCAAATGGGTTTTTTCTAATCGCCTGTCTTATTACCCTCTACTTGTTCAGGTTCATCTGCTTGTTGAGGTAAATTGCAGATGGACAATAATATAGGGCCTTTTTTCATCGCTCCGTGCACTTGCTTACCACGTCTCTTGTGTGTGTGTGAGTGTGTGTGTGTGTGTGTGTGTGTGTGTGTGTGTGTGTGTGTGTGTGTGTGTGTGTGTGTGTGTGTGTGTGTGTGTGTGTGTGTGTGTGTGTGTGTGTGTGTGTGTGTGTGTGTGTGTGTGTGTGTGTGTGTGTGTGTGTGTGTGTGTGTGTGTGTGTGTGTGTGTGTGTGTGTGTGTGTGTGTGTGTGTGTGTGTGTGTGTGTGTGTGTGTGTGTGTGTGTGTGTGTGTGTGTGTGTGTGTGTGTGTGTGTGTGTGTGTGTGTGTGTGTGTGTGTGTGTGTGTGTGTGTGTTTGTTTTACAAGGAGGGGGAATCTTCGAAAGACTCCTATTGTCGCACGGGTGTTGGATTTAGGATAGGATTTTTACCCAGTAAACCCCCTCCTTGGGCCATCTACCCTTCCCCATGGGTTCACCTTTCGGTATGCTTCTTGGGGAAGGGCTATGCATTAGCATTACATCTCACTATTGCAACATGGACCACATTCGCGAGACAGAATGACAGTCCTGGAGACACTCGTAATACCACACAAAAGCACAGAAAGTACGCATTCACTTGAGTTACAGGCTCACTTCAATTCGTGCATAGATATACTAAACACTTTCACAATACGCACAACACTATTTACGAACGCCCAAGTCGTTGATCCGCTTTCCATAAGGTCAGCAGCTTCAACAGTATTGATCGCATGCCGTTTGCTATGACTTCCCATGTTTCAGCATTCTTTAACATCACCTCGGTCAGGTTTGTTCCGTTGATTGTTGTTCCGCACTTTACGGTGATTTCATGACGTTCCTCAGCAAAACGAGGGCAATGAAAAAGCACGTGTTCTGCTGACTCCACGATGCTCACACACGCTGGGCAGTCTGGCGAGCTTGCGTGACGGTACTTGTGAAGATAACTCCGGAAACACCCATGGCCGGAGAGGAACTGAGTTATGTAGAAGTTAACTTCGCCGTGTTTTCTGCTCGTCCATGCAGCGATGTTCGGGATCAGTGCATGTGTCGTACGCCCCTTTGTTGAACAATCCCATTCAGACTGCCACTTTCTCATAGAGAGCTGCTTTGCTGAGGATCTGGATAATCCCGCGATTGAGACTCCGGAGAAACTGCAACACTCAGAATCCTCTGCTAATATGAGGCAGATGGGAACCATGCTTGCGATAACACAAACTGCCACGTGCGATATTGTTTTGTAGGCACAAACAACTCTCATAGCTAGCAATCGGTGCACTCTGTTCACCAACTGTCGGTTTTCCTTTAGCACCAGAACATGTGCACAGATCGCAGCGTTATAACGCAACCGTGAGATGGCCACGTCAGCAAGAAGTCGCCTGCAGCTACTCTTGGGCCCTCCAATGTTCGGCATTATTTGTATCAACGAGTTTGCTGCCTTAAAGACGTTGTTACAGGCGTACTCGACATGCTTCCGGAAACTTAAGCGGTCATCGATGATCACACCAAGATATTTTAGATGACGTATCGATTCAATACGTTCATCACCGACCTGGATCCTGCCTGACTGCACTGTCTTGTGGCTACTTATGATGAGGAATTCCGTTTTTTTTATGGGCGATTCTAGCCTCATTTGTTGCATCCACGACTCGATTCTGCTTACGGAGTCGGATGTGAGGAGTTCAATCTCTTCTATTGACTCACCAAGGACAGTAAGAGCAATATCATCAGCAAAACCTATCACTTCAGCTCCTGGAGGAAGCCCTAGGGTCAAAACTCCGTTGTACATAACATTCCAGAGAGTTGGACCCAAAATCGAACCTTGAGGAACGCCAGCGGTGATGCTCATTTTTTTGATTCCCAGATCTGTGTCGTATAAAAGCACCCGGTGATCCAAATAGCTTTTCAGCAGCCTACAGAGGTACGGTAGAACCATCATCTTGGAGAGAGCTGCATGTATGGCCTCCCAGTTGGCACTGTTGAAAGCATTCTTTACGTCTATCGTAACGATCGCGCAGTATCTGTTTAAAGTCCTCTTTTTAGCAAGGCGCTTCGTCCTTTCTTTAAAACAGCTGCGATCGCTTCACCAGTAGACCGCCCCTTTCTAAAGCCAAACTGTCTGTCCGACAGTCCGTGTTCGCCTTCCGTATAGACAACTAATCGGTTGAGTATTAGGATTTCTAGTATCTTGGCGAAATTGTCTATCAATCCTAAAGGCCTTAGTGCTGATGCGTCGCCGGGGGTCTTCCCAGGCTTTGGTAGAAGAACGAGTTTTTGTCGCTTCCAGGGTATCGGAAAAAAGCCAGTATCGAAGCAGTTCTGGAACACTGATAAAACAGCTTCCGGGTACGCTTTGATAGCTGCTTTGATCGCTTCAATGGGAATACCATACGGACCAGGTGCCTTCACCAGTTTGAGATGGTCTGCAGCCTTCTGTAGTTCATCAGCGGATATTGACACAAGTTCAACATCAGGATTGCGGGGTATATCACGTGGAGTTTGTGGCTCATGGATAGGAAACAACTGTAGGTCTTGGCCGATCATCTTACCCATTAGCGTTCGGTAAGCACCAAACGGGTTGTTTTCAACCTCATCGCATAGGGCCAAAAAGCATCTCCTTTTACTTGCCTTGATCTTCCGTTTTAGATTTGATCGTGCCAGGATGTACAAACGTCTCAGATCCTCGATGTGCTTCGATGCAATGGCTTCGGCACTGGGCTATTTCGGTAGTCCACCAGTAAGCTCTCCGTCGTGGGTAAGGTCCCCCTTTCCTTCGTGGCATAGAGGAGTCACAGGCGTTGGCGATCGCTGACGCTAGCTCCAATGCTGGCGAGGTGTTTGAGAAATCACCAAACCTCAATGCCTCAATAAACAGTTCTTCGTTGAAGCATTGTGTTTTCCAGGCTGGAAAACCGGAGCCCTGGCCAACCCTGTGGCACTTGCTTCCTGCCGTGTAGCGTATCACTCGGTGGTCGCTGAGGGTGTAGGCGTTGCTTACCCTCCAGTTCATGGAAGAAGCCAATGCTGGACTACAGAACGTAAGGTCTATAATGGAAGTTCTGCTATTCCTTACAAATGTGGGACAGGAACCAACATTTACCAGTGCTAAGTTCAGTCTAGAAAAGTGCTCCAACACTCGTGTGTATGTGTGTGTGTGTGTGTGTGTGTGTGTGTGTGTGTGTGTGTGTGTGTGTGTGTGTGTGTGTGTGTGTGTGTGTGTGTGTGTGTGTGTGTGTGTGTGTGTGTGTGTGTGTGTGTGTGTGTGTGTGTGTGTGTGTGTGTGTGTGTGTGTGTGTGTGTGTGTGTGTGTGTGTGTGTGTGTGTGTGTGTGTGTGTGTGTGTGTGTGTATTTTACATAGAGAGTGTGTTTTTTATGTACTTGTGTGTGCATCTGCGAGTGCGCGGGTTTTAGCATCTGCGAGTGCTTGACATGATGTCATATTGCGTCAAAAGTATTCTGATAATGTTTGTTTTCATGTAAAATAGCATACGTTCACACTTGGATAAAAGCTAAAGTTTGCATTGAGAGCAGCGCTTGTTCCTCAGACGAGAACGCAGGTGAGCTGTTTGATGAATGTCAATGCGACAGCGGTGTGAAATGGAAACGCGCACAATAGCAATGAACTCGGCATTCCCTAACATCTGATTCTCCAGTGCACGCCATTGAAAGGCCTGCGTGCATCTCTGCGTTGAACGTAGTGTGCGCATGGGAAACTTTGTGCGTGCATTGAGCAAGCGCGGCAGTATTCCGTTCTCGACTTGATTGGGTAGACGCTCACTCGCTTACTCATTGATAGTTTTTATCCATACGCTTTTTTCGCTGCTCGACAATGATGTGATTCATCGCGTATGAAAGCAGAACGCAGGCAGTGCACGGCATCAGTCGTGTCCAAGTTTTTAACCAGTGCGTTCTTGACGGTCCAAGCAAGCAATTTTTGTAACAATGGGTCGAGGTAAACATTCTACCGATTATCAGCGCCATATCATAAAGCGAATGGCGGCTGATGGCATTAAGCGCAAAACGATCGAGTTCGTGATGGAACGATCGCGCACTTTTGTGGCAAACGCGCTTCGGACAACCGAAACGCGCAAGTCACCCGGACGTCCTAGAAAAACTACGGCGGAGGAATATCGTGAAATTTTAATGTATCGAAGAAACACTGATCGCGAGGGCGGTGGTCCTGCTAATAACAACAAAAACCTAACTTAAAACACACTACAAAAAAACTACTTACAAATCGATCCGAAACGACATACATGTGACACAAACACACACACAAATACACATTCAAACATACACACACACACACACACATACACACGCACATAAAAACATACAAACACACACACACAAACACAAACAAATACAAACCACACTGTTTGAAATTAAATTTACTTCACACTTTATGAATTTGATCGCGCCAGTTTATCGACGGATAAAAACATTTATTGTCGTTTATTTATAATTAATTCCACAACTTCACAATTCCGCTTCGTTCGTTTTTGCGTTCTTGCTTTCTTGGCGGCTTTCCTCGGTCTCATCCTTCCTCGCTCTCTTCTGTCAATTCTCTGTAGTTCATATTCACGGCAAGGTTGGATCGTTGCAAGGTTGGATCGTTTTCAAAATTACCGTTAACACGACATTCGTGTTTTGACGTTCGTTACACCCCCCCCCCCCCCAGTATGCCAATGTATGTTGGCTTACTCCTCAGTATTCCTGCGAACGTCTAGTACCGCTAGTTTTACCGCGGGTCTCTCGTAGACTGCTCCAGTTGATGTTTTTACTGTTGCTGAGCGGACCTGTCCGTCTATACTAACCTTTCTTGCTACCACTCTTCCTCTTGGCCAACAGTTCCTTGGCAGCTTTGGAGCAACTATCAGCACGATATCGTCGATTTTGATTGGAGTAGCTGGAGTGAACCACTTTGATCGCCGGGTTATCTCTGGCAAATAGTCACTCAACCATCTTTTCCAAAATTGATTGGCTATGATCTGAGAAGTACTCCAGTTCTGTCGCTGGCTAGGTCCATGATCATCTAGTTGCACTAATGGTTTACTTCCGTTCGATGAGCCTAGTAAGAAATGGTTGGGTGTTAGGGCAGGTGCAGCATCGTGATCAATAGAGACATGAGTAAGTGGTCTTGAGTTTACTACGTTTTCAATTTCAATGAGAAGGTTGTTGAGAATTTCATCTGATAACTTCTTGGAAGTACACGCCGCCATAAGGTTTGACTTTACTGTGCGTATTAACCTTTCCCAACTGCCACCCATGTGTGGTGCTGCTGGTGTAATAAACTCCCATTCCGTATCGGCGTCTACAAACTCTTTTGCAATATCCTTTTCATTGAATTCTTTATCTAGCTTCGCTAGTTCTCGCTGTGCACCAATAAAGTTTGTTCCGCGATCGCTGTAAAATTTTCTTGGGCGGCCACGCCGAGAGATGAAATTTCTTAGAGCTACAAGACTCGTCGTATACAAGAGCTCGTTGTTAGAGTTTGAACTAACTCAAGATGTATAGCCCTAGTCGTGAGACAGATAGCCAACATTACCCATCTCTTTTGGTTACTTCTGCCCACTGCGACTTCTATGGGTCCAAAGTAATCGATGCCTGTATGTGTGAATGGTCTGGAAAAAACTTCTAGACGTCCTGGTGGTAGATCACTCATGCGCGGTGGGTTCGGTTCTGCTTTTTCATTTTTACAATGTTGGCAATTTCTACGTACGTTGTTGAACAATGGGCGGAGCCGACTAATGCAATACTTTTGCCGCAATTCGTTTATGACTGTTTCAACATTGAGATGGTGATACTTAACGTGGTAGTGTAAAACTATTAGTTTTGTAACGTAATGTCTGTTAGGCAAAATAATAGGAAATTTTGCATCTTCTGTGGCATAATGACATGCTGCTACTCGGGATTTCATTCTTACAGGGTTTTCCAATTGAGTTTAGACTAGAAGCATACTTTTTTTGAATAGTCGCAATAGATTCTTGACTAGCATCCTCTATTTTTGATTACGATCAATGGATTTTTGACTAGCAGCAATTGATTTCAGCAGGCCGGTTGCTGGCACGGAGTGACCAGATTGTTTTTAGAGGTTATCGGTAGGAAATCTAAAGCAAACTCGGTAATTTTCGGTAAAAACAACTTTTTATTCACTCACAAAATTTATTAAATTTCAAATTTATTGTTGAACGGTGAATACTTAGAAAAATATTTGAGTTTCGGTCAGAAAAATTGAGTTTTAGTGTGCTCAATTGTAAACCAATATTCGATCGAAAATCGATAGAACTACATATGGTCACTCTGAAAAACATGTGCAATCTAGCTTTTGGTTAGGTTATGCCTGTGGGTCTACTACTGCATATTTCAATTCAGCCGTTAAGTGCTTTTGTGTTGTATTGTGCATTCATAAAATCAAAACAATAGCATCGAAAACATATCATATAAAATATATCTTTCTTTGTGGATGATATATAACAGTAAAACAAATGATTTAATCAAATGAGCGTATGAAATTAAATATTATCCACAGATTATTATTCAAGTCAATCTGTCACACCGGATGTTATAAACGCGTCGCTCTTAGGCTGTCATGCAGGGACCTGCTGAAATCAATTGCTCCTAGTCAATAATCCATTGCTCGTAATCAAAAATAAAGGATGCTAGTCAAGAATCTATTGCGACTATTCAAAAAAAGTATGCTGCTAGTCTAAACTTAATTGGAAAACCCTGTATAACTCCTTCTCGATCAAGCCAAGGAGAGAGTTTATATAATGCGCTTGTTTTTGGGAGTTTTAGTGTATCACTATTTTCGGATGTTGTGAATCGTTTAAGTTTATTATACTCCATGCCGTAGTATTCTCTCTGCGCTAATTGTATAATATAATTTTCCGCCTCGCCTAATTCCCTCGTTCGCAATGGCCCTCGATTGACCTGTACTCTGTTACGAATATTATGTACAAATCGCTTAATCCATCCCACCCCTTTTTTTATTTTCCGCCAGCTAGAATATTTCTCTACATGTATGGTTGGTGTGGCAGAAACCGTATGAACTAATACATTAGCTTTTAGTTCATTATCTGTTGAGTTATTTACATTATCAGCATAAGGCCATTTATGTTCGTCTTCATATAAAACATCAGGTCCCTTGAACCATCGACTATCATTAGATAGATTTGGCGGGTGAGTCCATTTTATAGCATCATCGGCTACATTTTGCTTGCTGGGTATATATCGCCATTCCTTACTTTTCGACAACTCAAAGATCTCAGTTACGCGGAAGCCAACGAAAAGACTATATCGGCGGTGATCGGAATTAATCCAACATAATACGTCTCTTGAATCACTCCAGAAAATTTTGCGAGATATTTTGATCTTTAAAGCCTTTTCAACTGTGCTTGCTAGTCGAGCTCCAATAAGAGCTGCTTGCAACTCCATTCTCGGGACTGACGTTAATTTCAATGGTGCCACCTTTGTTTTTGATGTTACGATAGAACAGCGAACGTTTTGTCCATGAACGACTCTCAGAAAGACAATGGCCGCCATTCCGCTCCCTCCAGCATCTACGAATGTATGTAGTTGAACATCTTCAGCATCATTGATGGAATATTGCTGGGAATAGCATCGGGTTATTTTTACTTGTTCGATTTGTGGTAGAAGTTTTATCCATATCATCCACTTCTTCAATTCTTCAATATGTACTGGTTCATCCCAATCAACTCTTGAGCGCCAAACATCCTGTAAGATCACCTTGAGGTATCCTAAAAAATGTGCAATTAGTCCGAGAGGGTCGAATATGGACATAAGGACTTGTAGCATTTCTCGTTTAGTTGGTGATCGATTTCCCGTTAACAATGATGTATCATAACGATGCCACCACACTTTATACGTCAGCACGTCTAGGGCAGTGTCCCACCACATGCCTAGAACTTTTTCTACGTGACTTTTTGATGAAAAGTTCATACATTTTTCGGTAGAAACACTTCCATTAACATACGCCTCAACGGATTTACAGTTGCTTATCCAATTGCGCATTTCAAATCCTCCAGCACTGTGAACAGTTTTTACGTCGTTTATCAATTGTAAGGCTCCACTTTCTGTTTCAACACTCACAAGCAGATCATCAACGTAATGAGAATGAACGATAGCTTCATATGCTTTGGGGTGAGTAGTTTGAAAACGTTCCGCGTTCCGATTTTTCACGAACTGGGCAGTGCAAGGTGAACAACATGCACCAAAGGTCAACACGGTCATAGCATACACGGCAAGTTCTCCATCTTGTTCTGTCCAATAAAAACATTGATACATTTGATCCTCTCTACGCATGCTTATCTGGTGAAACATTTCACGAATGTCACCTGCGATCGCAATTTGACCCAAACGAAAGCATAATAATATGTTCAATAGAGAACATAAAAGATCCGGTCCTTGCAATAACATACAATTCAACGATAGGCCATGCGAAGACTTCGCTGCTGCGTCCCAAACAATTCTTATCTTTCCTGGTTTGTTGGGATTTTTAATAGGGAAGATAGGTAAAAACCATTTTACTTCGGAGATTTCATTTGAATCCAATTTTCGAACATATCCTTTATGATAATATTCTGATATCATATTATGTAGAGTGTGGTTTAGCTGTTCATCTCTTTTCATTCGTCGTTCTAAGTTGCGGTGACGACGTAAAGCCATCTTTTTATTTACTGGTAGACCGACGTTTTCTAATCTCCATAGTAAACAGGATTCAAAACTGTTGTAATCTAGCAATCGTTGTAGATCACAGTAGTCTATGAACGTAGTTAAGGATTAGTTGGTTGTAATAAAACATTCAATCTGAACAGACGTCTTTAGGTTATGGGCGACAAGCACAAAGAAGTGGCGGTTCACGGAATACCGCAGTTTTCCGGAACAGGCTACGACACCTGGAAATTTCGGGTCGAAGTGTTTTTGAAAGCGTCGAAAGTATGGGACGCAGTGGTAAAGGACGTTCCATCAGTGGCCAGTGAAGTGACCAAGTTTGAGGAAATGGACGCGAAGGCAATGTCTCTACTGGTGAGCTTTATTTCTGACGAATACTTGGGATGTATTCGAGAAAAATCCACTACGAAGGAAATGTGGGAAGCACTAGAGAATACATTCGCCAAGAAATCCTCGGGAAGGCAAATGGTCTTAAGGAACCAGATCGCTCGTCTGAAGTTGAAGGAAGGGACATCGTTGCGCGCCCACCTTCAACAATTTGAGGATCTGGTTCGGCAGCTTCGAGTGGCCGGATCAAAACTTGAAGAAAGTGACGTCTGTTCGGCTTTGAGTTTAACGCTTCCGGAGTCCTATGATCCCCTGATGACGGCATTAGAAAACCTTCCTGAATCACAATTAACGTATGAATTAATGAAGACCCGGTTGCTAGGTGACGAATGCAAGCGCTTGGATAGAATCGAAAATTCTGAGGAGAAGCCTACTGCATTTGCTGGAAAAAATCGAAATAGGAACGGTTTTGAAAAATTCAACGGAAAATGTCACAACTGTGGAAAGAAAGGGCATATGAAAAGGACTGTCGAATTAAAACGAAAGCCAACGTTGCCAGTGAATCAAGACAAGTTGTGTTCATGGCGGATGGAATCGGTCGTAGGGTACAAACCGGTGATCAGCTTCAATTCCTGCTGGATTCAGGAGCTAGTGACCACATGGTAAATTCGAAAAAGTTTTTTACAACCGTGGAAAACTTGAAACAGCCAGTTTTCATCGATGTAGCGAAGAATGGGGAATCTCTCGTGGCCAAAGAAAGCGGCGTTATTAACGGAATGAGCAACCATGGCGTTCTGATGAGCGCTGAAAACGTTCTGTATGTGCCGACTTTAAGAGAAAACCTCATGTCTGTGAAAAAGCTAACGAAGGCTGGTGTGGAGGTCATATTTCAAGAAACGCAAGTGATAATGAAAATCAATGGAAAAATAATTGCAACTGGAAAACAGCGAGGAAATCTGTACGCTATCGAATTGAAAATTGAACGGGCTAATGCAAGTATAGCAGAAGTGGAGTATGCTGATCTTTGGCACCGTCGTCTCGGTCACATCAGTGAAGGTGCCATGTCTACTATGATACGTGAAGACCTTGCTCTGGGTGTGCGCTTCAAACCGGAAAAGCTCAAGTTCTGTGACGTGTGTGTCTTGGGTAGACACTGTCGGGAGCCGTTCAATGGTGCCAGAGAGAGGGCAACCCGAACGTTGGAACGTATCCACTCTGACGTATGTGGACCGATCGACACGCCATCGTGGGAAGGACATCGCTACTTCGTCTCGTTCATAGACGATCAGTCCCATTTTGCTGTGGTGTATTTGCTTCGAAAGAAATCGGAGGTCTTTGAAAAATTCAAAGAGTTTTCAGCAATGGCGACTGCGATGTTTGGTACGAAAATTTCAAAACTCACTATAGACCAGGGACGTGAGTATTTTTCGAATAATCAACAGAAGTACTACAAGGCGATGGGAATTCAGGTGGAGCCAACAGTAGCCTACTCACCGCAACAGAACGGGGTCGCGGAACGGTTCAACCGAACTCTTATCGAAAAGGTACGTACTATGTTAATTGGATCGAATGCGCCCAAGTCATTGTGGAGTGAAGCTGTGCTAGCAGCTGTGTTCATCTTAAATCGAAGTCCAACGTCTGCGATATCAAAGAACGTTACGCCTGCTGAACTATGGTATGGAAGAAAGCCAAGTCTGGAAAAGGCTCGTGTCTTTGGATGTCAAGCATTTGCATGGGTGCCGAATCAACAAAGAAAGAAGCTTGATGCAAAAAGTCGACAGTTATTCATGGTCGGATATGCACCAAACGGCTATCGGCTATGGGACAAGGATTCTAAACAAATCGTTATTGCTCGTGATGTGAAGTTTAACGAAACATATTTTCCATGGACGAATGATACACAAAATAACGGAAAATTATTTGTACCGCTAACCTACGAGCAAGAGGGGGAAAAAGTAATCGAGGAAGAAGTGATCGAGTATGCCGTTAATATACATCCGGAAGAAGAAGATCCAGACGAGCAATATGGGGAAAACTCTTCAACTGAATCACTTGACTGCGATGGTGTCCAATCGTGTAATGATGATGAAGATGCAGCGGAAGCAGACGATACCGCGCTCCCTTCGCATCTAGATCTGGACTTGTCTTCCGGCCCTAGTGGCGAACAGTCTAGGAGGCGCAGCGAACGGGAGCGCCGATTTCCCGGTAAGTTCCTTGACTATATTACCGGATTCAGTGCTTGTGCTGTTGGACCTCCGTTTTCTTCAGACGTTCCAGAAATGTATAACGACATTAATGCTCGTGAGGATCGTGACCGATGGTACCAAGCGGTACAAGATGAACTAAACTCCATGAAGGTCAACGATGTGTGGAAGCTGACGGTGTGTCCAGCCGGTGTGAAACCGCTAAAAACAAAGTGGGTGTTCCGGTTGAAGGAGGATGAAACCGGACAACAGGTCCGGTACAAGGCACGACTTGTAGTCAAAGGGTTTCTACAACGGCCCGGATTGACTTTGAAGACACATTTGCACCCGTTGCTAGGCTATCGACAGTTAGAGTAGTACTAGCTGTTGCCGTCCATCGTGGCTTACACGTACACCAAATGGACGTCAAAACGGCTTTCTTACACGGAGTGTTAAAGGAGGACCTGTACATGGAAGTGCCCCAAGGCGTGAGGGCTAGACCAGGTATCGTGTGCAAACTTAGAAAATCGCTTTATGGTCTAAAACAAGCTCCACGATGCTGGAATGACCGCTTCAACTCGTCATTGTTGAAGTTTGGGTTCCGTAGATCAAACCGGGACTACTGTCTGTACGTTTCAACTGAAAAAGGTGATGAAATTTATCTGGTGCTTTATGTCGACGATCTTCTGATTGTTGGACGAAATATTCGAACGATGGAGAGACTGAAACGGCGGCTCACAGATGAATTTGAAATGACTGATTGTGGGCAAACGAAGTTTTTCCTGGGAATGCGAATGGAGTACAACCGTAATCGTGGCGAACTGAAGCTGTCACAGGAGGCAGCTGCAAACAAAATTTTAGAAAATTTTGGAATGTCGGAATGTAATCCAGCGAAGACCCCGATGGAGAAAGGACTTCAGTTGAGTCGAAAAGGAAATCATACTGCACAGCCATATCGAGAGTCGCTAGGCAGTTTGATGTATCAAATGCTATGTGTGCGACCTGATTTGTGCTATCCCGTAGCTTACATGGGACGATTTCAACAATCACCAACGGAAGATCATTGGCAAACTCTTAAGCGTACCATGAGATACCTTAAAGGAACTGCTACTATGGGACTGCTACACTACAAGAAAAATCCAGGAAGTAGATCACTCGAAGGATATGTGATGCTGACTGGGCGTCCGATGCAGAAGATCGCAAATCCGTAACTGGTTTCTTGTTTAAGGCATATGGTTCAACAGTATCTTGGGCAAGCCGGAAGCAGTCGACAGTCTCCTTGTCATCAAGTGAGTCTGAATATGTAGCGCTAAGTGCTGCTGTTTCCGAAGGAATCTGGTTGGCTGGTATTTTGGAAGATTTGGAATGCAAAACACCATCGGATCCAGTTATTATATACGAAGACAACCGTGGCTGTATTGGTCTGGCTAAGAATGCTGAATCCAAAAGAATAAAGCACTTGGATATTAAACATCATTTCATTAAAGACCATGTTGCTGCTGGTCATGTTAAGATTCAACCGATAAGTACTACTGAACAGCAAGCGGATATATTAACGAAAGCTTTGGATGCAAACCTATTTGAATATCTCACAAGCAAAATTGGAGTCAGCGATTGAGAGGGGGTGTTGTAATCTAGCAATCGTTGTAGATCACAGTAGTCTATGAACGTAGTTAAGGATTAGTTGGTTGTAATAAAACATTCAATCTGAACAGACGTCTTTAATAACGAACTCCGTTAAAACGTGTGTTATTTTTTAACATTGTTGTCGCCCGTTCATCATCTTTAGACGCTAAGTTGTTTTTTGTTGCTACCCCAAGACTATCGAGATCGAAATATTCTTTCATTGCTTGGTGAAGGTCACTGTCATCAGGCTCATGAAGCAGGTGAATGTTCAATTGATTGCTTGTATACGTTTGCGTCTCTTCGTTCACAGGGCCATATATCGTCCAACCCAATCTTGTTTTTACGGCAATCGGTTCTCCAAATCGGCCTTCTCGCGTTTTCAATGGAGTAGTTAAACTTGAGTGTTGTGAACCAATGAGAATACGAGGCTTGGCGTTGGTATATGAGACCATCGGTAGTCCTTTAAGATGTTTAAAACGCTGTCCAAGCTTCTCTATGTCCAGTGTTTGTGAATGAAGGTTTAGTTCGCTTACCGTTCTTATGTTTCGTAAACACATTTGCCTTCCACCGGATTCACCATGAATTTGTAAATTCACTATTAATGAATCTGGTTCTTTTCGAATGCATCCATTCGACCATTGCAGTTCCATAGGGCGGGGTGTTCCAGTAAGCTGCAATTCATTTGCTAGTGCTTGATCAATTAGTGTAATCTCAGAACCGTCATCGAGCAATGCATAAGTCGAAATTTGTTTTTCTGGTCCTATAATCACCACCGGAACATATTTTAGGAGTACCGATCCTTGATCACCGAAGTGAGTGTTATTTGCTGTCCTATTGTTAGAGGTAGGAGACAACTCTTGCTCTTGAATTGGTAAATTTCCATTGTTTCTCTGCTCGTAATGTAGCAGAGGATTATGTTTATACTCACAGCCGGACACTCCACATATTTTATCAGAGCAATACGGTGGGAGATGTTTCTTTAGACAGATACGACATATTCCATTATTCTTCACTAAAGCCCATCGTTCATTATGTGCCATGCGCAAAAACCTTTCACAACAATTCAAGGAACTGCAGTTAGCAGTACAACCCACACAATGACTTTCTTCTCTAGTTATTTGTTGGTTATTTTGATGAGAGTCGGTTGACATGTCATGTGCTACGATACTTTCTCGACGATGGCCACTTGGAATTTGTTTCTTTGAAAAACGTCCATAATTAGATAATGAGTGCGCGTTAACTTGTCTACCGTTATGGTTTCCATATGGTACTTTAGAGGGTTTGGAAGGTTTTTCTTTTATATTCGAAAACGCTATAGCACTGGTGGTCGAGGCCAGTTGATATAACCAGGAATTAAATGTGGCGAGACTTATGTCCTGAAGATTGAAACGATATTCTGCCCAGCGCAATTGTAAATGCGGTGGCAGCTTGTGCACCAATTGATGTAATAAAGTAATGTTATATAAATGATCGGGCACTTTAAAAAATTCTACCAAAGTCTCCAGCTTACTTTCGTCGACTGCTGGAAGCACAGTTATTTTATCGGTTATCGTTTGAACAATGCGTTCGGGTTGACGGTAGAGCATCCGCAAAGTTCCGATAACTGTGCCGACGTTCTCAGGATGCATTAATAAGCTTCGTACATCTTCTAACGCTTTCCCATGGAGGCAGTTCTGTAAGCGTATCAAATTTTCATGGGCGGTAAAACCACACATTTCCGTGGTGTTGTTGTATGCGGATATAAATAACGGCCATTCTTCCGGACTGCCGGCAAATCGTGGCAGATCTTTCGCAAACGATTTCCGTGCATCTTTTTGTGCAGATTATAACTCCGCTTGTATTGTATTGATGTTCTGTGTCGGGTTTAGAACCGTATGATGTGGTAATGTTTGCGGTGGTACCGCATGGACTGGTTCACTTTTCACGAATCTATTCTGTGTGCGCGTTTTCTTCTACCCAGTCTTCTACTCTTAAACATTCTATATTACTTGCAATGCTTGACTCGCCATCTGAATCATCGGGTATTTCAGTGAGAAGGGCGTACTTCTTTTCGATAAATTGCATCTCGCATCGTCTTTCTTCTTCTAGCTTTGCAAGTAAAAGTTGTTTTTCTCTAGCGGTCGACCGTACTGACGATGCTTTTGAAGAGCGAGAACGCGGAGGTTTCACCGTTTTACATAGTAGCTCATTGCCTTTCATGTTCGATGCCGAAGCCTGCTGATCGTTTGGCACATTTTGCGGCGTGGTGGGTGAAGGATCTTGACTTTGTTCCAAGGCCAGTTGGCTTGATATAGTTAGCGCGATTGTATTTTCTGCCATCTCAGCCTTCGCCTTACTTCGTATCATACGCTCGCTTGTCGACATCTCACCTAACCTCACTTAGTGACAAACGGCACGAGGTGCTGGAATAAATGTTTTTATAATGTTTGAAATTAAATTTACTTCACACTTTATGAATTTGATCGCGCCAGTTTATCGACGGATAAAAACATTTATTGTCGTTTATTTATACTTAATTCCACAACTTCACAATTCCGCTTCGTTCGTTTTTGCGTTCTTGCTTTCTTGGCGTCTTTCCTCGGTCTCATCCTTCCTCGCTCTCTTCTGTCAATTCTCTGTAGTTCATATTCACGGCAAGGTTGGATCGTTGCAAGGTTGGATCGTTTTCAAAATTACCGTTAACACGACATTCGTGTTTTGACGTTCGTTACACACACATAAACCTGTCCCAACGGGTGCATGGTGCGTTGAAAAAAAGGCCCTATCTTATTGTCCGATACTGTACCAATTCCCCGTAGATATTATCCCAAACCCATGCTTTGCCTTAATTGTGCTCACTTTGGTCATACCAGGCTGAGATGCAAAACCTCATAGGTTTGCCATAATTGTGGTATTCCTGCCCATGACGACTCCTCCACTGAAATGTGTTAATTGTAAAGGCAACCACACTTCTATTGACAAATTCTGCTCATTTTATCTCAAAGTCATTAAAAATAAAATTGATCACTAAGTTGCAGATAACCTAGTAATTATGAATTGAAAATAAATAAAATAATAAGGAAATAAATAAATAGATAATTGAATTGGTAAATAAATACCTAAATAAAATACTTAATGATAAAGTAAAATAATGTAGAATAAATACAAAATTGAATTGACTGTACCACCATAGGAAGAATAATAAAGTAATGTAACAGCTCTTTTCCTCGCTTTTAATCGCAATGAAAACAATATGTAAAAATTTACAGTGTATATACGGTGATCGGGCATACGCAAAAAGCCGAGAGCGAGCTCGATTCGATCCATGACAAATAACAACCATACCGATTCAACGCACGAAAAGCCAAAACATTGGCACGAATGGTTAAAGCCAATGGACAAGAGAGGAAGAACGCGAACCGATAAGAAGAAAACACGAAACAATGAGATCGACGAACGAAAGAGTAAATTTTTGGAAGATTGTTAAACGACGCAGACGTGTTCGATTTTGGGATCGTGCTGAACAGGAACCATGAGTGCGCGTGGACACGACAAACGTGTATTTCTTTGAAGCCCGAAAATACATAGATTCCCAACTACATAAACAGAGCGCAGTTCAACAAAGGTTCTTTTATGATTGTAACTTTTACTACTTTTAATACTTTATTACATACAAAATAAATAATAGAACACAATACACTTAACAATAACACAAGTGCGGTGGCCGCGCGCCAGCCGCACCGAGCGCCCCAGCCGAGAGCTCCTGCTCGATCGGCTCGCAAACACACTCTGCCCGACGCTCGGAACACACTAAGCCTTGCGCGCTTAGTGTGTGCGACAGCCCAACTAGCAAAACCGAAGCTATTGGAAAACTTTCCTGTGTACCAAAGCGATAGAGCATGTCTTCTTTCTCTAGATTTTTGACGGCACAACGCCGATCGTGTGGCCGGGCAAACAATTATGAACGAAAAACGGGAGAAGGGGAAACCAATATCCTTCGAGTGACACACACACATGCATCTGCATGCGGCTTCCGCTGAACCGAGACTACCCATTTCTCTCGATCTCCCATGATTTTTCTGCTATCGCGCTCATCCGGGTGTTAGGCATCCTCAGTCTGTCCAGAACTTTCACTGTGGAAGGATGTGTTGGAGTGATGTGTGATTTCTTGTGCCCCGTTCTTTGCTCGTTTGCGTTTTGTGCCGTGTTCCTTCTTCTTCAATTATGGAATGATTTATCCTTGTAAATTTCTTAGGTAAGTTTCTTATCCTTGTGTGTGCTTCAATGGGTACATTCAACTAACACTTGTCGTCTAAAATGTTACAGGTGCTCGCGCATGTTAATCGACGGTTGCCGACGGAAGGACGGTGTCCGGTTTTAAAATATCAAGGTAAGCGTTTCTATAATCTTATGTGCAAAATATTGTTTAGTTTTTTATTTATAAAACACATGGATTAATTATTGGTTAATTTTCATCAACAGATTTCATCACAGCTCTTTCGTAGAAGAGCGCACTTCAAGGACGCATAGGATACGGCTAAACATGCGCAGCACCAGTCCGTGACGTCATTTCCAGACAGGCGCCGGCTGAACACGCGCAGCACCAGTCGAGGATATCCTAGCGCAAAGGATAGAAGGAAGAACGAGAGGAAGGGTAACAGAAAGCAACCGCTGGATTTGGAAGGGGTGAAGCATCCTGCCATATACAGTGTGTGAGTGTACCAAAACGCATGTGGAAAGAGGAAGTCCAATAAATAGCATGCGAAAGTGTACATAAAGCAAAAAGAAAAAGCGTCACTACTACAACCAGCAATCCGAAAATATAAGGGGAGGCATAAATACAAATGTATGCGTGAGCAGGACCAGCAATCCAAGCATTTGAATGTGTGCGTCGGTTTGTGCCGTGCTGAAAGTTTTTACTTTAGCTGCTGCTAGTGTAAAAATTTAAGGAAATCTTAAAGTAAAAATTTTTCACACCGGTTGGTTGGGACACCGTCGTCCCCCTGGACGTTGACCGGTGGCAACGTAACTGCCACGGCAAGTCCACGGCAACAGATTCATTCTCACTCAAATTGTGTCCCCCAATCCACAAACTAACGCTGCCCCTTCCACTAAATCCGTTTCTAGAGACGAAGAAATTGCCAATCCTAAAAAACTAAATTAAGAACTTTTGAAAAAACTTACTCTACCTGTTGCCACCCCGGACCCAAAAGACGAAATGATTGCCCAACTTCAACAAAAAAAGCTAATCTAAATAAGAAAATTGATCTTCTAACAGAAACTATCAAAAACATGCAAATCGAAAAAAACAAATTTATTAACACTTTCAATCAAAACAACACCACTGATAAAGTTGAAACAATGGGACCTATCGCCAACGACGTTAACCACCAGTCGATAAATATATCGACCAATATAATAACAAACATGGCGGATTGGTATCGCAAAGCGGCAAATTTGTCGACCGATAAAACGGTGGAAGCAACTGGCATGACTGCCTTAGCAATAGTCGGTAAAAAGTCGAGCAGTCGTTAAAAAAGTCGGTAATTTGTATCGTGAACGAGAAAAGTAGTCTATATCGATCGATATGATTACCAACTGCTTCGAAGCAGTTGATAAACGCGCAGAGCGCACATTCCTCGTGAATCAGATTCTGATTTAGAGTAATAATCTTGTATTGAAATATGTAATGTATGTTAAACAAAGTATTAAATATTTCTCAAGAGTTTTAAATTGTAAAAAGAAATTAAAATACAAATTAAATTGTATGTAAAAAGAAATTGACTCAAGTACACAAAAAACTTAATGTAAAATATTATAATTGAAATAATTGGCGTTATTAAGTAATTAATAACTTGTTACTAAAATACGTTATGACGACAAGTAAATACTTCTTCTACTTGGCGTTACGTCCTTCATGGATATACCAGCCAATACAGACTCTCGAGACTTATTCAGAGTCACGCTGCTGGATGGCCTATTCTTACTACGCAAGACGTTCCTCAAATGAGATTTGATTCCACGACAGGAATGTTATTAAGGCGACCGTGATGATGACTGAACTACGGTGCTGCCCTGTTAAGCTTGATGACTTAAAAATAACTCAATAGTAAGGGAAAGAGTTTTGCTTGTTCATTTCAATGCTACCTTAAAAACAATACTTTAACAAACAATACAGACGGAACGGTCGAGTGGTACAGTTATCAACATGCACGTCGAGGGTACGAGCCTAAGATACTCCGTAGCAAGGACTGACTATCCGACTGCGTGGTACGACATAAGTCTCGAAAGCCTATATTGGCCGACATGCCAGTCTAAGACGTAACGCCACGCAAAAGAAGAACAACAGATTGACAGCTAAAATTATGCAGACGATTTTTAAGATTATATTTGCAACTTTTTAAATGCAAATAGTAGCCAGCGTTTCCGACAATCATAGCACCCCAACTTTATAATTTTCACTGCATTTTAATGCACGACTGTTACCTATTGGTTTATTAGCAAATTGAAATAAAACCGACAAGCGTTTGAGAATGACTTCGTTGTAATAGAGGGTGGGTCAGAAAGACTTCATTCCAAGCTTGGAAACGTCCGCATCCGCTAGGCGGCAACCGGAGCCATCGGAATCGTTGAAACCGCCCGGAACTATCCGCAGCTGTCCTGAACCATCCAAAAGAGCCTAGAGTTGATAGTTGGTATCCTTCGGGGCCGTTGAAGCCGTTTGGAGCCGTGAAACACCGGAGCCATCCGGTGCCAGTTTTGGCTGCAGACTAGTTGCTCCGAACGGCTCAACACGGCTCAGAACAGCTCCGTACGGCTTTGAGCCTTACGACGAATCGGTTTTCGACTGGCGACTCGGGGAAGCTGATTTCGGGGCTAGAATGACGATGGTCAGAAACCATTCAGAGCCTGCACACACACTATTAGTTTATCGCATAATCCACGTCTTGTGGACGCACGCATGTCGTAGGCGATGTAGAATTTAGCACGCCCACGAAAGGTACAACATTTAAAATATAAAAAAAAAACACATTTAAACGTAAAAAATAGCTTTGAGTTGCTTTTCGTTTCAACTAGTGTGCTCATTCGTAAACAAACCCAAATAAACAAAGCCCATTTGACAGGTGCCAAATCTACTCGATCGGTATTTCAGCACAGTGGGCTTAACCGAGGAATTTTGAGTCAAATGTTTGATTTTCCAAAATGTTCAAATTTACAGTTTATAATTCTCGAAATAAAAATTGGTTTTAAGCTAGTTAATACAGCAAAGCAATCAATAATTTAATTCGATTTTGCTCTTACCAGATCAAACCAATTTCATTTTTATTAGGACACTGGAATAGTTATTAATGGACCGGTCTGGTGGTACAGTCGTCAACTCGTACGACTTAACAACACGCCCGTCATGGGTTCAAGCCCCGAATAGACCGTGCCCCATACGTAGGACTGACTATCCTTCTATGGTAACAATAAGTCACTGAAAGCCAAGCTCACTTCACTAGTGGGTTCAAGCAGGCCTTGACCGACAGCGGTTGTTGTGCCAAACAAGAAGAAGAAGAAGGAATAGTTTATCAAAAAAATATATCAAAATTTTACGCGTTCATCCTCTGATTAGCTCGTAGTGCTGATTGTCTGTCAAAAACGTCGTCGGTAACGCGTGATCGGTATAGAAGTAGTGTATTAATTTGGAAAACAAAAAGTATATCTGCTTCTAAACACTAATTAAACGATGTTTGAAGTGATAGCACAACTATGAATGACCATAAAGAAGGAAAAGAGTAAGTACAAGTTGAAAAAATATCTTTTTTATCGATGAATTCAATGTTTATAACATTTCAGGAAAACTCGTTTGACAAAATGTCAGCTGGAAAAACTAGTGGAACTAATGGAGCGAAATCCAGAGCAAGCTAAGGGTGCGGGTTCCAATCCTACAGGATTTTGGAAAATGGTAGCTTTGGAACTCAATTCATTAGGCCCAGCAGTTAAGGAAGGAGCAGCTTGGAAAAGGGTATGTTGTAGTGTTGGGTCATACGATTCATTTCACGACCCGACCCGGAGTGGGGTGCGAGCCAGCCGAAATCGATTCCGACCCGCGGGTGCAGCGGGTGCGCTAGGTCGGAGTCGGAATCAAATCTGACCCGCGGGTGCAATGAGCTCGGGTCGACCCGAAAGATCAGTAGGTGCGAGAAAGCATAAGCGACTCCGGCCCGTTGGTGCAGTTCGGATCGGGTCGAGTCAAGATAGGTTCAATCCGACCCGACTCGACCCGAACTCGCTGCACCAACTGGTGGGAGTCGCTTATGCTTTCTCGCACCTACCGGAGTCGTTGCACCCACTGAACCTACTTGTACATTTCGGGTCGACCCGAACAACTCCGGGTCGCTTACGGATGGCTCCGACCCGATAGGTTCGGGTCGACCCGCCCATCACTAGTATGTTGCTGTTTAATGAAAATACAAAACCCATTTAATTTAATTTAATTTGATAATTCAATTATTCAAAATTCATCGTTTTTTTGCAGACATGGATTGAAAAAAAGTCGATCGTGAAGAAAAAGCACGGCTACAATAAAAAAGAAATGCAGAAAACCGGAGGTGGAAAGCCGACATTTAATACACTAAGCGAATTAGAAGAGCGTATTGCAGGTATCACAAACGTGCGAGAGATATCTGCCATATTCGACGATAGCATATGCGTTGGAATCAAGCAATCCTCTGCAGACAAACGCTACGAGTTGAATCAACCGGGGCCATCACATCATTGCAAGGCTGTAGAACAGCAGGAACCATCGCACCTTAGCCATACTACCGATCGGCCGGGACCATCACACTATTCACAGACCACAGAACATCCGGAACCATCGCACCAAACTCATACTACTGATCAACCAGGACTACCACACTCTTCACAGTCCACAGACCACTCGGAACCATTACACCATACTATGAACCAAGCAGAACCACCTCAACCTATGGATATCATAGAACTGCCGGAACCAATACAATTCATACATAATACAGAACAGCCGGGATCATCGCACAATAGCAACAATATGAATCAACAGCCATCCGATAGGACCAAAAAAAGCCACAAAACTGCCACAACTAAACAAGCTGATTTTCAAAAAAGGGTACTACAGCAAAATGATGAGATGAACAAACATCTTGGCGAAATTTCCACCAACTTAAAAATATTAGCAGAGGGAACTTTGGGCTTTTTTTGAAGAAATGCTAAAAATAATGAAAGATAAAAACTAATATAATAAATCACAAAAAAAATTGTGCGCTGAATTCTTTTTATTCTGGGTAGCTTAATTGAGGTTCAACGTTATTCATTAAATTCGTCGGTAATACCATGCATGATGAGAAGGTTGTGTAACATGCAACAAACGTTTATGATACGAACACATTTGTTCGGTGCATAATGTAGTAGCCTTTCACCATTCAAGCAGCGAAATCGTGCTTTGAGCAAACCAAACGTTCTTTCAATGATGGAACGTGCTTTGGCATGCTGTTCATTGAACAACGAATCTGGACTATTTGGCTCTGCATTTCTGCGCGGCTTGATAAGCCAAGGTTTCGAAGGATAAGCTGAGTCTCCTAGAATATATTAGAAAGCGTAAAATGTAAAGAAAAACTTAAAATTTGACATAAAAATGTAACATGTGAATAGCCCAACCCAAGAGTTTAAACATTCGGTCTCCATTTCTCCATTTTTCTTCAAAATATGAAGAAATCGGACTGGAATTATAAATGTAAGAATCGTGATCTGAGCCACCAAACCTCGCGTCTACAAAACGGATTATTTGCCTGTGGTCACATATCTGGAAGATAAGTTTCATATAATTTTATCGCTGTTAAATTATTGCATATCACATATCTACCATCAAAGCGTTAAGACTATAAAATCCCTTTCTATTGAAATAATAGATTGAGTTGTCGTGAGGCGCAACGATTCTTATATGGGTTCCATCGATGCACATTACTACACCAGGAACAGGTAATTTCGAGTAAAAGTATCTTCTGGCATCTGCTCTCTCGTCTTCTGTTAGATCCATGGTAATTGCGTATGTTAGTTCACGTTCCAGAACTGTTAAGGTTTGATCTAACGTTTCTGAAAAAGTAGATTGGCCAATTGTCATGGTAAAATCGTTACCAACACCCTGTTGGTAAGATCCTTGTGCAAAAAACCTTAACACAGTAGCCAGTTTTTGTTCCGCAGATAAACCACGGTTATGTTTCGGAGCAATGAATGGGGCTATTTTTGCAAGAATTTCCTCGAACAGGCTCTTGGGGAGTCGAAAATTTTGCATAAATCTAGAAAAGAAACATTTCATCCTGTATTAAGATCAAAGTTCTATGAACAAATAAACAAACAGAAAAGAAACAGCTCACACATCAACACGATTGACGCAGTGGCGGATTAATGGTATCGGAGGCCCTAGGCGGGGGGGGGGGGGTTGCGGCACTAAACTGGGTGTTGTGAGATTGAACAGTAAACTTGAAATACCGTCGGGGGCCCCTTCGATCATCAGTCACAGGTCCTAAAAATTTAACAGGGGGGGGGGGGGCAATGATTCACCAGCCTCGGGGCCCTTGTCGCTAGTACTCTGTCCATACGGCATACTATAGAATGCTGATCTACGGGGCCCCTAAATCGGCGAGGCCCCAGGCGAGCGCCTAGTCCGCCTACCGTTAGATCCGCCACTGGATTGACGAGAAAACAAAACTCCAGGTTCTACTTACGCTTTATCGGATAATTCAAGCGGATCTAGCTGTTTCCGCAGCTCCCTACGATGTTGTGCAAGATTTTTATCAGCATCATCACTTTCACCAGTGAAAAATAAAGAATTAAGCATGATTTTCCAATACTTTTTGTTATGCAGCACTTTTTTCGGTTGCTAACTGGCTTCGTGACTTGTAAACAACCCTAGGCTGACAAGCCAATTTGACAGGTGACGAAACTACTCGATCTGTAATTATATCGATCGATATAATTTTATCGACCGGTAAGTGAAATGCGTACGCGATACCAATTCGAGTAGATAAATTTATTGGTCGATATAGCCAAACCGGTGGTTAATTTTTATCGACTGGTTGGCGATAGGCGCCAATGGACCAATCTGAAGAGTCTGACTCTTCTTGCTCCTCGTCCCTTCTGGAAGGAAGCAAAGCGACCTCTTCAAAGGCGCTTAAAAACGAGCCCTCTCAAAGGGCTCCTCTTCTTCTGGGAAGAAACCTTCCTCCCTCCCAAAAAACCCCTGCACAAAAAATCTCTCTCCTTCTCCCATCCCTATCCCTTCCTCTTCCAATCCCCACAACTCCGAGGGAGAGGAGCCCCTTCTCTTACCCGATAATGCCCCATTCATCGGGGTGAGGAAGTCAGAGAGCAAGAAAACTTCTAAACCACAATTACCACATACACAACACCTATTTTTTTAACAACTTCAAACATTTATTCTCTAAGTTCTCATCCTCCGTTAACCTTCGTTTATATGACCAAAAATACACCCTCATCTTTATGACCACCTACCCGGGTAGGTAATACATTTTAGAAGGGAATTCGTATTTTATTGGTAAAAAAAATGTCGTATTTTACTTATTCTATGCAGCTATAATAACAATACTTCTTTTTATGTTATAAATTTATAAAGTATGGCTTTTAGTTACATAAATTGATTGCATAGCAATTAGATGAACTGACACTAATACACCGCCATGTCTTCCCGACTGTCGGGGCAATCATTTCAATCTATGTGGCTTTAGAAGAATATTAAGAGCTAGAAAACTTTTGGAATGGATTTTATAAATATGCATTGCTATACCAATCATTACAAAATTAGCGACTAATCGAAACCAAAATCCTTTATTGTATGTATTACCTACCCCGGTAGGTGGTTATAGAAGTAAGGGGTAAAAGTTTATTTTATTTTTTAAAGCACATTTAAAAAAATTAAAAAATTATGAATTTTTTACCACTTTTTTAAAACATATTTCTCTAGGCATTCTAATTTTTTGGATCGATTCGATAATCCAATAAAAAGTTATCATAAAAAGAATAAGCTAAACATACCCGGGTAGGTGGTTATAGAAATGAAGGTTAAATAACAATACTGTTGTATATGGAACACCCTATGTATGAGCGGTGATGATTGTCATCGCTCCTGACGTGCCGCCCTGGATGCCGTCCGGATGCACCCCGTCCTGGCACCAACTAAAAGAGCTCTAGATCAATCAGCGTCTTTGGCTCGTGAACTCCCACATTTCTTATTCTTTCCATTATTACATTTTTAAATAAAGTGAATTCAATACGCAACATTTTTGGTGTCAGAAGTCCTAAGATCCTAACAAAAGTGCGATCCAAAAAGAATATCCAGTGCGATCCAGTAATGAATCATCCGATCGACCACCGAACACATTCTACAGGAGCGGCACACAACGTACAAATTCCTGTAATGGGTGTGGAGGACAACACTTGCGAAGCCAATGCCGTTTTCGCACCGCTAAATGCAACAAATGCAATCGTAAGGGTCATATTGCAAAGGTATGTAGATCTGAACGGAATCTTTTACCAACTGCTCAGGTTCAGTCGCAGCCGAACTCCAATCGTTACATTGTATCAAAAATATGTCGTCCGTGAACAAGAAAATGCTCAACGTGAAGATCCGGTTTTCCCCTGACGATTGAACTGGACACTGGAGCACCATGCGGCATAATCAGCGAAACCACATTACGTAAAATACTGCCAAAATATTCGCTGCAACCGTCGGACCGCCAATTTTCGAGCTACACAGGACATCGTATCAACTGCATTGGCCGCCTGTTCGTCCAAGTTTCGCTTGGAACCACATCTAACAATCTTTTCTTATATGTTGTAGAGGGAAAGTATGACTCGCTTTTTGGACTAGACATGGGCAAATTGAATCAGAACTGAATGATTCATTCCAATCTTTACACTGAGTGAACGAGTACCGCACCGCCAGATAAATGGAAGTGATTCTTCCGCACGCTAGCGGTGCGGTATTGATTCTCCGTGCGGACGCTCTCCCTGTCGACTATGAATGTGTGCGATACATCTCCGCACGCTAGCGGTGCGGTATTGATTCTTTGTGCGGACGCTCTCCCTGTCGACTATGAATGTGTGCGATACATCTCCGCACGCTAACGGTGCGGTATTGATTCTCCGTGCGGAAACTCTCCATATCGATCATGAAAGTGTGCAACAAACCACCGCACGCTGTGCGGAGTTCATTCTCCTACTCAGAAAATCAGCATGCTTTTTCGATCAGATAGTGTGTTGACTAGAACGAGAAAGCTTATGTTATCCATGTCTTCTTTCCCGTTCCGCAAAATTGCGATACACTCTCGCTCTAGTAGTTTTTTTTTTCACACCAGACCGAAATTGCAGGTAATTTTCCATATGTTAGAAAGCACTTCGTGTCGGCTTTGAATACATGAAAAAGATTCTCCTCATGGACTATAGTTAACCACAGTTTTTTTTACTGTACGGTTAATTGAATGTGTTATGAATCCGTTGTTTTGAACAGCGATAAATTTTCATTTTTATAAAAAATACTTTAAACGAGTAGAACACAAAATAAATAACGATATAAGAAAATTAAACAACTTGCGATAAATTTAAAAATTTGTTGAGCATTAAAACATCTTTGATTTCCTTTTTCTCTGCTTGTAAATGTAACTTTATAAAAAAAATAAGGGGTACATTTTTGCCGCATAAAATCGATATTTAAAAAGATACTGCACCTCGGGTGTGTGGGGTTTACCTTTCGGACTTCTCTATTTATTAATTATAGAGAAACACTTTCACTAACTTTTATTTTAACTTGTATTTTCTGGCAGCACTACTTTTATTTTTGGGCAGCACTTGGCACTTTATTTTTTTTAACGTGATCTACTGCGAAATTGCATGAATTTCTTATTATTTCTTACCTAACTTCTAATGCTATCTATTTTTAATTGTGCACCATATATGCAGAAGACTTATGCTTATCTGCCTATAATATTTTGCTATAAATTTATGGGATATTCTGTTTTTTATTAAATAAAAACTATGTTTTATACATGTAATCGTGCGACTTATCCTATTCATCATTTTTGTATATGTAGTTGTATTGCATATAATTTTCCCCTACGTCCCTTTGGACTAATGCGCAATTTCATCAATCATTGTTTAATTATCATAGTATATGTTGTACTACTAATTCTATATTATGTTATTTATGTGAACATTAATTGTAGGTATGGAAGTATAATATTTGTTTATAAAATTAAGCCTAAATTATGAAATCCTTTAATAAAATCATAACGCTTTCATAGTGTTCGTGTCAACTTAGTATTCTATGAGTGAACTCGTATTCCTTCTGAATTTCCCCCATCTATTCCTTTCCTTTTCTAGTTCATGGTTTCGGTCTAAGCTACAATTATTTCTTGTATACAATATTCTCTCTTATCTCTTAATCTCTTAAGTTCATGCTAAACGTGTTCATGAGGGTATTGCTATCATGAATAATCAGGGGTGTCGAATCGTATATTACAGGTGTGCGAAAGAATCACCGCACGCGTTCAGTTCATTTCACAGAGCGAACTGGACCGTACCTGATCTTGAAAAAGAATCATTTGTCCCATGACTATTTTGGACGCGTTTGGATAGCACAGTTTACAGATGATATACATTTTTGTGAACTGTTTACTTCAACTGTACCAGTAAACGTACTCTCAAGCATCGAACCAACTCGGGAACAAGCAGCTCATCTGTTGAAACTACTCCAAGACTTTAACAATATCTTTAGCGACGATCCAGGTATGCTTTTAGGGCCACCAGCGAAGGTACACTTAAAACCCGATGCCACTCCGGTTTTCGCTCGAGCACGAGATGTACCACTCGCTCTTCGAGAATGCTACGCATCAGAGATCGACAAGAAACTTACTTCCGGATTTGATGAAAAAGTTGAAGTTTCAGAATGGGCTTCACCGACCCATATTGTCATTAAAAAGAACGGGGGTATTCCGATAACCGGGAACTACACACTGACTGTAAATCCCAAAATGATTATCGACGAACACCCAATACCAAATATCGAAGACATCTTCAACAAAATAAAAGGAGCTGCCCTGTTTTTCCACCTCGACGTAACGGATGCTTACACGCACCTTCCAATCGACGAAGAGTTCCAGCATATTTTGACGCTAAACACATCGACACATGGACTGATTCGTCCCAAGAGAGCGGTGTATGGTGCTGCGAACATACCAGCTATTTGGCAGCGGCGTATGGAGACGATCCTTCAAGGCTTGACCATGGTTGTCAGTTTTTTTGACGACGTCATTGTCTTTGCGAAAGACTTCGAAGAGATGCTAGCCACGCTGAACGAGACATTGGAGCAAATGCGACAAAACGGTCTTCGACTAAATCGTTCCATATGCATCTTTGCGACATCATCCCTCGAATGCTTGGGTCATCGCATCGATCGACACAGCCTGCACAAATCAGACAAACACATAAAAGCCATACGCGACGCTCCAACACCAACTACACCAGAGGAGCTACAATTGTTTCTTGGTAATGCAACTTACTATTCCTCATTTATAACCAATCTCTCTTGTAGGGCACGTCCTCTTCGAGATGTACTGCTTACCGATAACCAAGACCTACCAAGACATAAAACTTGCGTTAATTTCACCACAAGTGCTGATGCAGTACGATCCATCGTTACCACTGATTCTCGCAACAGACGCTAGCAAAACCGGTCTCGGCGCTGTTCTCTCACATCGATTGAGCAATGGATCAGAACGACCGATCGCGTATGCCAGTTGTACAATGTATAATATAAATGTATAACAAATAATAAAATAATATGTATAATAATATAGCACCCGAGGTAAAATATACCCTAACAGCAAACTGCCTGATGTTCGAGCATCGCGTCGTAATTCCGGGTTCCCTGCGCAAACCCATAATGAACGATTTACATGCAGCTCACATTGGAATCGTCAAAATGAAAGGGTTGGCACGATCTATTGTCATTGGTCATGGCACGATTTCTTTTGGCTGCTTGGGTGATCTTCATTATCAAATCAGATCTAACGGAAAGATTCTCAAGCGACATGTCCACCAGATTCGAAGCTTCCAAGGCAACGTCAGCTTCGAAGAGACCGATGAAGACGTACCTCGTTGACTGCACTTCTATGCGAACACTGAGACGCAGCAACCACCAATCAATAATGGAGCAAACGAAACAACAACGTCTTTAGAGGAGTCCATTTCATCAGATGTTGTGTTTGGAACACCTATGAACAGCCCGCAACATTTAACCTCATCGTCAAGCGAAGACTCACCACCAGTAGCCCGTAGGTCCCAAAGACAACGTCGCCCTCCTCTACGCTACTCGCCATCCTAGACTGAATCAGGATCTTCATACAAGAGGGAGGAAATGTTGTATATGGAACACCCTATGTATGAGCGGTGATGATTGTCATCCTTCTTGACGTGACGCAACCTGGATGCCGTCCGGATGCACCCCGACCTGGCATCAACTAAAAGAGCTCTAGATCAATCAGCGTCGTTGGCTCGTGAACTCCCACATTTCTCATTCTTTCCATTATTACATTTTTTCAATAGAGTGAATTCGATAAGCAACAAATACACCTTTGTTTGTTATGCCCTGGAATATCAGGAGCATGATCCGTAACTCTGATGAACTACAATACCAATAGTCGCTTTACAAGAAATAATGACCATGCCAAACCTAAATAGTTCTCCATTCAATAACTATGCCTGGCATTTTTTCCAAACACCAACCAACATGCATCTCTCCGTTGGCATAGGCATACAAAAACATATACCCTTTAACCCTGTTAATATTTCTACTAATATACCCGCAATAGCCGTTAAAATATCTTCACTAATAAAATCCACAATTGTTAGTCTGTACCTTCCTCCTTCTCTATCTCCTTCTATTGTTGCTCAGGAGATGGAACCTATAAGCCTTATTATGAAACGCAAACATCTTTTCAAACGTCAAACAAAGTTTCCTTTGGTATTATGATATTCCTTTTGTCCTTCCGCTTGGCTCAGAAAGACGTTTAAAAATCGATGTAGGCTTGTCGTGAAACGGAATGTCCAAAATTTTCATTACCTGAGTCAAACAGAAGCAAAAATAACTCAAGCGACTTTCTGTCTTTTAATTTCTACGGAAATTACTACCACCAGTAGAATCTTTCTTTCTCTTTTAGACCAGTGCTCTCCAACCTTATATCTTCTTCTTCTTCTTCTATAGCACAACAACCGATGTCGGTCAAGGCCTGCCTGTGCCCACTAGTGAAGTGAGCTTGGCTTTCAGTGACTTATTGTTACCATAGCAGGATAGTCAGTCCTACGTATGGGGGCACGGTCTATTCGGGACTTGAACCCATGACGGGCATGTTTTTACGTCGTACGAGTTGACGACTGTACCACCAGACCGGCCCAACCACCAGTAGAATCTCGCATAAAATGTAAGTATAGAACAAAATGAATATACAAACAAACAAACAAACAAACTACAAAATGAATAAATAGGAGTGTGTTCATAACACCATTCTGTTGGCAGTGTTGTTGCAATACCTTGCTGATACGGGAGTGCATCCGAAGCCTCTAGAAGGTTAATATAGGCTCCTGCCACATATTGTGCAAAGCTTAGCAGTATAATGTAACTGCCTAGCTCCCAATAGACTTCGAAATCGGTTCTTTAGGACACCAAACGTACGTTCAATAATCTGTTACGTTTGCGTGGTTTGTATTAAACGTTGCATCCGGTGAATCTGGAACAGCGTTACGTTTTGGTGTCACCAACCAGGGTTTTGCTGGATATGCTGAGTCACCTATAAGAAGATGTTGTAAGTTTTTGCAAAAACGACTGAAAATGTCGGTTGGGAAATTGCTGTTCTCAACCATGGCCCTAGCTATCGTGTTCGCTTCTTTATTTTCTGTTGGAATAAGAACAATGTATTTCGAGAGTTCACATTGCATTGTAACGATGTATCTATGATTTTTATTGGTTTTCGGCAAGGGACCCACTGTGTCTATACAGACTACTTCGAAAGGCTTTAAAGGTGTAGTCGTAACAGCACTTTTTTCTTTTGTATGTCTTACGATTTTGTTCACTTTGCATACTTTGCAGCCTCTAACGTAATTTTTAATTTCTTCCTTCATATTCTTCCATTTATATTTTTCTCTAATTTTGAGGTATAATCGATACTGTCCGACATGTCCTCCCGAAGGTGACATGTGATAGTTTTCTAAAATATTTGCTATTTCCTCCTTTTTTGAAATCCATTTTGGTGGAATAAAAGCAATGATCTCTAAACCGGAAATGGCATTATCTGCGATTTCCTTTATGGTGTAAAAAGAGTATTGCCTGAATAGGGGATCTTCTAATGAAATTGCAATTTTGTCACGATTGTATTCTTTTGCTATTTGTTGTACTTTTAGAAGAGCAGACTCTAGCGCCTGACTTCCATCTTCATAACAATGAATTGTTGTATTTCCTAACTCCTTGTTGTAATTATTATTGAAAACTGTTATTTTGATTTTGCCATATTCTGTTTTTGACAGGATTTTCAAAAGTTTGTTTACTTCTGTTGGGTTTTCTGTTTGCCAAAGTGTAGGTTTAGTTATGGAATCTTTTTCATCTTCGTTTAATTCTGGAGGAGGCTTGAAATTGTTCAGTCTTGTCATTGCTCTTGTTTTCACTGCTAGTAGTGATTTATCATTTGTTTCGTTTGCATTATTCTTTTGCATAAGCTTCAACTTGTCTGAATCAATGACAATTCTCGATAGTGCGTCAGCTCCTGTGTTCGTTTTTCCTTGCACAAATTCCACTTCAAAATCAAATTCCTCCAGGTCTAACCTCATGCGTGTTAGTTTTGAAGTAGGATTTTTCATGTTGAATAGATATACCAATGGTCTGTGGTCGGTTCGTACTTTAAACTTTTTTCCAAAAATATAAGGTTTGAAATAATTTACTGCCCAATGTATTGCTGTTAGCTCTTTTTCTATAGTCGGTTTAGATTTCTCTCCTTTAGTAAAACTTTTACTCGCGTATGCAATAGGTAGGTCATTACCATCTGTTTTCTGCGATAAGATAGCGCCACATGCTACATCGGACGCATCAGTAGTAATGATAAACTCTTTCTCAAAGTTTGGGTACTGTAATATAGTAGGTGATACAAGGCTTCTTCTAAGAGTGTCGAAAGCATGCTGACATTCATTAGACCACGTGAATGTAGCTCCTTTCTTTAGTAAATTATTTAACGGTCTTACCAATTCAGCAAAATTTTTAACGAACTTGCGATAGTAATTGCAGAACGCTACAAACCTTCTAACTTCATCCACATTTATTGGTACTGGGTATTTTTTTATCGTTTCGAACTTGGACTCATCGGGATATATGCCTTTATCTGTTATTTTGTGACCTAAATAGGTTACATTGTTTTGGAAAAATTTACATTTCTCTGGATTTAGCTTCAAGTTATAATTTCTTAGCCTGTTAAATACTTTCATTAAGTTTTCTAGATGATGTTGCATTGTGCAACCCGTTATAATAATATCATCTATGTAAACAAAAGCACTCTCCGGAGTAAGTCCCGCCATTGCTATCGTTATCATCCGTTGAAAGCTATTAGGGCTTATATTCAGCCCAAAAGGGAGTCTTGTAAATTGATAATGGCCTGAAGAAGTTGAGAAAGCAGTATATTTTCTAGAGTTCTTGTGTAAAGGTATCTGGTGAAACCCGGACATAAGGTCCAAAGTAGTAAAATATTTTGCTCTTCCTAATTGGTCTAATATATCATCGATTCTAGGTAGTGAGAACTTATCAGGCATTATTTTTTTATTCAACTGCCTGTAGTCTACTACCAATCTCCATTTTTTTTCGTTATCTCCAGATTTTTTTGGTACCAATAAAATTGGTGAATTATATGGAGAAACCGAATGCTCTATTATGTTATTTTTAAGCATTTTATCAACCTGATTTTTTATCTCGTCACTTTGAGAATATATTTGCTTATAATTCGGAATGTAACATGGTACGTTATCTTTCAATTGTATCGATTGCTCGTAAAAATTATTAATTGGGATTTGATCATTATCGGTGCAGAAAATATCGTGGTACTCGGATAATATTTTTTCTAAATGAGGGATTATATATTTAGGAACATTCTGACTATCGATTTTGCTCAATAATGTTTTTATTTTAGATTCATTTGCTTTAGTGCTTTTAAATTTTAAATTTTTCTGAATATAATTTTTCAGCGGGTCAATCTGTGGTTTAAATGAATCTTTTTCAATATACACATTGCTTTCAGTGGTGTTTACAAATTTTACATATTGGTTTTGTTTTGATACCACAGAGTTGCCACAAAATACTCCTGGTAATATTTCGCTCGCAAGGACAATAGAGTCTTCAACGAGGTCGGGCAAATTTATCTTTCGGATAACCTCACTGCGTAGAGGCAATATGAAACCATCATTGATACTATCTTCAATAGGGTGGCTGATTGTAACACCGTAACAATTGAAATTTAAAAGCCAGTGCTCATAATCTATAACACATCTATGTTTAGTGAAAAAATCTCTTCCCAAAATACCATCCGCTGTGATATCTATTTCTGCAGGAATGATATGAAAAGTGTGGTTAATAGAAGCATTTCCGAATGTTATATTAGTGCTAGTAGTTGCTAATGTTGATACCGATTCGGTTGTTATGCCTGTTAAGTTTATCCTATTTTGCGCGTAGACTTGCTGTGTTGGTTTTATTTTATCAACTTTGAACAATGACACGTCTGCTCCCGTGTCGATAATTAATATGCTTATTTCACCCATTGCCATTTCTACTTTAATTTTGATAAAGTTATTAGCATTTAAGTTTATCGCTAATGTTGACCATCGTTTGTAGGTTGAATGATTTCTTCTAACGCCTGTGGTACCCCTAAAAAATGTTCCTCTTCTGCAGCTTGTGTATTGTAGACTCTACGAGTATTTGTATTTGGAAATTGTTTTCTGAAAGAGTTATTAGAATATCTTTGGTTTTGGAATCTGTTGCTAGTTGCCTGATTATTACCAAGAGGAGATCTATTGGAAAACCATCTATTATTTGTGTTTGGCTGGAATCTATTGTATGTGTTCGGCGGGTATTTATTACGAACGAATTTTCTATTGTCATAGTAGTTTCTGTTGAAGGCTAATATTTGTGAACCGTTGCTATTCCTTTCGTTTTCTAATACTTTCTCTGAAGCATCTGAAACAGATGCGAATTGACCTGCTTTTAAAACAATTTTTGTTTCCTGATTATGAACTTTTTCAATCAGAGCATTAATCCCATGCTTTAATGACATGTCATTTGCAACTTTTTCGGGAATGTGCAACTGCAAATAAACGTTTTTTAATTTTGTGCTGAGTAATTCAACCTCATCACAAAGAGCTTTAGTATCCGTCTGGCGAATAGATTTCAATTGACTTATTATTTTATCTGGATTAAGTTTTTCTTGACATCTGGACCGTATATCATTTATTAACGAGTCAAAATCGTCAATATTAGGCGGCAGTCCTAAACGCGCCTTTCCTATCAATCTTGTTTTTAAAAATTTTACCAACATTTGTGGATTTTTTGGACATAATTCCTTTAATAAATTTGAAGAGTCCACAAAATTTTCCAAACCATCTGTATTGCCATCGTATATTTGCACCAAAGCGGTGGCTGTTTTGATATCGAAAGTTTCCATTTTGTTTTGATTCCAACGGTTGAACACGATAGCTAGTTTTGCCAAAGTTTTAAACTTAACTTGAATTTTGTTTGTTTGATGAAATTGTATGCGCGATTGGATATTGGCGTATATGTCACTCGCTTCCTTCAAAATTCGTTTTAGCTCTGAAACGGGTTCAGTTTCCTGAATTGAATCTAGGTAATACTTGATCTTATCAAAACAAAACTTAGCGGAACCGCTGTAATGATCAAGCAAACATCTGCGAAACTTTCTATCACACGATAATTTTTTTTCAATATTTTTAAGCCTTATAGTATTTTGATTAATTTTTAAGAGCATTGAATGAGATGTGATCGAGATGTTTTGCTATATATATAGTAATTATATATATATATATATATATATATATATATATATATATTGTGTATTATATATTATATATATATATATTTTTTTTTTAATTTAATTTTTTTTTTGATACCCAGATAATGGTAATATTACTTTTTTTTTATTTAATTATTTTTTTTTTTATTTTTTTTTAAACCAATGGTAACTCCCCCAATAGTATGTGCATATTGTAATGGAAAATGGTAATATTGTACGTTTCATAAAAAAGAATTTAATTGAGCAATTACAAAAAATATTTAAATGAGTAAATTGCAACTATATTGAGTGTGTAGCCTACCTTACTTTCTCTCTTTTTTTTTTTCGCTTGATCCTTACTCCGTGTACCGCTGCCCGATCGATAAGTATAGCGTTATCTCGCTTTATCCACTGCAAATCGCTGCTCGTTCTCTCACAGCACACTGCTGCACCGTCGCTCCTATCCACTGCAAATCGCTGCTCGCTCTCTCACAGTTCACTGCTTCGCCGTCGCTTCTTCCTTCTTCTCGCAACAACGTTATGTCTCTCTCGTGCAAACGACACTTGGTCACTTGTCGCAAAAGGTCATGCCGGTTCAAACTGTGATGCTTATCGCCGATGGTACGAAATGTGGCTTACTCGTACGTGCGATAATCTTGTCCGATCGAGGTCACTGCACTTAGATCACTTTACGCACGGTCCCGTTAACTATCGCTGCTTTTTTTTTTGTTTTTTAACACCGAATGTTTGTTAGCATTCATTTAACTTTTCCTGGCCACTTTTTTTTATAACCGGGATACACTCTCTCTTTCACTGCGCCTTGGTTCGTTGACGATACCCGACAGGAGTTTTTGTGCAATTTGCGTGATTTTGCAGGAAACCCTTATATTTTATCACTGCGTTTGAATAACGATAGTTCGAATTATCGTACAATTGTAGCGTTGCGCTTCACTCTCGTCTTTACTCTCTCACTCTTTCACGCTAAACATCAACGCAGATACTAGAATATTCTTCTGACCGGAAGGAATATTACGCACTCGCGAATTAACTTCGTATTTACGCGAGTTTTTTTTTTTTTTTTTTTTTTTGCATCACAGTTTCACACTTGTCACGGTCGCCATGTGGTGATATGAAATCTTCTAACTACCCAAAAGAATAATGTGGCTTGAATTTGTGTAGTTACTTGGAGTTTATTTCTTCTATGTTAACTCGGGCAGCGTTTCCTCTTAGATCGGACTTTTGTTAATCATCCTAAACCTCAACTTATCCTTAATTTATACTCACTCGTTCGCGCCAAAATTCCTTAATCCTATTCCTCATTGGCTAATCCTAATTATCGCCTATTTTACTATTTCCTATTTCCTATCTTATGCTATTCTATTCTATCCTACGTGTAACCTTAATTGTAGATGTATGTGTGTAAATATATATATGCATAATAAAAATCTAACTATGTGTATGTGTGTAAGTGTATATGTGTATAATTTAAACCTAGCTAGCTATAATTATTCTGCGCGCGTTTTGCCTATCTTGCAGGCGCTACAATAGGCTCCTGCCACATATTGTGCAAAGCTTAGCAGTATAATGTAACTGCCTAGCTCCCAATAGACTTCGAAATCGGTTCTTTAGGACACCAAACGTACGTTCAATAATCTGTTACGTTTGCGTGGTTTGTATTAAACGTTGCATCCGGTGAATCTGGAACAGCGTTACGTTTTGGTGTCACCAACCAGGGTTTTGCTGGATATGCTGAGTCACCTATAAGAAGATGTTGTAAGTTTTTGCAAAAACGACTGAAAATGTCGGTTGGGAAATTGCTACGTTGAAGCTCTGTCTTGCACTATGTTGATCGCTTCCTTCGGCTAAGAACCGCAACGTTGCCGCAAACATTTCCCTATGATTTAAGCCTTTTCTTTTTATTAGAGGAAACTTGGGAACAATCTCAGCATGAATGGGAACCGATCCATTATCATCACCGCTTCAAGCTGCACCTCGTGAGCCATTCACAGATAGGATCTGGATTCGCCTATCCCGCTTATCAACAGCCGTCACTGTGGAACAAGTGGTCGCTTCTGTAAAGTGTCGTTTAGCCACCCAGGACGTTATAGCATATTGCCTGCTGAGAAGAGGGGTTAGTGTGGACAGCATGAATTGGCTTTCATTCAAAGTGAGAGTCCCGGCTATCCTTCGAGATGCGCCACTCACACCATCCACCTGGCCCGTCGGTATCGGTGTACGTGAGTTTTTTTTCCATCCCGTCAACATGACCACCAAACCTCATCTCCTATAGCCACCCGAAACCGCTTTACAACACGCACACCACCAACTAGTACTGATCAACGCCACACTACACACACACCAACAACGACACACCGTCAGCCGCACGCACATCTACTCCTCCTGGTCCTGAGCCAACGCTACCGATGAAAACGCTACCGCTGAGTATTTAAGCTGCTATTATCAAAACGTTAGAGGTTTGCCTTTGTTACCCCGCTGCGCAAAGCGATCGAAAACTTGTCAGCTACTCGCTCCATGTAGCTAGAGAGCAAAAACCAATAACGATAAAGCGAGGTGAAAGGGAAAAGAGAGAAGAAAGAGAACGTGGGTGTGAACAATTTTTCGGCCATTATCATTTTTGCGCCAACACGGTCGCGTACCGGAGCTTTTTAGTCAAAAAGAGATAAACACATACAGCGCGCTCTCTCGAAATACCGTAAACGCTTCAACCGATCAAGAGCTTCGATCGGTTCTTCGGACATTTCTGCTCGCTTTCTCGATCGGTTTCGACGGAAAGCGAGCTAGAAAGCGAGCTCAAAAACTGCTCGATTTTGTTGTGCGGGACTGTTTCAAAACGTTACTGTTTGTTATTGGCGATTTCTTAGCATAAGCTGGTCCACAGCTGATTCTTCGTCCTTGCCAGCATACTCATCAATCATGCACTATAAACCAACTGCGCGCTCACTGGCCAACAACACGTTTGTCGATGGATTTAAATTTAATGGATTAGTACAACTAAATCACATCAAGACCTCGCACGGACGCATGCTTGACCTGCTCTGCGCTAACAATGCCGCAGCTAATTGGTGTTCGCCTGTCTTTCCAAGTGTTGTTTCGCTTGTACCTCTTGACTCCTACCATCCGGCATTTGATTTCAATATACGTATTAACTCGTCGACCCGACGCAACTTGACGATTCGACGTAACTCGACGACAACCGCATTTTATCGTTATAATTCTGCTAAAACTGACTATGTGAATCTGAACGACATGATATCAATGTTTAACAATAGAGTTAAGAACACATGCGTTGGAATTGAAATAAAAAAATAATTTTATTTTTTTTCAAATTGTCGCGCATATATTCTGAGTTCAAGATGTTGATTAGAACTGCCTTACCTTGCCTGATTTCATGTTATATATAGTATGTTTGGTTCCCTACTTTTCATTGTTTATGCTATGGTTATTATGTTTATGCTACGGTTATTTATTAGATGTTTGTCCAGATGTTGATACGATGTTGGTACGTGGTGCTGGTTCCGATGATTACTATGTTGATCATAGCATATTTTGCTATGAATGGTGTTGCAGTGTTTCGGTGCTGTGATGTCGTGTTAACTCCTCTCCTCTTAAATGACTTTGTCCTCGAAGTTTCTAGATGTTCTTGTTTACTTTATGTTGTTTCCCTTGATGCAGATGGTAATATGAACCTCAAGCTTTGATATCTGCAAATATTTATCAATACGGCTATTACGATAAACACAATGAATACAATTGAAACACTTATTGATCCAAACAAATTAACTTTTCATGACAAAGATTTGTTCTCTAGTTTGATGTTTTTCAATATTTATCTATGCTCAATGGTTAGATTGTTTAGATATTTTGATGGTGGTATGTCGATGACGTCGGTTTTGGTTGCTATTAACCACAGTGTTGGTTGAAATGCTTTGTTTGGTATTGTTATCCAGGTTTGGAAATTCTTCTCCGTTGATGTAGATGTTGCATTTTTCAAAATGTATTATACATGAGCCTGTGAGAAATTGTGTGTCATTGTTGCAACTCGATGAAATTCTGACTGTGGAATTGTTAATGAGTATAACGGCATCATGAATACGTTTAATTATTCCATCGGAATATACTTTTTCATAAGTACAATCGGAATGATATCCATGTACTAGTTTTTGAATACACTTTCTTGATGGTTCTAGGTGTATGCTGTCACAAAGATAATTACCATCATCTATTTGTTCGCAGGGCTGTGACGATTCAAATACATGAGTGTTGTTCTTCAGTATATAGTTGTGATGCAAGAGAATTCTTTTGTCATTTTTTTATAATTGAATCAATATAATTGTATTCAAAAGTATGTTTGGATTCAAATGGGTATTTCAACATATATATGATATGTGTTTTGTTCATTGTAACCTGGGCTGTGGGTCTTATCTACATTTCTTCGGTTGATGATACATGTATGTTGTGCTCAGCTAAAAACTTAACCATTTGGTTCAGGTCGTCAAGAGGTAATAGTTTGCTGCTGGGTATTCTATGTTTTGCTGGTAAAATAGCATCTTCCAGTGTTTCTAAATAGTTTTGCAGAGTATCGAGATTTGAGATGATAATTAGTTGGATGATTTCATTCGATCTTTGATGAAATCTTTCTTCTTCCAGTTGGAGTACGCTGTTTGTAATTCTGGTTATATCATACAAGCGTTTATCAATTTCATCGTTAATCAGTACTTGTTGATTATTTTGCTCAATCAAAGAGTTAATAGTGGAGTTTATGACACGTAAATCTTCAGCATCAGGTGTTCCTGCGATCCACTTCCATATGGTGCCAATAGTATCCCATCGTCGTTCTCTGTTCGTGTGTGGCCTAATCTTGTTAAATGTTTCATGCAATTTATTAACCTTTAATTTTATAATATTGTAAAGAGGATTATCGTTCACATGGTGTTTTAATTCTGCATCATTGTTTATGAGAACTTGTTCTAAATGATCAATCTTGATTGGGTCTATGATTCTTATGTTTCCTGTCTTGACTCGTCCTTGACCTAATGGAATTACTGCTAAAGGGTTGTTGGTTATATCATGTATTCCTATGTTAGCATACACAATTGTAAATGACACGCAAATGGCGAGTCTGAAAAGAGAAAAAAATGTTAAATGTTAGGAAAACCAACTAACAAAAAAATTACTAAGGTTAACTTTGTGTACCTTTCTGTTATTAGAATCGATTATATAAGTTGAATGATTTTCTTTAATTTTTATGGGATAGTATCTACTCTCTCTTTTGTTATTTGTTTTATTTTTTTCATATGCATTGCTTCCTGTTTCATAAGTCTGATATTCCTGATCGACTATTTTCTCTTCTTTTTATTTGAAAAGTTGAGCAGTTTTCCTATCTTTTTCTTCACGTATTTTTTATCTTTCTGCAAATGAATGCTCATTTCAAAATTCTCCAATATAAATGTTTCTCGGTGTATCTTTAATGAAACTATGTATAGAGTTGTTGTATTTGTAAGTGGCTTGTTGTACAAGGCAAGTGATACTATTATCTGGATTAAGAGATTTAATGCATCTGGCTATTTCTCGTATAATTGAATGACATCTTTCTACTTGACCATTTGTTTCTGACCTATTAACCGGAGTTTTAAATATTTTCACGCCTAAATTCAGTATTGATTGTTCTACAACATTTGATACAAAAGAAGACTCATTATCAATTACTATTTCTGCTGGAAGATTCCAGTCATATAAAAGCTGTAACAAGACATCTTTCATATCGGCTATTGATTTTGATTTTATAGGTCTGATTTTTAAATATTTAGAAAATTTGTCCAAGGATGTAATAAAAAGATTATTTGCATTATAGGCAAAAATATCTATGTGAACTATTTCTCCTGGATAGGTAGGTATTGGGGTTTTAATTGGAATGAACTTCTGTGGTTTTCTATCATATTTTTCTAGTTTGCAAATTTCACAATTTTGAATAAAGTTTTGAATGGATTTACGCATTCCAGGGAAATAATATTTCTTTATGAATTGTATAGAATTTTCTTTAACATTTCTATGTGTAAAGTTATGTATTTCTTTATTTTTTTCTAATTGTTGTTCTTCTGTTTGCAAATCTTCTACTATCAATTGAGAATAACGAATTTTTATTACTTTTGAATTATACATTGATTTGAAAATTTCTTCAACGTTTCCCATTATGGAATGATCGCAATATATACCTTTACGTACTTCAGGATTGAGGATTTTTTTTAAAGTTTGTTCAATGAAGTCACTTGAAAAATCAGATTCACCGAAGGTGTGTCTTTTATACCCTTGAAATGGTATTGTTAGTTCATAGGAGGAATTAGGGGCTAATCGGAATATAAGTTGATTTCGGAAAACATTAATGGGTGCCTCTGTTGAAAGAATATAATCGTTATCATCATCTTCTGCTGGGTGTTGAGTGGGTGTTAAGGAGTTAATTTGAACACGTGATAAAGCATCTGCAACAATGTTTGCTGTACCTGGTTTATAACATAATTCATAATCATGTTCTTCTTAAAATGATTTCCAGCTTTTAAGTTTTGCATTATTATTTTTTGGGGAAAGTGCAAATGTTAGTGGGAGGTGATCGGTAAAAATTTTAAGTTTTGCTCCGTAGATAAAATTTCTTAGAGTTTGTAATGCCCATACTAATGCTAGTATTTCCTTTTCGTTAGTCGCGTAATTTTCTTCAGTTCCGGAAAGAGTTCTGGAAATAAATATAATTGATCTCTCTCCATCTGAGGTTTGTTGCGAAAGTACTGCTCCCAATGCTATATTTGATGCATCTGTAGTAAGAATGAAGGGAAAAGCTAAAACATCATTTGAACATAGCACTTCTTTAAGGTATTGGAATGATTTTTTTGCTGATTCATCTAAAGTTATGGTGAAATTTTTTGACTGGTTTTTGGGAATTTGGCGATGGCCATCCTCTCCTCTTAAAAGTTTCGTAAGGGGTTTCGCAAGTTCTGCGTAATTCTTTACGAAACGTCTGTAATATCCGGATTGTCCTAGAAATGCTCTTAAATCTTTTAATGTCTTCGGTTCGGGATATTTTCTGATGCATTCTACTTTTTTCATGTTTGATTTAAGACCTTCTGCAGAAATAATGAAGGCAAGAAATTCAACTTCTGATTTAAGAAATTCTGATTTATCTGGTTGTATTTTAAAATAAGCTTCCCTAAGTGTTTCTTACACAGTTTTTAAATTTTTTAAATGTTCTTCAACAGTTTTTCCAATGACTACTATGTCATCTATGTAAACATAGCAATTTTTTCCAATATGTTCACGTAATGTGTCATCCATTACTTTTTGAAAAATCGATGGTGCATTTTTTAAACCAAAAGGCATACGTACAAATTCGTATTTGCCATTGTTAATTGAAAACGCAGTTTTTTCTATGTCTTTTTCATGCATAGGAATTTGATGAAATCCTGAAGCTAAGTCTTCTTCTTCTTCTTTGGCGCAACAACCGCTGTCGGTCAAGGCCTGCCAGTACCCACTAGTAAAGTGAGCTTGGCTTTCAGTGACTTATTGTTACCATAGCAGGATAGTCAGTTCTGCGTATGGGAGCACGGTCTATTCGGGACTTGAACCCATGACGGGCATGTTGTGACGTCGTACAAGTTAACGACTGTACCACCAGACCGGCTCAGGCTAAGAAGCTAAGTCTAATGTAGTAAAATATTTATTTGAACCTAAATTAGCCAAAACGGATGCAGTAACAGGTTGGCTAATAAGTCCCCGGTCTGACACATAGATGGCGCCGCTAGTATTAAATGCATATTATTTTTATATAGTACCAACCTTCAAATGATTCGTGTCAAAATTTGACGTCTGTATGTCAATTAGTTTGTGAGACAGAGCGTCCTTTGTCAAGCAACTTTTGTCAAGGCCCCATATGAAGAAGAAAAAAGTGTCGTTCCACCAAGACAACGCACCGTGCCACAAGTCATTAAGAACGATGGCAAAAATTCGTGAATTGGGCTACGAATTGCTTCCCCACCCTCCGTATTCTCCAGATCTGGCCCCCAGCGACTTTTTCTTGTTCTCAGACCTCAAAAGGATGCTCGCAGGGAAACAATTTGGCTGCAATGAAGAGGTGGTCGCCGAAACTGAGGCCTATTTTGAGGCAAAACCGTAGGAATACTACCAAAGTGGTATCAAAAAATTGGAAGGTCGTTATAATCGTTGTAACGCTCTTGAAGGGAACTATGTTGAATAATAAAAACGAATTTTGATAAAAAAAATGTGTTTTTCTTTGTTAGACCGGGGACTTATCAGCCAACCTGTTATCTGGAATAGGGTACCCAAATAGCCAGCTCGTACTTTATAGCTGATTTAAGGCTGTTTAACGAAAAATCGTTCCGATGTCGTACTTTGTGGCTGATTAAGAGATAGACGGTACTTTGCGGAACTATGGAGCTTTTTAACAGGCACATGGTACTTTTTGGAACTTTGCGGCTGATTAGCACTATGTGTAGGGTTCATGATAGAACCTTAAGGCTTGTTAAGAGTGTGTACCGAACATGGTGGAACTTTATAGCTTTTTAATGCATGACATCGGTACGAGGTGACCCCTGACAAAGTGTCAAAGACTGGTGCCGTCGAGATGATTGACTTGCTGCTGTCCAAGCTAGTTAAGTTAATTGAAGGAGGAATATTCAGTGAAGTGATTGTGATTGTACAGTAAATTGTGTGACATTTTTTATAATTCATGAATATTAAGGATTGAAAAATATACACATCTATACAAACAAAACAAATTCTGTTGTTTGTTTCATCAATGACGTTGCTTGAAAATAAAACACAAATAAAAATAATACCCGGCACAGTAGCATAAGGAAGCTGCTTAAGCGCTGTTTGAAAGACCCACCTAGAACTTTGATGCTGTTTAACTACTGCAAAAGGCGAATTAGAACAGCGATCTTTAGCGTGCCATAATGAGCTGCTTAAGCAATTGTGGCTACAGGCGTCCCCCGTGTTACGACCCCCCCTCGAGTTACGATGATTCGCAGTTACGACGATTTTGATTTTGACAGTGAAAAGTTGTCATGGAGAAGAAATTGATGTATATTTTTGAATTTCTGAGCTGATAACCGTTACACACACACTTCCAAAGATTCCACAACTACCCGATATTGAATATCTATATCGTGTAAACAACTTTTTGTGTAAAATTAATACATTATCGAACATTGTTTCAAATAAAAAATAAGATATCATAGATTTCGACTCTTCAACTTTGGTTATAAACTTTACATTGACAGATATTCGACATACGACTTTTTCGACTTACGCCTTGCATTGGGATTTTTTTTCGGTCTAAAATACAGTCGTATCTCGGGGGACACCTGTATTTGGGTATCTATCACTGGGGGCCTTCACGATTCTAGTTAGTTTCTTGTATGGAGTTTGACAGTTGGAGGCTGAAATCATGTAAACACTCCATACAAATCCACACAAAAAACCCGCTGCGCAAAGCGACGGAAGAAATCATGCCGTTCGGAGAATTTTATCATGCCATCTTTTTCCCTCCAACGGCAAATTTGTCAAGCAGCTCGTCGAGCTGCCCGTCCCTGGCTCCGCCTCATTCCCCTCGCCTGAGCGCGCTGCCGAAGGTTTGGATGTGTTGGTGCGTCAGACGGCCAATCGCTGTCAGCCGTCGTCCGTGCTTTTTCCCTCCATAGCGCCATCTCTTTCTCGCGTGTGGTCAATGCTCGCGAGCTGTTGTGGCGCTTAAAAATGCCGTTAACAAACATTGCGGCGATGAAGTTGCATTTTCACAAATCAAACCAAAAAAGCGCAATGAGTTTAATCGATGCAATGTAAAAATGACTACGGAATCACTAGCGCACGATGGAGGGTTTGCTGTGCAACGCGCAGAACCCTAATTCGCTCTAACACGTTCAGCCCGGCGCTGATTTTCATCAACATTCCGTTCCGCCGGCATCTAGAACGTAAGCTGATTGTGAAACCGGTATACTGGAAAGTTCACTGGCAGTCCCAGGGCCTGCCATCGAACTGAACGTGCTGAGCATTAAGCATAACACTAAGCTTTTGCTTTCGTCTGTTGTGGATTACATAGATATGCTAAGCATCCTGCGCATGGTTGTGAGTGTGCGTGTGTCTGTCGTCAAATGTAATTTCTTCCGGAATGTTATGATCCATCGGTCAAAGAAAGGAAGGTGTTCATGAAAAGCGGAAAGACGAATTGAGGCCCCTGAGGAGGGGGTACTGACACACAGCTGTTGGAAGATTGAACAGTATACTTAAATTGCCAGCGGATGGGGGGGGGGGGTGGCCATGGGACCCCTACGATCATCGGTCACAGGCCCTAAAATTGTTGTCGCCATGAGGGGGGAGGGGAGGTGCAAATGGTTCTCCCGCCACGGAGCCCTAACGACCATCTTTCCGGGGACCCTTGTCGCTAATAATCTGTCCACTTGTAGACATACGGCATACTACAGACTAAAAATCTTCGGCGACCGCCTAGTCCGCCAACCGTTAGGTCCACCGCTGGTTCATGACGGTGTTTTTTCTATCGTGGAGGTGCATCCTTCCCCCTGCCTGCTGCGTATGCATCGAGCAGGAGACAGTGTGGCAGTATGCAAGTTGCACGCTGGATAGGAGCGGGCCCGCAACACCGCCATCATTCCGCACATCTGCATGCCCGTCGTGGGTTCTAACCGCGTATGAACCGTCCGCCGTAGCAAGGGCTGACTATCCGGCTACGTGGTACTCAAGTCCTGAAAAGGCCGGCATGATCGCGTAGACTATTACGCCAATAATAATAATAATAATAATAATAATAATAATAATAATAATAATAATAATAATAAGAACTTAGCATAGCAGTCCACACTCGGGGAAGGTTTTTGTTTTGACTTTGGTGCTGCCGGGTCTACCGCTGTGGCGCGACAAATGCACGGAATTCACTCGACTAAAACATGAACCTACCGATCCGAACCCATTCCAAAGCAATGCCGGTCAATCGGCGTCATGATAACTTCTCCAAACCAACAAGCCGCCAGATTCTGGACGGGCAGGTGCAGCACCTTATGCGCGAAAGAAATTAGAAATTAGAAATTTTTCGATCGTGTGCCCTGAACACCCCCAACAGCAGAACCGATCGCAAAGATCGTGGTGCCAATCCGATAGTTGTGTTGTCTCTCAGGTAGCGAAATCGAAAATGCATGGACTTTGTAGCCGCAGCGGATGAAAATGTACGCATCAGAATCAAATAGTTTTGGGGTTTCCACACGCACGCACACACACACAAAAACACACACGCACACATGCACGTACGCGTGTACGCGGGCAGGCACCCGCGAAAGCGCAAACGCAAGCACGCACCCACGAAAGCGCGAACGCAAGCACGCACTCCCCCCCTTCCCCCCACCAGACCCCCCCCCTCCCCGCATGATCGATTACGGCTACCGTATCGGTAGAACGGCTGGTTCAGCTTTCTTGTATCGCATCCTCATCCAAAGCGCCGGGCGGGGTGGGGGATCGCGGCATGATAGAGTGAACGGTCACTTTCCCCGCGCTGTGTGCGTGTGTGTGTCGAGACCCAAAACTCGAGACAGATTTCTGCACATTAAAAAAAAAATTATTGCCACTATACGCCGTGCTACATGATGCTTAGAAGGTCATTGAAGCATCAAACATGTTCTAATAAAAAAATATTAGTTTAGTGTTAGACGTTCTCCTACGCTTGTTTTAAATAGGCTTCTTCACCCTCAATTGGCAGGGGCATCGAATGGTCTCATCAGCAGCGGCACGAAATAAAATAATCCATCAATACACCGATAACACTTTGAATCCCAATCCAGCTTCTCCCGCATCGTCCCAAGGTCACACACTAATTAATAAATGCTAACACCCACCAATAACAATACATAACCGCAATGCACATATAAGTATCAACGCATACACCACAACACCCAATCAGCTGGCGGCGGAAGGCACGGGCTGAAGCTCAATTAAGGCAAGCCAGGGTGAAGGAGGGAGAGGAGATGAAGAAGCGGACGAAAAAATGGGCGCCATTATTTTATTTTTTAAATTTTTTGACCGTTTTTTTTTTGCTCCGCCGCCGCCCGAACTTGGCCCGAACTGCCCGAATTGCGCGACCCAGCGCAGGAATCGCTGAAGTCCAGCGCGTGAGACGAGCCAAAATCTGCGCTGGCCAGCGCAGATTTTGGTACATTTTCTGCGCTGGAAACTGCTCGAATTTGCGCAGCGGGAACTAGCCTGCAATTTTCAGTCTAGATTATTCTAGCCTCAAAGCTAGAATTAGATTCGAGTACCTGCTCGAAAACACGGTGTTGTTTACATTTATCCCAAGGTGCATTAAAGATATCACGTGGTGGAATCTAGAATCAAAGTGTATATAGTCCAGGTAGTCTCATAGCATTTTTTTATAACCAATTTTGAACATCACTTTTTCAGGCTTGACAAATACTCAAAACACTCTTAAAATCTTCATTCAGACGCAGAAGCGATACAATTAAGCCTTCTAAATTCATACACCTTGGCATAAGCCCACCTGTTTATTCTACCCATTTAGATAGCTGCTCGAAAACTGCTATACAATACAAACAGCTGACAGGCTGAAATTTCAGCCTACGAACTTCAAACGGAAAGGGCCCCACTTGTAGTTTTTGAGTTTAATTTTCTGTAATCTATGACAAGTCTATTTTTTTTTCGTTAGAAGCAACAAGTTTTTTAGGGACAATCCATACAGGTGAATTGTATGGAGATCGAAATGGTCGTATAATTCCATCGTTTAAAAGTTTGTTTATCTGGGAATGCACTTCCGATTTTAGTGCTTGTGGATATGGATATGTTTTACTGTAAACTGGCGATTGATCGGTAGTTCTTATTTCAGCTTTAACCTTTGTTATAAAAGGTAGTTTTTTTATCGGGAGGCTGAAATATATCTTGAAAATCTTGGAGCATATTTCTTAAATCATTTTTTTTCTTGAGTTTGTAAATGTTCATCGCGAATATTTATTTGATTAACTTCTTGAAGCTTGTATAGCAATAATGGAATTGTATATTTTCCATTTACTATTAATCTATCTGCCGGCCTGGTGGTATAGTCGTCAACTCGTACGACGTAAAAACATGCCCGTCATGGGTTCAAGTCCCGAATAGACCGTGCCCCCATACGTAGGACTGACTATCCTGCTATGGTAATAATAAGTCACTGAAAGCCAAGCTCACTTCACTAGTGGGTACTGGCAGGCCTTGACCGACAGCGGTTGTTGCGCCAAAGAAGAAGAAGAAGAAGAATTAATGTATCTTGTACTGTATTTATCCATGAACCATTTTCCTTTAAAGAATCCCAACCTAAAATAGCATCAAACGATTTCAGTTGTTCAAGATGAAAAAAAATTATCATCTTGTTCGAGTATGGTTCAAGTAATCTAGCTTGTGAATATTTGGATATTTTGACGTCTCCTGCTGCAGTTGAGATAAAAAGTGGTTTTTCTAAGTCGTGAGAAATTTTTGCATATTTTGGATGTTTATAGTTTTTGTTAGATCCTGTGTCTACTAAGATTCGTAATGGTTCTTTTGCATTACCATAGTAAAGGAAATATGGTAATGTGGAACTCATTCTAAAAAATTCAATTCGGCTTCTTCTCCATTTTCGGATGGTTCTTATCCATCTTGTCTGTTAATGCATGCCAAGTATCGATCATGGGCGGAGAGCACATCATCGTCACATTCTTCTAATGTTTTTGCCATTTCCTCTTCATATTCTACTTGCTCGTTTCCTGTGTATGTTTCTATATTAAATGCTCTTGTTCTTTTTAATGGTGGTTTATTTGTTCCTGAAAAATTAGGACGATTACCGTAATTTACCTGTTTAGAGCGGATGGAACTATCAACTTCCATGGGTTCTGGTTGTGGCGGGTTTTGTGCGACTGGTGGCTTAAACGGATTTCTCTGTGGAATTACAGGTGGTCTAATGCGTAAATGTGGGTTGTAAAAGTTTTGATTTGGTCTATTTTGCGGAGTTAGATAGGTAGGAGGCCTGTAATAAATTGGTGAATTGGGGTGGTTTGGAGTGGTTGGTGGTCTGTACATATTTGGTTTTGTTGGTATTCTTGGTACTGTAATGACCGTTACGGCGTTAGACCAGTGTAGCAGATTTACTGCTAACAGTAGGTCACATCTAACTTAGCATTGCCAAAAGCTAAAGTAAAAAGACGTTAACCACCAGAAGCGCAAGCGCATAGCCAGCAGCCAAATAAAGAAACATTAAACACCAGAAGCGTAAACGTTCTCGTGTTTTACCCCAGAACATAAATAAGGAAAACGCGCCACAGATAAGCAATTAAACTTCCGTAAAACCCAGGCATAAACAGGAAAACGTTCGCTGCATCCACAATGCACGGATAGTTGATAAAACACAGGAACGCTAGGTATAATTTAAGAAACACCTGTAAAAAACCCAAACCCGGAAAACCAAACGATAGCTCACATTTGACAAACATCTGGTTGCCAAATGTGTCACAACTTTCACACCATCTTTCTTATAAATAAAGCTCGAATTGATGGCGAAGTCAGTTCACCTTCCATAGACACGTAGATCACTCGTGTTCTGGTGCATCTCACCAATTTCCAGATTCCGCCGAAGGCTCTGCCCAATTTGATAATCATTTTTGGTTATCAGCTGTTCAGTCAGTTGATCGATCAGCATTACCCTCATCGAAGTAAAGTGCACGTTTGCACTAGTTCCACCCAACTTCTCCCACGGTGTCCGATTCCGCCTCGGTCATCAACTCGACACGCAAGGTCGATCCAGTCCGCGATTCTGCCGACGTAAGCAAGTGCTTCTTTTCGAACTTAGCGTAAGTGTGAACGGGTGGACGTAACCGATACGCGACGAATGTGTATACATTTTGGTGTTGCGTTCCGTACGATCCCCTTCCTCGTCCCACACCCCTTTCACTGCGCTCCGCGCATTGACTCACCGAAACGGTTTGAGAAGCGCGGCCGAACCTACCACACCAGTTCTAACCGTTCGATTCGTGTTAGACCAGTTCTAGCGATCTTCGCCTAGCAGGTAACAAATTATAGCAGGTACGCCACCTGTCGCTGTGCACCTCAACCTTCCACTGAATCGAGTTAGGCCATGGTTGCCAAATGCGTTGGCAACCGGAGATAGAATTAGGGAACTAAGGACATGCGGTCCTTAGCACGCTCTCTTTGCTCGCTGACCGTTGTAGTGACAGGACGCAATAAATGTTAATTGATAACTCACACACGAGAGTTATAAGTGGTGACCCCGACGAGTGAAATAAAGTAACTTGTGTTAGTAGTGAAAGTGCAGTTATTTTTTTGTCTTCTCTTCGCCAACTGAATAAGCGGAGAGAAGTGGCCGCGACAAGGAAGTGATCTACAGTTCGACGATCGGCACGAAATTCTACAAGTTCGACGGCGCGGGTGAGCGGTAAGCAGCAGCTCACAACGGCAGGGATCGTCACATCATCATCGGAACGGCGGTGTTACCGCTGAAGACCATCTCATCACCATCGGACCGGCGGTGTTACCGCTAAAAACCGTCACATCATCATCCGAACGGTGGTGTGACCACTGAAGACCATCACAGCATCTTCCAGGAGCGGAACAACCGCTGCAACCCCCGGCAGCGGGGTAACCGTTGAAGGATACGGTTAAGGGAAACATCTACTCGGTGATTCAATAATTGGCGGTGAGCACGTTCCTTTTTATCCTGTTTATATTTTTTTTCTCACGCACTTTTCGATCTTGAGATCCAATTATGAGGGAGCTCAACTTCCAGCAACGGGTCATACTAGCCAATACTTTCCTAACATCGAAATCGTGGTACATTGGATCAGTTATGACAATAAGCAAATACCATCAGTGCTGCAAAATGTCACCATCAATATCACAAAAAAAACTTAGTGAAACAAAAACCTTGTCATCGTCACGTACTCAAATGCGATTATCACAAGTGAAATTCTCAAGTGGTTCTAACGAGTGATATGATTGGTGACAATTTGGGAATTAACTTTTAGTCAATCACTTTCTTATGAAATTTTCTGGACCAGGAGCAGCAATGTAAAATATCACTGTTTCAGTCACCAACGCTCATGACTGAAACGAAGCTCAAGTCGACTCACGTACACAAGTGCGATGATCAGGCGCAAGATGAACATAGTCGTTGTGACGTGTGACCAGATTGGTGACATTTCAGCAAGCACCTCTTGGTCGGTCTCTTTGACGTGACTTTGTTTGTCTGTGATCAATTTCGAAATGTCACTGATGCTATCACCAGCACTCGTGATTGAAATGAAATTCATTTCCGTTCACGTACACATGTGCGATGATCAGAGGTAAGACGCACATGGTCGTTTTGGCGTCTGATCTGATTGGTGATATTTTGGTAACCAACTCCTGGTTAATCAGTTTGTCGTGATTTTTTGGTATTTTATTATCGCGATAGACTTAGAACATACGTGGCGCGGGCGAGTGGTGTTTTATTAACCATGTGCATATGATTAGAAGCAGTAATCGGTTCTGCTAGCTGGTCAAATGATCCCGCATCCTACATATATTGCCAGACTCAGTTTGCTGATCCAAACGTTTATGTATGAACTCTCGTAAGCAGTGCACATGCAAGGATTACCGCTTCATAATGTATTTATTAATTACTCTAGAAAAACACTTTAGACCCACAAACAGCCGGCACCGGAATTTGAGGCAATTTGGAAGAAGGGAAGGAAGAGTCAGTACGACTTTTAGCGGACATTGCCTAAGTTTCTTGTCCAGATGACCAATTTTACGCTGTTCGATGGTAAGGGGAATCCTATGTTAATGGTGATCTCCGGAGGCGGATACACAGGCTGTTGTTGGTGGCAGTGGATAGACGCTAAGTGTCAGCATGCCGTGCCCGTTAGAAAATCCGTACCCGTGCGCGGTGTCAATTGCGCCAAAGGTGTATTATGAAAGGTGCTGGAATTTGGTGGCTTTGTCTAGAATTAGTGCTTTCGGATATGAAAATAATAAAACCAGGATATAAAACAAAAACTATCTACCTTTTCATCCATCTACAAAACATCTTTTTATATTTGCACTATGGAGAAACTAACAAATTACACGCCTCGTATGCTAAGAATATCACCGATTCGATTAAAATTATTACACTAACAACACAGTGAATGAGGAGGTGCCGCTGAAGTGAGTTCACATCCGAGGAGCTCTGCTTGATCGTTTTCCAGCCGAAATCGAACGCCGACGCAAGTACTGGAAAACTGCCTACTTTATCTTTTTGAGTCGACCGGATTCTTAGGCCGGTTCCTTGGCCAGACACTTTACTTCGTTTTGCCAAAATTCTGTAAACCACGTAAAAGGCAATCTCTGTCAGTTGGGCGAGTTTGCCGTTCATGAGCATGGTGTAAACCTTGATAATGTTCTCTTTGTTCACCAGCTTGTCGGCATAGCCCGTGAAAAATTCTGTGACCTGAAACGCCTGCAATTAGAAACGATGGAAACGGCGCATCATGCGCACAGCACATCATATTATGCGCGCATTACAACATAGCGCTTAAAGTACGCGACTGTGCGGAAAGTTTTACGTGGACGTGGAAAAAATGGAGACCAAACCCCAAGTGCTCAAAGAGCGGACAGGGCTCAAAAACTCAAAGCGCATAGCACGTTAAGAGCACAAAAAGCGCACCGTTCTCGTAGACCAAACTGTACGAAAAGTGCTAGCACAATGCAATATGTGCAACACTACAAACAGCTCATTCATTGCCAGGATAGGAATTATTTCCTGGAGCGTCCTGTAGTTCTACAGGATCCGCTGCACGCCACGGTAAATGTTATAATGCTCAGTGTCGGTAATGTTTTGGGTCCATTATACGCGATATCGAATCCAGTGGATTCACAGCCAAGTAGATGCTTATTTCGATGATAGCATGCAACAGCATGGTGACATCAAAGCGAGCAAATGTGGTAGTCAAAACTGGATCGGTCAGAGAATCAGCCGGCACGTCAAATGGCCTGCACCGTCGTAATCGTGGCAATGCACTCCTGTATACATCCAGCGTTGGTTAGTATCCGACAGCGAGCGGGTATCCTATGAAACCGGCAACACTCGGAGAAACAGCTACATCACACGGTAGAAGCTGTTGAGACGCAATCGAACTAAGCTGGAAAAACTTCGCTCGAGCTTATTACATTATTAACCGTTCCTAAAAATAGCAAATAATAATATTTATCAATCAATCGAGTGAAAGAAAGAAGCAAAACTTACCATGAATTAAGTATGAGTGCTAAGTATGACACCAGCATCCAACGCTGGTGCATGGTTCCAAAATATGAAGCCGTTACTTCGATACCATTCTACGTGTGCTTCGACATGCTGATATGTTAAATGGTATGAAACACGAACCGTTTGCAATTTTATCTCCTAGCTTCGAATAACAAACCAAATCGTTTTCCGCTTGATATGCCTCTTGAAATGTTAATATTACAAGGTTTCACACTTTATCTCAAGACCGCGGGACCCCTTCCCGAATCTGTTTTAGCCAATGCCAAGAATGCGGTATAATGCTTGAAAACGTTGATGATACCTGAATTCATCGGATGCAATGCTGAATCTGCGGCACATTTCTCGAACACACTGTTCCGCGCCGAGGACATGCGGTCGAATATTTTTTTACACGTATAACCTTTGTGTACATCAGTGTATTAGAAACACCCAATTATCCTTTTCGCGTTTTTACCAAAAAAAGACAATTTAATAAATTTAGCGAATGCATATTTCTTTAATTTAAATATTTACAAGTGTTAAGAAAGTAGTTTCAACTGTTTAAATAATCTTTTTTGGTAAAAACATGAAACAAATAATTAGCTGTTTTCAGTACACTGATGTACACAAAGGTTATACGAGTAAAAAAATATTCTATGCTATGCCGACAAGCTGGTGAACAAAGAGAACATTATCAAGGTTTACACCATGCTCATGAACGGCAAACTCGACCAACTGACAGAGATTGCCTTTTACATGGTCGGCCCGATCGAGAATTTTGGCAAAACGAAGTAAAGTGTCTGGCCAAGGAACCGGCCTAAGAATCCGGTCGACTCAAAAAGATAAAGTAGGCAGTTTTCCAGTACTTGCGTCGGCGTTCGATTTCGGCTGGAAAACGATCAAGCAGAGCTCCTCGGATGTGAACTCACTTCAGCGGCACCTCCTCATTCGCTGTGTTGTTAGTGTAATAATTTTAATCGAATCGGTGATATTCTTAGCATACGAGGCGTGTAATTTGTTAGTTTCTCCATAGTGCAAATATAAAAAGATGTTTTGTAGATGGATGAAAAGGTAGATAGTTTTTGTTTTATATCCTGGTTTTATTATTTTCATATCCGAAAGCACTAATTCTAGACAAAGCCACCAAATTCCAGCACCTTTCATAATCCACCTTTGGCGCAATTGACACCGCGCACGGGTACGGATTTTCTAACGGGCACGGCATGCTGACACTTAGCGTCTATCCACTGCCACCAACAACAGCCTGTGTATCCGCCTCCGGAGATCACCATTAACATAGGATTCCCCTTACCATCGAACAGCGTAAAATTGGTCATCTGGACAAGAAACTTAGGCAATGTCCGCTAAAAGTCGTACTGACTCTTCCTTCCCTTCTTCCAAATTGCCTCAAATTCCGGTGCCGGCTGTTTGTGGGTCTAAAGTGTTTTTCTAGAGTAATTAATAAATACATTATGAAGCGGTAATCCTTGCATGTGCACTGCTTACGAGAGTTCATACATAAACGTTTGGATCAGCAAACTGAGTCTGGCAATATATGTAGGATGCGGGATCATTTGACCAGTTAGCAGAACCGATTACTGCTTCTAATCATATGCACATGGTTAATAAAACACCACTCGCCCGCACCACGTATGTTCTAAGTCTATCGCGATAATAAAATACCAAAAAATCACGACAAACTGATTAACCAGGAGTTGGTTACCAAAATATCACCAATCAGATCAGACGCCAAAACGACCATGTGCGTATTACCTCTGATCATCGCACATGTGTACGTGAACGGAAATGAATTTCATTTCAATCACGAGTGCTGGTGATAGCATCAGTGACATTTCGAAATTGATCACAGACAAACAAAGTCACGTCAAAGAGACCGACCAAGAGGTGCTTGCTGAAATGTCACCAATCTGGTCACACGTCACAACGACTATGTTCATCTTGCGCCTGATCATCGCACTTGTGTACGTGAGTCGACTTGAGCTTCGTTTCAGTCATGAGCGTTGGTGACTGAAACAGTGATAGTTGGTAGCACTGTACACAGCCAGCAATAGTCATTATTATGCTTATGCGGGCATTAAGCTAAGCTTGTCAGTCAGAGTATCGCGTTGGACTCAAGAATTCACATGTCGTGTTCAGCATGTCATGACGCACTTTTATTGACTATCAACAATGAGCATCAAGCTACCACGGATATGTTCATTGTTTTCGTTGGTGAAAATCTCGTGATACTCATGACATTTTGCAGCACTGAATACCATCTTGGGAGGCTGACATTCTATCTGGGAATATTCATATGGTGAAATGGAGGGCCAAGAGTAAAAATGCAACAACTTGCTCTAAAAAAAGCAAAGGGAGGTCTTAACTTGCTCATACCAGAACTCAAACTTAGAACATTATTGATCAACCGACACCTAATTGAAAAACAACACATGCCATTTACAAAAAGCTTCTTGAACCAAACAGAAAATCCACCGAACATTAAAGATCTTCCATCATTCTATCCTTGTTTAGTGCCAATAAGAACTGAACTAGCCTATTTAAATGATAGATATAAAAATAATCCTTCAGCAAAAGAAATTTACAAAAAAGTAATGGATTCGCTTCCTCTACCACATATTCAATCCAAAACACCATCACTACATTGGAACAAGATATGGCGTAATATTAATAACAACAAACTGAATTCAAAACAACGAAGCTACTATTATCTTTTGGTTAACGAAAAAATAGTTACAGAAGAAATTAAATTTAAATTCGGAATGAAAACAAACCCGAGCTGTGAGAAATGTGGAATTATCGAAGATCTCGAGCATAAATTTAAAGAATGCAAAACTATTAAAAACATATGGATATTGTTTACACAAATAGTGAAGGACGAATTGCATATAAAACCAAATTTTCATGAACTTATCAAACCAGATATGAATAATATAAACAAAGAAAAAAGAGCTAAAATAATGTCATTATTTATCAATTATTTAATATTTATTTATAAAGAGAATTTCACCAATAGCATAGGCAAAAATCAATTGAAACACATAATATGTTAAACAAGAATTATAATAGATTTAAGCTAGCAAATAAGAAATTTTTGTTATAAGTGTCAATAAATTGTTCTTTGTTTTATAAAAAAAATTATATCATCTTATTATTATATTATAAGAATATTAAGATTAAGATAGTGCTAGGATTAGCAGTTAGATTTTTTATCTAATTTTTATTGTTCAAATTCATTTTCTGGTATATTTTTTTCCATTATCGTATTTCCTTTATATTTTTACTACTCGCCTAAATTTTCATTATATTTTTTTGCGTTAAATTTTTATCTTAACTAATATACATATAAAATTTGAATTGTATAACATGTCATAAGAACGGGAGGTTGAGAGGCCTAGTGCCAGCACGGCGCAGAACCTCACATCAGTGCCACAGGTGGAGCGCATCGCCACCAAGCTACCTCCATTCTAGGATGATATGCCTGAAATTTGGTTTGCTCAGGCGGAGGCTGAGTTTAATGTATCTCAAATTACAAGGGAGCGCACCGGATACTCGTATCTTATAGGCGCTCTTCCTAAGCAAACCTTAGCGAAAGTGTTGGATGTTATCAAGGCTCCACATGAAAAAACACCATACACTCATTTGAAGGAACATTGTTTTGAGTCGCCTTTCAACCAGAGAGGATAAAAGTTTGCCCGACTTTCGAAACTTTTATATCACGTGGAGATGGATGACAGGTCACCATCCGAGCTTTATCGGCACATGGCGCAGCTCGCCGGTGGTTCGGCTGATATCTCTGCTACACTTATACAAAAGTTGTGGAAATCGAGATTACCCAAATCCATTGAGGTAGCACTCATTGCAGTCGACTCTAAGGACTACGATGAGCAAATGAAAATCGCTGATAGACTCTGGGAATGCACCAATTCATGTAGCGTTTCTGCAATTGAATCTAAGCCAAAGCATTTTTCGCACAATTATGTGACTGACGATGTTCGTCAAGAAATATCGGAGCTGCGAAACATGATTCACCAAATGGCTGTCAATTCTAATCATCAGCGGAGGGGACGACAGAGAAATCGTTCAAAATCGCGAAATAGGAACAACACACCCTCACAACAGGGAGAACGTCCGCTATGTTGGTACCACCACAAATATGGGCGGAACGCGAAAAAGTGTATCAATCCTTGCAATTTTCATTCAACGCAGGGAGGGAACAATTTATCTCTTCAAAAAAACTAATTTGCTCTGAAGCGTTGAAGCTCCTCTCGTCGTCTCTTCATCAATGATGAGATTACTTTATTCACATTTCTTACAGACACCGGAGCTGACGAATCCGTCATTCCACAAAATTTGGTAGGCATTGTAGCCAAACCAACTGACCACATATTAGCTGCAGCCAACGGTAGTACCATTGCTACATATGGCACCAAGTTAATACAGGTATCTCTTGAATTTATTTATTTATTTATTTATTTCATATATAAACCGACGGACCATCATGTCTAATCGGCAACCTTATAATTAAATTAAGGAGCATATAAATAAACCTCTAGTTATAAGCAAACATTACATGTGACGTAGACGCAATTTCTCCTTGAACGTGGAAGTAGACATACTAAAATCGAACAAATCTAACACTTCATTGAACTCGAGGGACATACGTATAATAGGGTGTCCCTGGCTATGGTTGTTGCGGGTACGCGGAACACGGAGATGGAAATTGGATCTAAGAATCCGACAGGGAGCGAACAAATTGATGCTGGCTAGTAATGCCGGGGAATCGATCTCTCCGTTAAGGAGCCGAAATATGAAAAGGCATTGGGCGTTTTTACGTCGAGAGCAGAGTGGTTCAGTCCGAGAAGCAGACACCGCTGATGGTAGGTGGGCCGAGCGTGGTGGGATTGCCATGGAAGGAGTCGAACCGCGTACCTGGTGAGTCTCCATTGAATGGCTTCGAGGCGATTGATGTCACCAACGCCAAGCGGGCACCAGATCGGACAGCAGTACTCCAGGCACGACCTTACGATGGCACAGAAGATCGATTTGACGCACATGGGATCGGTAAACTCGCTACAGGTCCGCGTAATTAGACCAAGTAGCTGATTTCCCTTCGCAACAACGCTATCAATGTGAGGGCGAAATGACATCTTCTGATCGAGTAGCACCCCCAGATCACGGATACATGTCGTGCGAGCCAAAGCCGTGTTGAGCATAGTGTATGTAAACGTGATGGGGTGACGGGCTCTGCTGAATGATATACACTGGCATTTATCAGCACACACTTGGAGAGCGTTTCTGCTGCACCAGCTATCCAGATTCTCAAGGATCGTTTGAAGGCGTACACAGTCACTGTCGTTTCTAACTGGAGCGAATATTTTTACATCGTCGGCGTACATTAGGTGTTGGCCTGGCGGTAAAACGAAAGATAGATCATTAATATAGATGAGGAAGAGTAGCGGTCCCAAATTACTCCCTTGAGGCACACCGGAGGAGCTGGTGAAAGAGTGAGAACGATGAGATCCTATACTTATGTAGTACGAACGACCAGTTAAATATGAACGCAGCCAGGTGATGTGCCAGTCGAGGAAACCGAGTTTTTTTAGCTTCGAAAGTAGAATATCATGAGAAATACTATCGAACGCAGCCCTGAAGTCGATATATACTGCATCAACTTGAGTACCACGATCCATGTTGTCGAAGCAGTAGCCAACAAATTCAGCAAGATTTGTGGTGGAAGATCTCCTTGGGAGAAATCCATGCTGACTAGGGCTCATATAGTTTTGAACTGCTGTGAGTAGCGGATTGTATAGAATGAGCTCAAACACCTTTGCACAAGCGCATAGGGATACAATGCCACGATAATTACTAGCATGAAGTCGACTGCCTTTTTTATGGATAGGAATCATTCGCGCGTGTTTCCAGGACTCAGGATACGTGCCACGCATAAGGGAATCATTAAATATTTTGGCAAGAATGGGTGCGAGTGATTGACGGCAGTGCTTCAATATGTATGCGGGAATATTGTCAGGTCCAGATGATGTAGATGGTTTTATATCGTTGAGTGTGCGCGCAATTAATGCTTCGTCAATTGTGGGTAAAATAAAATCGATAGCATCCGATGGAGTATTGCGGGTGGCCTCTGCTAGTGTGTTAGGATTGTGAACAGGAAGGGTGAATGCATCAGCGAAACGATTGGCGAGAGTGTTGCAAATATCGGATGTATCGATACTAGTTTGGCCATTGTAGCTCATTGACGGAGGGATACTTCTTATATTGCGCCGTTTGTTCCAGAAGCTCCAGAACCGTGTCGGCTTAGAAAATAGCTGCCTTTCAGTACGGCGAATGAAGGAGCGGTAGAGCACACGATTATGTCGACGATAATTGTTCAGTGCATCGAAAAAAATTCTCCTATGCAGCGATGATCTCGTTCTACTGTAATCCGCGTAGGCTTTTGATTTTATTTTTTTCAACCGTCTTAAAGATGCATTAGACCAATCGGGGCCAGGCTTTCGTTGAGCAACAGGAACGCAGGAATTAATCGCTGAGCGCATAAAAACGCTAAAGCAATCGGTGGCTTCGTCGATAGTGGAAAAGTTGGAGCAGTCAAAATTACGGTCAAACGACACAATAAGGGCATTCATACGTTCCACATTCGTTTTGAAGAAATTTCTATTGACTGTACTGCGAGTGTGACTGTTGGTGGTGTGGGATAGTTGTACGGGATAATAAATCATCATATCCAATGAAGGATGATGAAAGTCCTCACTGAGAAGTGGAATACTACAGTGTGTTACGTATGGGAGGAAGTTCTCTAGAGCCGAAGTACCATTCACAGAGTGCAGAGGTGTGATTGAGTCGCACAAAATATTGGTTGCGGCAAGGTTTGCGAAGACCAGATCCAATTGACGCCCAGATTGATTTGCAATACCACTCAACTGAAATAATCCGGTACTATGCAACCCATCAACGAAATCGGTATTAGCCACGGAATTGCATAAAGGTGCATAATGCATGACAGAATAACATGGAGAGCAATCGGTGGCTTCTGATGTATTAGTCAGCTCCCATCTGATATCAGGTTTATTGAAATCTCCGAAGACGTATAATAAATCGCTCTCTTTAATGCGGCTTGAAATTTCACGTACACTATCATGTAAAGCGTTCATCACTGCGGGGTCATTCGCATGACTAGGCGGAATGTAAACAACGCCGATGTAAACAGAGACACCTGGCAGCAATGTTTTGATCCAAAGTTGTTCCAGTATGGTATTAGGCGATGCGATTTCACATGTCGGTATTGAAGAGGAACTTGCAATTAAAACACCCCCACCGCGTGAGAGGGCACTGTTGGAAAGATTCCTATCGCACCTGTAGATATGATAATGATCGTCAGTGAGGAGCGAAGAAGGTATGGACTGAGTAAGCCAAGTCTCGGTAAGAATGATAAAATCATATTCTGATTCTGATAGCGCCAGGCGAAGATTTGTAGTTTTCGTTCGTAGACCACGTACATTTTGGTAGTAGATAGAGAGACTGGGATGAGCTGAACGAGGTGCATCGCCGGATGCTGTGCAAGATTGCTATTCATCCGACGGGCCAGCGTCAGCAGATTCATCAGTCCGTTTAGCGTTTCGCTTCGGTCGTTTTTTAGGAGCGGCTAAGCATTCGGGAGGTCTTTCACTCATACTTTCGTTATAGAAGCGGTGAATCGTCCTATAATAGGAGCTGACTTTATTCATAAACACGGTTTGTTAGTTGATCTTAATGAATGGCGCCTAATTGATCCAACCACAAATTTTTTGTCAAAAGCTACTATAGCGACAGTGGACACACCCACATCAAAACATATTTGCGTGGAAGCAAATGAGTTCGGTGAAGTCTTACGACAATACCCTTCGTTGATCGAGCCCCCTGACTACAACACACCAGTCAGTCATTCTGTTTCACACTACATTGAAATAAAAGGCTCTCTACCATTTGTTAAGCCTTGTCGTCTGGAACCGAAGAAACTTAAGATTGTCCAGGCAGAGTTTCAGCATATGCTGAACTTAGGTATTTGCTGGCTTTCTTCTTCTCGAGCTTCTTCGCCACTGCACATGGTTCTCAAAGCAGATCACGACTGGCGACCATGTGGGGATTATCGACGACTGAACGCCATAACCACACCCGACCGATGGTATGGGATCCACATGTGCAAGATTTCACTATGAACTTGCATGGGTGCAAATTTTTGTCAAAATTGGACATTGTAAGGGCGTACCACCTTATTCCTATTGCCGAGGAAGATGTCCACAAAACTGCTATTACCACTCCATTCGGATTGTTTGAGTTCCTAAGAATGCCATTTGGTCTTAGGAACGCGAGCCAAACTTTCCAAAGATTCATGAATAGCATTTCTAGAGATCTGGAATTTGTGTTTGTCTATATTGACGACATTGCACATTGAACATTTACATAAAGTGTTCCATCGGCTGGCTAGTCATGATATCAAAATAAAGTCATCTAAATGTGGTATTGGCGTACCATCGTTGGATTTCCTTAGCCACAACATTTCTGAAAAAGGAATAACTCCTTCTTCTTCTAAGGTAGAGGTCATTACAAAATTTCCCTCTCCATCATCTGTTAAACAACTTCAGCGATTGGTAGGAATGATAAATTACTACCATCGATTTATTCCACAGGTTTCCGACAAGTTGAGGCCCTTGTATCAACTCATCGCTGAGCACAACGGCAAAAAGAGTAAACAAAATTTTGAATGGTCAGAAGAATGTAAAAAAGCAGTACTTCAAGTAAAACATGACCTATCAAATGCAACCATGTTAGCTCATCCACGGAGTAACGCTAATTATTCTCTCACTACCGACGCCTCTGCAATGGGATGGGATCCGAAGCCCCCTCGAGGGTGAATACAGGCTCTCCCATCCAACTCCTATTCCGACACGTCCTCGTCGTGCAGAGTGGTAACGTGTGTCACCACATATCCAAGCTTGGGTACACGGGCTTGATGCAACCCCTTGGGCGGATGGTGGCATATGGCAAACCAGAAGGGGGGTGGGTATCCCGGGAAACTGGGTGCCTGAACGTCGGGGGGGCAACCCGACGCTAAACAAAACGGTCACGTGGGCGCGGGGCCAGTCACCCAGTCCCATCGATTTATAGACTACAGAAAGCACCAGGAATCATCGAAACGGAACCAACGATACCGACCCTACGCAATGCCCCAGGACTACTCTTAAAATGGGCTCATGGAACGTACGTACTCTTAGCGAAGCCGGATCCTTGAAAAAACTTGATGATGCCCTAGCCACACTGAGCATGGACCTCGTAGCTCTACAAGAGATTCGGTGGCTAGGGAACGGTGTACAGAACAGGCGTGGTAAGCATTGCTACGACATACACTACAGCTGCCACGACCGCCACCGCGTGCTCGGAACGGGTTTCGCCGTAGGTCCCCGGTTGAAACCCGCAATCATGGATTTCAAGGCTATAAACGATAGGCTATGCACCCTGCGCATGCGAGGTAAATTCTTTAATATAAGCCTTATAAACGTTCACGCCCCTACCAAAGAGAAAGAGGAAGAGGAGAAGGACCTGTTTTACGGCCGCCTCGCTAGAACCATACATGCGTGCCCCAGGCATGATCTCATAATCATCCTGGGGGACTTCAACGCAAAAGTCGGTAGGGAGCCAATGTACCGCCAATACACTGGCTGTCACAGTCTGCATGAGCACAGTAATGCTAATGGTAGTAGATTGGTCCAGTTCGCCGCAGCGAACAATCTGGTTGTTGGAAGTACCAAATTTTGCACGCAAGAAAATCCACAAGATTACATGGGCGCACCCGCGTGGAGAATCCTTCAACCAGATCGACCACGTGTTAATAAGCCGCCGACGACAGTCGAGTCTGTTAAATGTCAGAACATATCGAGGAGCCAATATCAATTCCGATCACTACTTGGTTGGCTTAGTGATACGTTGTAGAATCGCCCGCCCCCGCGCCAATGGGGGCGGAGAAAACACGCAGCCTCGGCTCCACACGGACTCTCTAAGGGACATTACTGTCCAACAGGAATTCAAAGCCGCTTTAGACGAGTCTCTACTACCAGAAAACAGTTATGAAACTACGAGCAAGAGGAGGAACGCTCTAAAAACAAAAATAATAAACTGTACAAGAAATATACTCCCACCACGTCGTGGCAACACCAAATCTGGCTGGTTCGACGATGAATGCAGACAAGTGACCGAACGTAAGAATACTGCATACCGAGCAATGCAGCAACGGCATAGAACGCGGGCATGCGCAGAGGAATACTCACGGCTCAGACGCGAAGAGAAACGAGTTCACCGCTCCAAGAAGCATGCTTTGGAAGAGCTAAACATGCGGGAACTCGAGTAAACCAGAGAGGCGTACGGACCGACACGAAAGTTTTACCAAGCGATAGCAGGTTACCGAAACAACGTTGTACCTCAGGTTACCTGCTGTCGCAACAAGGATGGAGATCTGGTCAGTAACCAGCCAGAGATCCTCTCGCGGTGGGCTCAGTACTTTGATGAATTACTCAATGACCAGTTTAGCGAACAGCTAGAAGCGCCACTAGCAGATAGTGTCATGCTACTGCCACCTAGCATAGAAGAAACACGAAAAGCTATCCGTCGACTGAAAAATAACAAGGCACCCGGAACCGACGGAATTGCAGTTGAACTGGTCAAGAATGGAGGTGCACGACTAGAAAAAGAGATTCATCAAATTGTTACTGAGGTGTGGGATAGCGAATCGATGCCTTGTAATTGGAATCTCGGCATCATCTACCCCGTATACAAGAAGGGAGACAGGTTGGACTGCAACAACTACAGGGTATTACGGTGTTGAATACCGCCTATAAAATATTCTCCCTGATCCTTCAGGATCGCCTTGTCCCGCACGTCGAAGAGATAGTAGGAAACTATCAAAGAGGATTCCGAAACGGAAAATCAACCACTGATCAGATCTTCACCATGCGGCAGATCTTGGAGAAGATGGCTTAACACAGAAACGACACATACCATCTCTTCATAGACTTCAAAGCCGCATACGATAGCATAGCCAGGGTAAAACTATACGACGCTATGAGCTCATTTGGAATCCCGGTCAAACTAATAAGGCTAGTTAGAATGACTATGACCAACGTCACATGCCAGGTGAGGGTGGATGGAAAACTCTCAGGACCTTTTGCTACCACCAAAGGTCTGCGCCAGGGAGACGGGCTTGCCTGTCTCCTATTCAACCTGGCACTAGAGAGGGCCATCCGCGACTCGAGGGTGGAGACTACGGGAACCATCTTCTATAAGTCAACCCAGATCCTGGCATACGCTGATGATATAGACATCATTGGTCTGCGGCTCTCCTATGTAACAGAAGCCTACCAAGGGATCGAGCAGGCGGCAGAGAACCTCTGATTGCAGCTAAACGAGGCAAAGATAAACGAGGCAAAGAGGTGGCAACATCAGCGGGCTTACCAATAAATAATCAGAATTTACGTAGGCGTGATCTACAGATAGGTGAACGCACGTTTGAAGTCGTCCCAGAATTCACCTATCTTGGGTCAAAGGTCAGCAACGACAACAGCATGGAAGCTGAGTTGCGCGCAAGGATGCTGACTGCCAACCGGTCATTCTACAGCCTGAAAAAGCAGTTCACCTCAAAGAACCTGTCGCGACGGACGAAGTTGGGACTATATAGTACCTATATAGTACCAGTACTCACATACGCCTCTGAGACATGGTCACTGTCCAAATCTGACGAAACCCTCTTAGCCGCGTTCGAGAGGAAGATGCTCAGAAGGATACTTGGCCCCGTATGTGTGGAAGGACAATGGAGGAACCGCTATAATGACGAGCTATACGAGATGTACGGCGAGCTCACTGTCGTACAGCGTATAAAGCTCGCCAGGCTCCGGTTGGCTGGCCATGTTGTACGCATGGAAACGGACGACCCAGCCCGTAAAGTCTTTTTAGGCCGTCCACAAGGATAGAGGAGGCGTGGTAGGCCCAAATTGAGGTGGCAAGATGGCGTGGAGTCGTCCGCCATTAAGGCCGGGATAACGGACTATCAGACGAAGGCGCGAGAGCGTGAGCGGTTTCGGACACTCCTGAGGCAGGCCAAGACCGCAAAGCAGTTGTAGCGCCGGATAAGTAAGTAAGTAAGTACCGACGCTTCTAACTATGCAGTTGGTGCCGTACTACAACAACATCTCAATGGTGAAAGTCAACCATTGGCGTTTTTCTCAAAAACACTAGCACCAACCGAACAGCGATACTCAACCTTTGATAAAGAACTACTTACCATTTTCCTAGGAATCAAACATTTTCGGCACTTTCTCGAAGGGAGAGACTTTACGGTGTTAACAGACCACAAACCCCTAACAATGGCGTTAAAATCCAAGGCTGAAAAGTCTCCGCGACAAAGTCGACATCTCGATTTCATCTCCCAGTACACATCTGACATACAGTACATTCGGGGAGAGAGCAATGTAGTAGCGGACGCCTTATCTAGGATTGGGGGCATGGATTCCATAACGGTGTTAACGGATCAAATTTTCTCAAAAGAGCAAAAGAAAGATTCACATTTAAAAATATTGCTGGTAAAACAGAACAGAAAAACTAAATATAAACTGACACAAATATCTTCAAACAATTTTAAGCTATTTATTGAGTCTTCGACAGGAAGACAACGCTTGTATGTTCCCTTGTCTCTGCGCAAGCTTCCATTCCAAGGGATGTATAATAACTCACATCCTGGCATTCGGGCTACTAGAAAGCTTATAACCGATCGTTATTTTTGGCCTTCTATGAACAAGGACGTGGGAGATTGGACACGTGCTTGTATTGGATGCCAAAAGGCCAAAATAACACGCCATACTCACTCACCATTGAAACATTGGACATTCCGAAAGGCAGGTTTGACCACATCCACATGGACATCGTTGGTCCTCTACCTCCTTCGGAAGACATGTGTTACCTACTCACTATAGTAGATTGATTTACAAGATGGCCAGAGTGCTATCCAATGGCAGATATGTCAGCAGCTACCATCGCAAAAACATTTGTCGACAATTATGTCTCGCGTTTTGGATGCCCTGAAGCCATCACAACTGACCGTGGAAGACAATTTATCTCTAAACTGTTTCAGGAGCTAACCAAGCTCCTTGGGGCCCATCACATAAAGACCACAGCATACCACCCACAATCAAGTGGGATGGTCGAAAGATTTCACCGACCACTAAAAGGTGCTATCATGGCAAGTGAAGACTCCATGCAATGGATGAGACGATTACCATTGCTCTTGTTAGGTATTAGGTTGCCTTTTAAATCCTTTTTAAAAAAAAGCCTTTAAGCCTTTTAAAAAAAAATTAAGGGATCACCAGCAGAGATGGTGTACGGCCAGAGCCTTAGGCTCCCAGCTGAAGTATCTGTACCATCCTCTAAAAATAACTCAGAAGATCTCCATGACTTTATCGTCAATCTGAAAAAGGCATTTCAAACTTTGAAGCCTACAGCCACTACACAAAAAACTTCGATCACTCCTTATGTTCCTAAAAATCTAAATGATTGCGGACAAGTTTTTGCACGAGTGGACAAAGTAAAAACTGGACTGGAAGCTCCTCACGAAGGACCATTCGACGTAGTTCGGCGTTTCAGAAATTTTTTTATAATCAATAGAAAAGGAAAAAACGAGTCTATCTCAATAGATCGCCTAAAACCAGCATACCGCTCGTCAAGCATACCAAAGATCAGGCAGAGTGGAGCGGTGGTTGGAGAGGTGCGATTCCGCCTTGAACGCTCAAATCAATTTCATCTCGTGGAGGGTTCTGTAGAACTGGTGGAGGGTTCTGTAGTGACCGTTACGGCGTTAGACCAGTTCTAACCGTTCGACTCGCGTTAGACCAGTTCTAGCGATCTTCGCCTAGCAGGTAACAAATTATAGCAGGTACGCCACCTGTCGCTGTGCACCTCAACCTTCCACTGAATCGAGTTAGGCCATGGTTGCCAACTGCGTTGGCAACCGGAGATAGAATTAGGGAACTAGGAACATGCGGTCCTTAGCACGCTCTCTTTGCTTGCTGACCGTTGTAGTGACAGGACGCAATAAATGTTAATTGATAACTCACACACGAAAGTTATAGTACTATCGGGATAAGATTTCTGGGTGCGGAGGCTGGTATGTATGATTTTGGTGTGCTAAGCATTTTCCGACACTCGATGTTTTGGAATGAAATACAATAACTGTAAGCAGCGGCCAATGATGTGGGTTCATAATTTCTTACGTACACATCTCCATCAAGTCCTCTAATGAAGGAATCAATGGCTTTCCTATTGTTAGTTTCAATCAGAGCTTTAGATGCTTCTGGATGAGAGAATCGATCATCAGTATGAATTTGGTTTGCTATTAATGGCAATAGTCTATTGACTTCGTCATAATACACTTCTAACGACCGACCCTTTTGTTGTACGTTCATTATCTGGAAGTCAAGTGTTTCAAGATCGCGTTTCTCTCCGTAATATGTTATTAAGGTTTTCTTGATTAAATTCCAATTTATTCCAACATTTGAGGCCACTAAGGAATCGTTAGTCTCACCTCTAATTATTCTTCGAATGAATTTACAAACCATGTGGAATCTGTTTTGTTATTCCACAGTATTGGTACCGTTGGTTTAGTATAGTTTTACTATACCATCAACATCATCAATACAGCTATTTAACTCACTTGGTTCACCAGAGAAAACAGGCAAATCTTTTACAAGATCTGGTATTTTATCGAATGATTCAGGACTTACGGCTGTTCCGTCAGTTTTCGTAAAATGTAATGGGGGGTCCGAGTAATCTATTACTCCGGGTATCGATTGTTGTTGTGCTTCTAAGGCAGCTAGTCTGCTTAGAATTTTATCCACTACTTCTTGTTGAGCCATTTTGAATGAAAAATTATTTAATTAATTATTTGGTGATTCTATTAATTCGTCCAGGATTATTACTAATTGATATAAATTTAATTATTTATTAATTTTATGTTTTTTTTTATGTATAAATTTTTGAAAATCAATTTGGAAACTCTTATTATTTTCACTTTATATTTTCGATTCACTTTGCTTTTGATTTTTTATATACTCACGCTTATTTCACTTTTACTTACATAAGTTTCAAAATGATTATGAAAATTCCGCCTCGTGCCTCTTACGGTGATGGTCTGGAATTCTCTGCGAAGAAAATCAGTATCCATCCTCTAACGGCGATGTTTCTGAAATTCTTATAACGACTGCTGCTCCTGTTCTCTTACGGTGGAAGTCATTCAGCCGTGGCGTTGACCCGGTAATGTTGCGGTACTTCTCGATTCGTAGATAATTGCTCCTTTTTTCAACAAGATGAGCTTTTAACCACTTGTTGATACTACGGTATCACACAAACTGCTGCCACTGAAAAATGTCACCTTGCCTGATTTCATGTTATATATGTTCGGTTCCCTACTTTTCATTGTTTATGCTATTATGGTTATTATGTTATTTATTAGATGTTTGGCCAGATGTTGATACGATGTTGGTGCGTGGTGCTGGTTCCGATGATTACTATGTTGATCATAGCATATTTCGCTATGAATGGTGTTGCATTGTTTCGGTGCTGGTGTTTTGCTTTCGGTGCTGTGATGTCGTGTTAACAATAGCTTTCATTGTTCCAATTTTATTTCACTTGACGTAGCAGTATGTTCATTCTCGTCCTTCATGCTGCAAGCCTTTGTTGTATGCGTCCCAGTTCAGCGTCCTAAACCTAACCCCCCCCTGGGCGGACCGCACACTCAAACGACTCAAACGTGTAAAAAGAGCTGCTTATCGCCACTACCAAACGCGCCGCTGCCAAAGATCTCGCTCGAGCTACTTTGACACGCACTCTTTATACTGCAGCAATAACAGGTTTCGATATCGCAGATATTTGAGTAAAATCCAACGTAACCTCTGCAGTTGGCCTGACTCGTTTTGGCGCTTCTACAACAGCAAAACAAAATCCACGCATACACCGAAATCCATTACGTACAAAGGAGCAACAAGTGCCAACACTAATGAAATGTGCAATCTCTTCGCGGATCGCTTCGCAGATTGCTTTTCACCGGCCATGAATGATACCGATACCATTGATGCTGCTCTCGTCAACACTCCGGCTGGCGCAATTAACATGAGCACTCTTTTCATCGACAGTGAGATCGTTTTATCAGCCCTAATGCAACTAAATCCTTCCTTCGCTCCTGGACCCGACGGAATTCCTTCTACCGTGCTGAAACGCTGTCAAACGACAGTAGCACCTATCCTTGCAAAATTGTTCAATGCATCGCTAGCCAATGGCTACTTTCCCAAAACATGGAGGAAATATTGGATGGTTCCTATTTACAAAAAGGGCGACAGGACAGATGCCATCAACTACCCGGGTATTACATCTTTGTGTGCCATTGCCAAGGTGTTCGAACTAGTAATATACAAAAATCTGCTACATGCATGCCGCAGCTACCTAAGCCCATATCAACATGGATTCGTGCCAAAAAAGTCGACTACCACGAACCTGGTTGAATTTGTAACCTATTGCACTAGTCAAATTGATGCCGGAGCTCAAGTCGATGCAATTTATACAGATCTGAAAGCAGCATTCGACTCTCTTCCGCACGCAATTCTTCTCGCTAAACTCGACAAGCTAGGAGTTCCCAGCTCGCTCGTACAGTGGCTTAAGTCTTACCTAATTAATCGCACATACATCGTGAAAATTGATAAGCACATGTCCAAAGAAATAGTCAGCAGCTCGGGTGTGCCACAAGGAAGCAATATTGGCCGGCTTCTCTTCATATTGTTTATCAACGATGTTAGCCTCTGTTGGAACATTGATAAGGTTCCACGGCACTGTCAGCACTATGAGGGACAAAACACATAAATAGGAGAAAGGTGTCAACTTTTATCCTTTCTCGAACATGATTTCGACCAGTGTAGAATAAAAAACTATTTTATTGCACTTGTCCACCAGCCTAAAAATTTAGCCTAAAACTTCTAATATTCCGAAAAAAATATTTCATGCAAACTATACCGCCTTTGTAACAAAACCGAAAAATCTACGTTCGTATTGTTCCGTGTAGTGGCAAATTTGCAGTGAAAGTAAGGCATGATGGAAAACCAGCAGGAGGTGTGCAGGGCGGTATAAGACCCATCATGAATCCGGCTACAAGGCGTGAAGGAGTTCAAGTAACCAGGGCAGGTACAGGGCGAATCCAAGATACCAGCAGTGCGCACGGGATGCTCTGGTGAGTCTTACCATAGCCACGAAGGCGAGACGGGAAGCGAAAGGAGGACAGTTAGTGAAAGGTTACGCATGTCTACGGACCAACGACGCCAATCGAACAAGAATGAGTTCGTGAGCTGCACGAGCTTCTCGAACTCGAGAAAGCGGAAGAATGGTGCCGGGAAACGGATCGTTTGAGGGTGCCAACATCAAAACCGCTGAATTCCAAAGGTCGCACTGATCGAGAAGCGTTTGAAGAATGGATTCTTGCCATGGAATGTTCGATGAGGCGAACCCCACAAAAAGAAAATGGCTTGACTCGAGGTCAAAACCCTTCAACCCGAGGACAACGAGTGACGTACTGTGATGGCTACGGAACGACGTCACTTGCGCAAGGGTCGTGTGACAAACGCACACCCTACGATGTGATGCCCTATGATGAACGCACAATGTATCATGAACGCGCGACGTATGATGATCGTGCCACTTACAATGAACGCGTTACCACTAACGTGCGCGCGATGTATGATGAACGCCAGGGTTATGGTACCAGCGATATTTTTGAACGTAGAGGAATGGGTGTACCTCGCGAATCAGGACCATCCTTATACACTACACACACTGAACCGCACACATCATACGCTAACTATACATAGCACGCACAACAAAACACTTTATTGAACCACTCACATAATTGCATGACAGGGTTTCCCGCATGATTTGCCTACGTTTGCAGGATCGGTTGAAGAGTGGCCACGTTTTATCTTCACCTACACCCGTACCACCAAAACCTCCAATTATTCGAACGACGAAAATTTAGTGAGGTTATAACACTGCCTGAAAGGTGCAGCACTAGACGCTGTCGGGCACCTGTTGCTGTTCCCGGGCGGGTTGAGTGAAGTAATCAGCACGTTGAAAGCCAGGTATGGAAGATCAGACTTGATTGTGGATCGAGCGGTAGAGAGTGTTAAACGGTTACCCGCCCCTAGAATGGAGAAATTGGACACGATTGTAGAATTCGGGTTCGCAGTGAAGCGTTTGATCGCGACGGTCCAAGTATCCCCAAGTGCCACAAATCCACTAAACGACCACTAAACGGCTTCTAAACGACTCAAGTTCTCTACCTAAACGGAATATAGAAAGACTTCGTTTAGCAGACGCCAAACGACTCATGCATTCTAAAAATAGCAAAAAAGCTGGTGGCGCTATCTGTTGGTGGGATACCCCAACCAGTTGAGCTTCATCGCTTGGAGGAGAGCTTTCTCATTTCCTCTGTACTGTTGTATGGTTTCGCATTGAAGTTATGCATCGCTAGAACTAGAACGGCGATACGATTGTTTAAATACTAAACTCCAACGGAAACCACCAGCACTGAAGCAAGTGAGATTTGAGCAATGGTCATTGGTGTTGATACCCACGTATCTAACCACACGACCATTTATATAGATTTTTGCTCAGAAAGTTAGAAGGCTATATAGGTCATAATAAAATGCAACTTGTCGAAACACATTGCAAGAAAAGGATAGCAATATGATGATGAGTTGTAATACGCCATCTATTGATCAAACCAATGAAGCTGTGGAGCTTTCATTTTTTTTCTATGGATATTCAATTTTCCAGTCGTTTAAGCTTAATCTGTGGCGCTTGGGTCGGGACTGGTAGGCTACATGTACGACGTGGTACTATACGTGGCACAGTACGACAGTACTGTGTATTGAGTGGGCTCGATTGAGAAAACGATCAGACGACGTGAACATCTTCTTCTTTGGACGATGGATTGGAGAATTGGCGGACGATCTCTGTGGGGTCATCGATATGCCCGACATTCAGCAGGCTCGACCCAACCAACAGCAACCCCCACATACGACAGCTGGGCTGAGCTATCGATCCGGAATGGGACGTCCAAGTAATGCGTACTGCAACATTAACGTTGTGCAAACCGCTCTACCGGCAACTCTTTGGTTGACCTTTCATCGTCGGTGTGTATCCTGTGCGGAGGTACTTGTGGTTCGCTGGCCATTTGTAACAAGTTGCTGGGGACGTCGGTAGCATCAAGGAGTGCGTTAGTGAATGAACGTAAATTATGCCGCAAGTGTCTCGACCATCACTACGGCAGATGCCCTGTCACGGCCTCATGTGGTGTTAATGGGTGCGACCTTCTACATCACGCGTTACTGCACCAATTCGAAGGCTCAATCGCAGGACCAGAGACGACGGCGCATGAAATGAGTATACCTCTCATTTCATGCGCCGTTAACACACATTCAAGTACTAACGACAGCGTTATTTTAAAATATCTTCCAGTAGTCCTGCATGGCCCGAAAGCTAATGTCGAAAAATATGCCTTTTTTGACGACGGCTCTACATCCCCCTTCATGGATCACGAGCTGGTTTGAAGGGTAGGTCACGTCCATTGTACATTCAGTGGACAGGAAATGTCACGCGGGAGGAGCACGATTCGTTACAGATAGCAGTGCACATATCGGGGAAGCAGAAGAATACAACGCCCTACGAGCTTTCAACTGTACGTACAGTTTACAAACTGGCACTTCCTAGGCAGACCATTGACGCATCCCAACTTGCAGCCGAATTTGCACATTTGAGGGGCTTACTGCTGGAGTCTTATGTCGATGTAGCACCACGCATCTTGATCGGCGTCGATAATTGCATCCTGGGACAACCGTTGAAAAGCTTAGAAGGAAGAAATGACGAGCCAGTTGCGTCTAAGACCCGTTTGGGATGGGTTCTGGGAGGGCCGTGCTCGGTAGCGACCGCCACGACAAAAACATCCCTACCGTTGTTCCATATATGCTCATGTGACGACTCCGAACACTCAATGCTGCAGTAAAAGAACACTTCGCTTTGGAATCCATCGGCATCTATAAGAATGTGGACCTAAGGCAGTCCAAGGACAACGAACGTGCCCTTGTGCTATTGGAGCGTGAAACCAGATTCGATGGCCGGCGTTATGAAACTGGTCTCCTGTGGCGTTACACCGACATCACGCTGCCATACCGCTTTAAAACGATATGAATGCCTGCAACACAAAATGAAAAAAAGATCCCATTTTAGCAGAAGCAGTTCGTGAAAAGATGGAGTACTACAAGAGGAAAGGGGTTATAAGAAGCTTAACCGAAGACGGGGCGGTCCCGTGGTACAGTCGTCATCTCGAACGACTAAATAACACGCCCGTCATGGGTTCAAGCCCAGAATGGATCGTCCCCCCGTAGCAAGGATTAACTATCCGGCTACATGGTAATGAATTAAGTCTCGATAGCCTGTATAGGCCGGCATGTCCGCGTTGGACGTTACGCCAAATATAAGATCACAAAAGATACGACAACGATTGGTACCTGCCCATCTTCCCTGTGACCAACCCAAATGCGACGTGGTGTTGCTTAAAGAGCTCACGAGGAAGCTGCCTCCAGTGCTGTGTATAGAGTGGGCTCGATTGAGAAAACGATCAGACGACGTGAACATCTTCTTCTTTGGACGATGGATTGGAGAATTGGCGGACGATCTCTGTGGGGTCATCGATATGCCCGACATTCAGCAGGCTCGACCCAACCAACAGCAACCCCCACATACGACAGCTGGGCTGAGCTATCGATCCGGAATGGGACGTCCAAGTAATGCGTACTGCAACATTAACGTTGTGCAAACCGCTCTACCGGCAACTCTTTGGTTGACCTTTCATCGTCGGTGTGTATCCTGTGCGGAGGTACTTGTGGTTCGCTGGCCATTTGTAACAAGTTGCTGGGGACGTCGGTAGCATCAAGGAGTGCGTTAGTGAATGAACGTAAATTATGCCGCAAGTGTCTCGACCATCACTACGGCAGATGCCCTGTCACGGCCTCATGTGGTGTTAATGGGTGCGACCTTCTACATCACGCGTTACTGCACCAATTCGAAGGCTCAATCGCAGGACCAGAGACGACGGCGCATGAAATGAGTATACCTCTCATTTCATGCGCCGTTAACACACATTCAAGTACTAACGACAGCGTTATTTTAAAATATCTTCCAGTAGTCCTGCATGCCCGAAAGCTAATGTCGAAAAATATGCCTTTTTTGACGACGGCTCTACATCCCCCTTCATGGATCACGAGCTGGTTTGAAGGGTAGGTCACGTCCATTGTACATTCAGTGGACAGGAAATGTCACGCGGGAGGAGCACGATTCGTTACAGATAGCAGTGCACATATCGGGGAAGCAGAAGAATACAACGCCCTACGAGCTTTCAACTGTACGTACAGTTTACAAACTGGCACTTCCTAGGCAGACCATTGACGCATCCCAACTTGCAGCCGAATTTGCACATTTGAGGGGCTTACTGCTGGAGTCTTATGTCGATGTAGCACCACGCATCTTGATCGGCGTCGATAATTGCATCCTGGGACAACCGTTGAAAAGCTTAGAAGGAAGAAATGACGAGCCAGTTGCGTCTAAGACCCGTTTGGGATGGGTTCTGGGAGGGCCGTGCTCGGTAGCGACCGCCACGACAAAAACATCCCTACCGTTGTTCCATATATGCTCATGTGACGACTCCGAACACTCAATGCTGCAGTAAAAGAACACTTCGCTTTGGAATCCATCGGCATCTATAAGAATGTGGACCTAAGGCAGTCCAAGGACAACGAACGTGCCCTTATGCTATTGGAGCGTGAAACCAGATTCGATGGCCGGCGTTATGAAACTGGTCTCCTGTGGCGTTACACCGACATCACGCTGCCATACCGCTTTAAAACGATATGAATGCCTGCAACACAAAATGAAAAAAAGATCCCATTTTAGCAGAAGCAGTTCGTGAAAAGATGGAGTACTACAAGAGGAAAGGGGTTATAAGAAGCTTAACCGAAGACGGGGCGGTCCCGTGGTACAGTCGTCATCTCGAACGACTAAATAACACGCCCGTCATGGGTTCAAGCCCAGAATGGATCGTCCCCCCGTAGCAAGGATTGACTATCCGGCTACATGGTAATGAATTAAGTCTCGATAGCCTGTATAGGCCGGCATGTCCGCGTTGGACGTTACGCCAAATATAAGATCACAAAAGATACGACAACGATTGGTAGCTGCCCATCTTCCCTGTGACCAACCCAAATGCGACGTGGTGTTGCTTAAAGAGCTCACGAGGAAGCTGCCTCCAGTGCTGTGTATAGAGTGGGCTCGATTGAGAAAACGATCAGACGACGTGAACATCTTCTTCTTTGGACGATGGATTGGAGAATTGGCGGACGATCTCTGTGGGGTCATCGATATGCCCGACATTCAGCAGGCTCGACCCAACCAACAGCAACCCCCACATACGACAGCTGGGCTGAGCTATCGATCCGGAATGGGACGTCCAAGTAATGCGTACTGCAACATTAACGTTGTGCAAACCGCTCTACCGGCAACTCTTTGGTTGACCTTTCATCGTCGGTGTGTATCCTGTGCGGAGGTACTTGTGGTTCGCTGGCCATTTGTAACAAGTTGCTGGGGACGTCGGTAGCATCAAGGAGTGCGTTAGTGAATGAACGTAAATTATGCCGCAAGTGTCTCGACCATCACTACGGCAGATGCCCTGTCACGGCCTCATGTGGTGTTAATGGGTGCGACCTTCTACATCACGCGTTACTGCACCAATTCGAAGGCTCAATCGCAGGACCAGAGACGACGGCGCATGAAATGAGTATACCTCTCATTTCATGCGCCGTTAACACACATTCAAGTACTAACGACAGCGTTATTTTAAAATATCTTCCAGTAGTCCTGCATGCCCGAAAGCTAATGTCGAAAAATATGCCTTTTTTGACGACGGCTCTACATCCCCCTTCATGGATCACGAGCTGGTTTGAAGGGTAGGTCACGTCCATTGTACATTCAGTGGACAGGAAATGTCACGCGGGAGGAGCACGATTCGTTACAGATAGCAGTGCACATATCGGGGAAGCAGAAGAATACAACGCCCTACGAGCTTTCAACTGTACGTACAGTTTACAAACTGGCACTTCCTAGGCAGACCATTGACGCATCCCAACTTGCAGCCGAATTTGCACATTTGAGGGGCTTACTGCTGGAGTCTTATGTCGATGTAGCACCACGCATCTTGATCGGCGTCGATAATTGCATCCTGGGACAACCGTTGAAAAGCTTAGAAGGAAGAAATGACGAGCCAGTTGCGTCTAAGACCCGTTTGGGATGGGTTCTGGGAGGGCCGTGCTCGGTAGCGACCGCCACGACAAAAACATCCCTACCGTTGTTCCATATATGCTCATGTGACGACTCCGAACACTCAATGCTGCAGTAAAAGAACACTTCGCTTTGGAATCCATCGGCATCTATAAGAATGTGGACCTAAGGCAGTCCAAGGACAACGAACGTGCCCTTATGCTATTGGAGCGTGAAACCAGATTCGATGGCCGGCGTTATGAAACTGGTCTCCTGTGGCGTTACACCGACATCACGCTGCCATACCGCTTTAAAACGATATGAATGCCTGCAACACAAAATGAAAAAAAGATCCCATTTTAGCAGAAGCAGTTCGTGAAAAGATGGAGTACTACAAGAGGAAAGGGGTTATAAGAAGCTTAACCGAAGACGGGGCGGTCCCGTGGTACAGTCGTCATCTCGAACGACTAAATAACACGCCCGTCATGGGTTCAAGCCCAGAATGGATCGTCCCCCCGTAGCAAGGATTGACTATCCGGCTACATGGTAATGAATTAAGTCTCGATAGCCTGTATAGGCCGGCATGTCCGCGTTGGACGTTACGCCAAATATAAGATCACAAAAGATACGACAACGATTGGTAGCTGCCCATCTTCCCTGTGACCAACCCAAATAAACCTGGAAGGATCCGGATGGTTTTCGACGCAGCAGCAAAGGAACGTGGAGTCTCACTAAACTCATTCCTTCTTGCTGGGTCAGACAAGTTAGCCAGTCTTCTTGCTGTCCTGTGCAAGTTTAGAGAGTATCGTTTGGGGATAGTAGAAGATATCTGCGAAATATTTCATCGCGTGGGCGTTAAAAAGGAAGATCAGAGAAGCCAAATCGCATTTTGGGAATGCGACGATCACGAGGCTAACCCGGTTGTTTACATCGTTGCCGTAATGACGTTCGGAGCATCTTGTTCGCCGAGATCTGCGCAAAATGTGAAGAACCGAAACGCGGACCGGTTTGAGAAGGAGCATCCCGCGCAGTCGAATGCATCAAGGGCGAACACTACGTTGACAATATGCTGGTCAGCGTAGAAACTGAAGAAGGGGCTAGCGATTTGGCAAAAACAGTCCGCTAAATCCACGCGAGCGGAGGCTTTGAAATCCGCAAGTGGGTTTCGATTTCGTCCATGGTTTTGGCGTCGTTGCAAGAAACGTTGTGTAATGAGAACAACGTTACAGGGTTTACCAAGTCACTTTGCGATGTGAGCTGTACAATTCATCCTACTTGACACGTATTTCTATTCTGATCTGCTACTTCATTTCGCCCGAAATAATTTTCTATTCCGACGCATTCTTTTTCATCACCTTATATGAAGTTTTTTCACAGGGGATATTAGCCGAAACCGTCCGCGATGTGTATATTTTTTCTAAATTTAATTTAAGGGCTTTTTAATGCTCTTTGGGTGAACAATCATATTGTTTTACAAAGAGTAATAGTTTATCTTTGTTCTGTTGGAGCATTCGAGCCGAAACATGGATTATTCATTAGGTTATTAGAAATTAAACCTGAAAAGCTTTGATGAAACATGTGGACGCTAGGTTTTAAAAATCCCGTAACGCTATATAGTTCAATAAAATGATGTGATGATGGGTGGAAAATGTTGGGCAAGTGTTATATTAGTGTTTGCAGTGTGGATGATCGGCTATTTTAAAACTAAATTAAATATATTATTTATTGAAAGTGAAATATATCTGGCAATTTTTATATGTTTTCATTTTTTCGGATGGGATCTGGCCGTCCGATTGGTTTATACTGCCACGTTGACGATCTTTGTACAACATTTTGTATGAAATATGCTCTGGTAGATAGTCGATCCTTAATCATAAACGGACCACACGACAGGAACCAGCGGGAAATTCCAAAACCAACAACATAACATCGAGGTTGAAAACACTTTCATACAAATTTGTTATCTTCGGTAAAATTTCACGTTGTATCAAGGTAAGAAAATCATGAAAGAACACTGGGAACAACTTCCTAAACTGAAGTAACATTCAGCGGATGGCCATACATAATCATTAAGTCTATAATCAACGGTTTATTTTGCTGTATCATCAAGCAAGTGATGGTTCAGATCGTTTTCCTTTTCAGTCCAGCTCGGAGGAAAACAAAATCCGACAAAAAAAGTAAAGTTTTCTGGTACCATTTACCCATCAAAATGCCGTATGCAAGGACAAAAAATAACATTGGAGACACACATCTGCGCCGTCGGTGGCGGCTATGGAATCGGCACCAGGATTTGGACGAAATCGAAGAACGACTCGGAAAAGCTGCTGAAAGGAGGTCGATCTCGGCAAGCCGAGTTTCGGGCAGTTTTACTGCATCCACTGTGCTGCCTACTACATCAACGATCAGGCACTGCAGGCTCATTTCCGTACGAAAGTGCACAGGCGTCGCTCGAGGTGGAACCGTACTCAATTTAGGATTCGTTGCGTGCCGTTGGCCAGAGCAGCTTCGTGCAACACAGCTCAGCTTGGTGGAGGTGGTCGAGGAGGATCCAAGGTGAAAAAAGTGACCGTCTACAAGGTGCTGGAAGAGCTGTAAAAATAAATGGGTGTTGTAAAAGGGAAAAATAATTTTAAAAAATTAAGAAAAATTTAGCAATACGCCCGTTTTGGACCGTTCCTCCCGAATAAAATAAAGACAGTGATGGTTTTAGCTTGATTTATCAAGGTTTTGCTGGTCAATGGGACAAATGCGTAATGTAAGTATAAAGAAATGAAGTGCTGTACTAAATTGTCCTGCATATGATAAATATGTCGAAATTAAAATGGATATTACTAATAATATCCTCTAGGTGCGCCCGACAGTGAATGCTGTTCTAGCACATACGATCCTCGGTCTAATCAATATTAATCAAAGATCTTAGACAGTTCTTGCTTCGCCTGATCCAGCCATCGAGCTTGCTGTGCTCTCCTGCTCCTCGTGCCGAACTGGCGATCGCTGTCGAACACCTTGGTGGGGCTCATATCCCGCTAGCCACCTCAGTCCATGCTTGAACACACCGAACAGTTTGATCAGAGCGGTTGCATTCCTCGTAAATAGGTCCATGATACCTTATCTATTCACTATTTTTCGATCTCTTTATAGTTTAAAAATATCAAAGAAAACAAACATAGAAAAAACTAAATTTCAAAAATTATTTTTATTCTCACTTTAAAATGCTAGTTCGATCACAATCGATCACAATGATTCGATCACTGTAGTTAAAGTAATACAAATCTTCTGGTTTTTTCACGATTCGTTACCTTAATTAAAATCACATTTCAAAAAGGAACATAGTCTTAGGCTAATGTAAGGTTCTGTGTGAAAGCTAATGGAATATTTAAATGTTAAACTTCTAGAATTCACTGCACGTTGTAATAAAGGCAATAGTTCAACTTAAATGTAAATATTTTTAAATTAATTCATGATGATATTACAAATATAAAACAAAAATGAAAAGAGCCAAGCTCTTTTTTCACAAAAAAATACTCTATCTTAAATTCCAAACTATGACAAAGAGTTTGAAATAAACCTTAAATAAACCTCAATCGGTAATTTCTTTGCCTAAAACGCACTTCTCTATGTAACGGTACATATTACAGAAGTAGCAATCACAATCTTGTGACGTGATTAACGATGCACCTTGTTGTATCGCAGTCATCAGTTCACCTTCGTTTTGTGAGTTCGCTCTCTTAACGATGGTCTTCCACTTGCTAAAAAGGGTTTCAATTGGATTGAGGAAGGGTGAGTAGGGAGGAAGATATTTGACTTCGCACCCTTCCTCGATAGTTGCTTCTCGAACAGCAGTGCATTTATGAAATGCCACTGTTGGAAACTCGTGAGTGCCCAACAATCTGCCAGGTCACAGCGCGAGAGAGGAATTGGAAAGATATAGAAAGAGTGAGAGGGAAGTCAAGCGAGCGAGAGGAAAGAGAGGGAAAACGATAAGTTTGGCGATAAAAGGGCAGGATGCGCCTGCCCTCGCCCTTTTAGTTGAAAACGGAAATCAACAGTAACAGTGGACTAATTTTTTGATTCACCATCAGCACAATAAAAAAACCAGTGTTATCCAAAAAAATCCACAACGTTTTCAACATTTCAAAAAATTAGTTTATCACTACTACCAGTGCGTGTCGTCAGTGCGGAAAAAGCCCTTATACGCGTATCATAAAATCGTTTCGCGGAACGGAAAAATACAGTAATTTGTGCGCGCGTGTGCTATAGTGGAACGGGATAATGGCTCAACGTGAATCGCATCGTATGCCACGGACGGAGGAAACCCTTGCATAGAATCCGGATATGCCCCATGAAAGCGGCAACGTTTCCGGCGGGCTAAGGTACGATCCATCCACTCCGGGACCACCGCACGCTTTACCCTCAGAAGGATGTAGCCCGAGAAGCGTCATCGCCGCATTGAACGCCTCAGACGAGCCGAGGTACACCGGTGGACAAAAAGATAGGGAAAAATTTGTTGTGTGTTTTTTTGCGTGCAATAGGTGTGTCATCGCCAACAGTTGTTGTTGTTGTTAGTATGGTTTAGAGAGGCTTTGGCTCCTGCGGAGTTCGTTGGCCTCTTATCGCCAACAGATCGAGGCGTTTGTTGTTGTTAGTATGGTTTAGAGAGGCTTTGGCTCCTGCGGAGTTCTTTCGCCTAACGTTCGAGGCGTACTGAATTTGCAATCGCTGTTTGTTTCCCTTTTATACTCGCATTTGTGGTGCGCTACTTATCTGAGTTTTGAGTAACGGCAGCGTTTTTCGGTAGTATAAAAAGAGATCCAAACCGTGTTGCGCTTCATTCTTCATTCAGTGGTAAAGGTGAAAGTTTGCGATTTGAAAATTCCACAAGTTCATCATGGGTCGCGGAAAGCACTGCACTCCAGAGGAGCGGAAACATATTCAGGGTTTGTATCGTGAGAACGTGCCTATCAAAACCATCTGCAAGGCGTTCGGCCGTTCGCGGACGTTTGTGGACAACGCCATTCGTAGCGAGGCTACGGGTAAATCCACAGGTCGTCCGCGAAAAACAACGGCTGACGTTGACGCGCAGATGGTTGAGATAATCAGGGCGGACCCTTTCAAAACTTGCAATCGTATTAAGCAGGAGCTTAGATTGCAAGTTTCGGCGAAAACGGTGTCGCGCCGTTAACACGCCGGTGGGTTCTGTGCCCGGAAACCACGAAAGGTTCCTAAGCTAAAGCCGCACCACGTAGAAGCGCGCATTCGGTTTGCCGAAGAGCATTTAGCTGCATCCATCTTTTGGTGGAGCAAAATAATTTTTTCGGATGAGTCCAGAATCAATCTGGATGGTTCGGATGGCACTAAATACGTGTGGCGCCTTCCTAAACAGGTGTATCATCCAAAAAATACTATAAAAACCCTAAAGCACGGAGGCGGCCACGTAATGGTGTGGGGTTGCTTCTCCTGGCACGGCCCGGGTCCTTTGTTCCGTATCAAAGGGACACAGAACTCGGAAGGGTATAGAAACATACTACGTCGTAAGATGTTGCCACACGCCCGACAAAAATTCGGAGACGAAGAGCATTACATCTTTCAGCACGATAACGACTCAAAGCATACATCGCGATTAGTTAAATGTTTTTTGGCAAACCAGGATGTGCAAGTTCTACCGTGGCCTGCGTTGAGTCCAGACCTCAACCCGATTGAGAATCTGTGGTCAACTCTCAAGCGTCAGCTTAAGAACAAGCATGCACGTTCTGCCGATTCGCTATGGAGACGCTGCAAGGCTATGTGGAAACGCATAGACAGAAGCGAATGCCGTAACCTCATCGGCGATATGGCCCTACGCTGTGAGGAAGTGATAGCGAATAACGGTCAACACATTGACCGTTAGAATATGTTTCCGCTCTGTGGAACATCGCAACACCACCTCCCAACAACCACTAAACAGTCCTTTTCAGGGCTACCAAATATTTCCGACAAGAACTATGTTTTTCGGTCACAGAAAAAAGTTCCTATTTGTATGTCCACCAGTGTATGATACACCTAGCCCGGGACCATCGAACGCCGTACCTGCGGAAGGATGCACTCCGAGAAACGTCATCCCCGCACCGAATGCTGTGGTGCTTCGCGAAGGGGTGCAAAGAAAGGCGGTAAGTTCCCCAATCCACGAAACACATTACACTGCATACCAGGGCCGCGCTGATGCTCGCGAATCGCGACGACGGCTACAAGAACTTGAACGTGAGATAGCGATGCTGCAGAATGAAGAGGACGATAGTGGCGCGCAAAGACTACGGGATGCAGAAGACGAGAATGGCGCGGCGGCCATCGCGGAGCATCCTAATTACGGTGGCACTGGGGGGACGCATTACCCGGAGTTTGCGGACTGGGTGAAAGGTTTCGAAGAATCCTTGCGTCGTACCTACCAAGCGGAAAACGCAACATCGCAAGGCCAAGCTCCAGGGGGTAACGACCTCGGTCATCGCGCCATTGCAGTCCGGGCACAACACACACAACCGAACACCGCGATTACATCGTCATATGCTGCACTAACGTCGCACACGATGTATCAGAGCTACGAAACACAACTGACGCACTCGACGCAACAGAGATACGTAACTCAGCCGACTTACGCAACGCCGATAACGCACGCATCTCAGCCGATTCACGCGACACAAACGCTTTCTCACGCTACACATTCTCACCCGGCTTACACCACACAGACACAACCGATATACACTGCACATTCACGCCCGATTCATATGATACCGCCACAACACGAGTATGTCCAACCACTCTTCAACACCAGCGCGCTAAGTCAGAGCCAAATAGCGGCCCGTCAACCAGTGCCCCGCGACCTTCGGATATTCTCCGGTGAACCAGAAACGTGGTCACTATTCATAGCCACATACAACCGCACTAATGCTGTATGCGCCTACACTGATGACGAGAATATCGGTCGTCTACAGTATGCGTTGAGAGGAGCGGCGCTCGAGGCGGTTGGCCACCTTTTGTCCTTTCCGGCTGGGTTGAAGGAGGCGATGGCGACCCTAAAGGCACGCTTCGGTAGACCGGATCTGATTGTGGAACCCATGACCGATAAGATCAGGAAGATGGCGCCGCCGAAGGTTGACAAGTTGTCCACAGTGGTGGAATTCGGTTATGCGGTGAAGCGGTTGGTAGGAGCGATGACGGCGTCCGGGTTACGCGGATACATGTACGACGTGGCGCTACTTAAGGAGCTGGTCAGGAAACTACCGCCAGTCTTATGCATAGACTGGGCAAGAACGAGGAGGCATCTTGAGGAAGTGACACTGGTGGAGTTTGGTCGGTGGGTGGGCGATTTGGCGGAGGATCTGTGCGGTGTCATCGACGTGATACCCGGAACAGGCGATGCTGACCTTTACCGCCGACAACCAGAATCGCATCACAATCGTAGTCAGCCACAGCGGTTTAAGACCCATCGTGCCCCGCCAGCGCCTGTTGATCGACAGCCGCCGGTTGGAACTGGACGCGTTCATCCGGCCTACTGCAACACAACGGTGCTCGGTAACACTCCTTCGACGATAAACGCCAATGACTCGCTACCTGTTTGTACCCTGTGCGGCGGGGACTGTCCAGCTCTCTCCCAATGCGAACGGTTCCGAAGAACAACGGTTGCTGCCCGGAGGGCGTTTGTAAATGAACGCAGGATATGCCGAAAATGCCTTCGTTATCTTGGAGGTGGATGCAGCGTAAAAATACCGTGCTTAGTGAATGGATGCAACGGGCAACACCACGAGTTACTCCACCTGGATGACCAGACTCCAGCCAGCCCCAACCAGCGCGATCTTCCAAATGGTACAGGTAAGGTCGTTGAGGATGGTGCTGTTACATTATTAAAATACATACCCGTTACGCTGCACGGTCCCAGTGGGCGAGTAGATACGTTCGCTTTTTTAGATGATGGCTCTACATCCACGTTCATGGAGCATGAGCTACTTAAGGAGTTGGGAGTTAGCGGAACACCGCACCCGCTATGTCTACAATGGACAAGAGAAGTGACTAGAGAAGAAAAAGAATCGGTAAGGCTATCAGTGTGCATATCAGGTCGCGGCAAGTCACATGCGATACACGAGCTAGTTGCAGTACACACGGTCAAAGAGCTTGCCCTTCCGGCACAATCTCTCAACGTAGCACAACTGACAGCCCAATATACTCATCTGAGAGACCTTCCATTCGAGCCCTACGCTCACGCCGTACCCCGCATCCTCATAGGCATCGATAATTGCCGCATAACACGAGCCTTAAAAAGCGTGGATGGAAGGTGTAATGAACCGGTCGTTTCGAAAACCCGGCTAGGGTGGGTTGTCTACGGGCCTTGCTCGGCTGCAAAAGTAAAGCCGAGTTTCACAGGCAGCTCGATTCAAAGATGTTCATGTAGTTTCGCGCCAGACGAACTTCTAAATGCCGCTGTGAAGCAATATTTTAATCTCGAGTCGATCGGCATTGACAAATCAGTACAGCCGCTGCGGTCTAAGGATGACGAAAGGGCGTTAACCATACTTGAGCGAGAGACGAAGTTCGACGGGCAGCGATACGAGACGGGACTTTTATGGCGGTACGACTGCGTAAATCTGCCTTGCAACAAAGCCATGGCGCTAAAGCGGTACGCTTGTCTGAAACAGAAGATGTTGAAAGATCCGATATTAGCTGATGCGGTAAAAGAAAAAATGGAAGAGTATATGGCAAAAGGGTATATACGGCGCTTGAGCAACGAAGAAATGTCAAAAAAGCATGCAAACGACTGGTATCTCCCCATCTTCCCGGTGACCAATCCAAATAAGCCCGGCAAGATACGCATGGTGTTCGACGCTGCGGCTAAGGTGAACGGTGTTTCACTCAACTCGCTGCTGCTAGCCGGACCGGATTTGCTGGCTGGACTGCTTGCCGTTCTGCTTAAATTCAGAGAGTTCCGTGTTGGCGTTGTCGGAGATATCCGTGAGATGTTTCACCGCGAAGGAATAAAGAAGGAAGATCAACGCAGTCAAATGATCCTTTGGGGCGAAAGTAATCGCGGTGATCCTGACGTTTATGTTGTCACTGTGATGACGTTTGGAGCAGCCTGCTCGCCGACGAGCGCACAGTTCGTTAAGAACCGAAATGCAGAACGGTACAGGAAGGATTTTCCACGGGCGGTGGATTGCATTAAAGAAGAGCACTATGTCGACGATATGCTCGCCAGTACGTACGACGTAACAACATGCCCGTCATGGGTTCAAGCCCCGAATAGACCGAGCCCCCATACGTAGGACTGACTATTCTGCTATGGTAACAATAAGTCACTGAAAGCCAAGCTCACTTCACTAGTGGGTACAGGCAGGCCTTGACCGACAGCGGTTGTTGTGCCAAAGAAGAAGAATGCTCGCCAGTGTGGAAACAGAAGAGGAGGCATTCGAGCTCGCTGACACGGTTCGCTATATACACGCGAAGGGTGGTTTCGAGATTCGGAATTGGGCGTCGAATTCACGCGAGGTGATAACCATGCTGCAAGCAGCACCAGCCGACGGGAAGGACATCCAGATGGGAAATGATCCCCCTACCGAGAAGGTGTTGGGGATGTGGTGGAATACCGCGTCGGACACATTCACGTTTCGAGTATCCCCAAAATATGATGAGGACTTGTTAGCTGGACGCAGGCGGGCGACGAAACGCAAAATCCTGAGAACGCAGATGAGTCTATACGACCCGATGGGACTCGTGGGTCACTTTATAATGTATCTTAAAGTCCTACTACAAGAGATATGGCGAGGCGGATTCAGCTGGGACGAAGAACTGGACGGTGGAATAGCAGACAAATGGACTACTTGGCTACGAGTGCTTCCTGCGGTACAGAACATGACAGTACCAAGATGCTATCGACATGTTTGCACGACGAACGCGAAAAGAGAACTGCACGTGTTTTGGGACGTCAGTGAGAACGGAATGGCTGCGGTAGCCTACCTGCGATTTGAGGAAGGCGACCATATAGAATGTGCTCTGGTAGGTTCCAAAACGCGTGTTGCCCCACTAAAGTTTCTGTCCATCCCCAGACTGGAACTCCAAGCCGCAGTCATAGGAGCACGGTTAGCGGACAACATTCGTCGAAGTCATCGGCTGGAGGTTAGTCGCACCATCTTCTGGACGGACTCACGTAAAGTACTGAGCTGGCTACATTCCGATCACAGGCGTTACAACCAGTTCGTAGCGTTTCGAGTAGGCGAGCTGCTCGAAAGCACCGATCCGGAACAATGGCGCTGGACACCGACGAAGATGAACGTCGCGGACGACGGGACGAAATGGACTAAGTTGCCGGACCTGTCGGCACAAGGGCGCTGGTTTCGTGGCCCATCATTCCTTTGGGAATCAGAGGATGCGTGGCCTGCACATATTGACGCAAAAGGGGACACACCAGAGGAGCTTCGGAAGAACGTACATCACCATCGAGTCGTGGAATCACTCGTTGTACTCGAACGGTTTTCGAAATGGAACCGGATGTTACGAGCTGTAGCGTTCGTTATCCGCTTCGTGGCCAATATTCGACGCCGCATACCTAAAGAAACTGGCCCACTAACACAGGAAGAGCTAGTGGAAGCCGAACGCGTGTTAATTCGGCAAATACAAGGCAAGGCATATGACAGTGAAATCACCAGTCTACGAAAACAGGCCATACAGAAACATCTGTGGAAAAAAGGTATCGCACGAAGCAGCAGCATCTACAAACTTACGCCTATCCTGGACGACCAGGGGATACTGAGAGTGGGAGGCCGGTTGCTAGAAGGCACAGGCATCAACGAACACTCACGGAACCCGATCATCCTACCTCGGCAAGACTACGGAACTGACCTGATAATTTAAAACTATCACGAGCGCTACAAGCACGGCAACCACAACACCGTGTTAAGCGAATTGAGGGCGCGGTACCATATTCCGAAGCTACTGGGTGAGTATAGACGCGTTAGGAAAGGCTGTCAGAGGTGTAAAATCAACAACGCGAAGCCAGAACCACCACAAATGGGTAACTTACCGCCACAACGTGTCGCAATTGCTCAGCGTGCCTTTTCGTCCACAGGTATCGACTATTTCGGCCCGTTTTTAGTGGTCGTCGGTCGAAGAGAAGAGAAACGATGGGGTGTCCTAGCTACCTGCTTGACGTCGAGAGCTGTCCATCTCGAGGTAGCAGCTTCCCTCACCACGGCGTCGTGCATATTGGCGATTCGACGGTTCATTGCCAGACGCGGTATGCCTCTGGAAATGATCAGCGATAGAGGTACCAACTTCGTCGGAGCCTCGCGCGAGCTGAGAGAAGCGTTGGAGGAGGTTGATCATGACGCCCTGATGACGGAGTTTTGTGGACCTAAAATGAAGTGGACCTTCAACCCGCCTGGAGCACCTCATTTCGGCGGCTGCTGGGAGCGTTTGGTACGTTCCGTAAAAAAGGTGCTTAATCAGTGTATCTTCCCCAGACGACCTACGGATGAAATACTGCTGTCAACATTCACGGAAATAGAGCTCATCATAAATTCACGACCACTCACCTACGTGCCCCTGGACGACGAAATGGCTCAGCCTCTAACACCGAACCACCTGCTTCTCGGAAGCTCCGATGGGAGCAAACCACCGACGGTTTATTGCGATAGTCCCGTTGCCATTAGATCGTCGTGGAGAATGGCACAGCATGCTGCGGATTTGTTTTGGACCAAATGGGTAGCAGAGTACTTACCTACACTTACCCGCCGGACCAAGTGGTTCGAGCCGGTGCGGCCAATCGAAGTAGGGGATTTAGTCGTAGTGGCAGACAACAATCTTCCCAGAAATTGTTGGTCCAAGGGACGAATTGTGGCAGTAAGCCCTGGTAGGGACGGACAAGTAAGGCAAGCCACCGTTGAAACGATCAATGGAACATACCTTAGGCCTGCGCACAAATTAGCAGTTTTAGACGTTTCACCTTAGAGTAAAACCGCGTGGTTACGGAACGCATTGAGGTGACAGTAAACAAACAACACACACACGCATACACAAAAAAAAACACCTGACAGATGATAGGAAGTTTAGCCACGGTTGATAGTGTCGTAGGTTACGGTCGCGGAAAGAGAGGTTGCATCATGGTTAAGCGAGTCGACGGTTTGTGTTAACGGGCTACAAAGTTTAAGCGGGTTACACGTTCAGCGTTTACGGGCTATTGACTAAAACAACCATCTCAACCGTAGCAAACTGGGGGGGGACAATGTTGGAAACTCGTGAGTGCCCAACAATCTGCCAGGTCACAGCGCGAGAGAGGAATTGGAAAGATGAAGAAAGAGTGAGAGGAAAGTCAAGCGAGCGAGATGAAAGAGAGGGAAAACGTGAGTCGAACGTTTGACGTTTAACGTAAAAGTCGCATTCGCATTTCGCTCTGTATATTTTCTTGAAAATCGCGCTGTTTATCACACTATTTTCCGGTTTCTGTATAATCACAGTATTTTAGAACACCGTTCCATTACCGTTCAATAGTGCGTTTATCTCTGCTGACCAAAAAATTCGCGTAAATTTCGTTTTTCGGATCGCATCTGAGTTCGCGCGTCCTAACCGCCATCGCTCTTGTTGCTGCAACGAAAACCTGCACCGCTCCCGTATAATGGCCCGTATTTGCAACGCCTGCACTATGGAAATTGTGGAGGCATCTATCAGCTGCTGCCTGTGCAACTCTCCATTTCACCAGCGCTGCACTTCGGTTCCTGCTGATCTGTTCCTGCGCATTGCGGAATATAAACAATTACACTGGTGCTGTATTGGCTGCAACAACGTATTTATGAATCCGCGCACCAAGTTCGTAAAAGACGCAGCCATGCAATCTGGCTTCCAGGCGGCAATTACAACAGTAGCCGAAAGCATCAAGACCGTTATGGAGCCATTGACTAACGAAATCAAAACTGGGTTTGCACGGATGAGCCAACTTGATCTAAAAACTCCACGTAGCAGTCACCCTCCCGCAAAAATTCGTCGCATAAATCGGTCAAAACGTTTGTTCTCGGAAGTCGCTACTGACAACCGTACTTTGTTTACATTTGGCGCCAGACCCATCAACACCCAAAACAATAACAACCAGAACCAAAATAATAAGCCGATCGATGATATGTATCGCAAAAATCGAGCTCCACCCATGATCACAGGCACAAACAAAGATACAACTACATTTCCGATCAAAATAGTCCCCGCTCAGTCTACGGTGCAGAAGTGCGCATTGTATATTTCCCGGCTCGCTCCAGATACATCCAGTGACCAAATAGTGCAAATGGTCAAACATGCTTTGTCCATTGAGGATGTCACTGCATATTGCCTTATACGACAAGGCACAAACACAGCAACACTCTCATTTCTATCATTTAAGGTGTTAGTGCCTCTTACTCAACGTGAAAGGGCTCTTTCCCCCGATACTTGGCCGCTTGGTCTATCGGTGCGTGAATTTGTCGACTACCGAGCTCAACAACCAGGTGCAAATTTTCGTCTACCGCCAATGAGACTTTCAACACCCACAACCCTATCTACAGCGCAGGATATTCGATCACCACAGCTGTTGGATCACACAATACTTTCAGCACACACTCCACGCACTTCACCCACACCGCAAACCCACTAATTATCAACACCGATAAACAATTCACACACATCACGCACACTCGCACGCTCGCTAATCAGCTGTACACCGCATATGAGCCAAATAACGCCGAAACAACTTTTGTTGATAATTTACGCACTCACCTGATGATTGTTCCTCCAACAACAAACAACTTTACCACCACTGAAGCAGTCTGTAGTAACGGCATCTCGTGCAGGCTACTTAACGATCGTGAACCCAACACTACGCAACTTCAGCAGCACTATTGCTACAGTACAGATCCTACACTCACACAAACGCACGACGGTCATGTCATTCCTGCAGGGGTTGCCTCCTTAAATAATACTGACGATTTGTTATTTTTATATCAAAATGTAAGAGGACTAAAAACTAAATGTCATGAGGTATTCGATTATGTTTCTACTACTCATTACGACGTCATTATCCTGACTGAAACATGGTTGGACTCCTCTATTAACTCGTCACAGTTGTTTCCGGACCATTATATCGTCTTCAGAAAGGACCGTAATGACAGAAATAGTAGGAAAACCAAAAGTGGTGGGGTTCTCATAGCTGTCGCCTCACATTTGCGAGTACTCTTATGTTCTACATCAGACACTGTCGAGCAACTTTGGTTAAAGATTTACAGCATTAAGAAAACGTATGTTATCGGCGCAATGTATGTTCCTCCTGACATGACAAATAACACGTCGGTTATTCACACAATCTGTTCAACTATTGACGACGTAGCGTGTAAAGCTAATGAAATGTGTTTGTTATTCGGGGACTTCAATTTGTCAAACCTGAATTGGATACCCGATGAAACAAATCCACTTATGCTCCAAGTTGACTACGAATGCTCGAGGATCACGGACAACTGTCGCCTTCTTCTTGATTGTATGAATAGCAACGGACTATACCAGATTAACAAAATTCATAATGCGTCGAATAACTACCTCGATTTGATCTTTGTATGCGACGATACCCTGCAACAATGCTCTTCACCGGCAATAACACCCTTCCCCATAGTTGCTATTGATGGCTATCATCCGCCTATAGAGCTATGCCTGCCGAACGGCTTAGCCAAAGCAGAACATCACACAACTTCACATCAAGAATCAGGCATGCTCGACTACAGTCGCACAAACTTCTTGATTCTAAATGATCTACTGCAATCCTCTGACTGGTCATTCCTTGATGGAAACCCGGACGTAAACCATGCACTCGATATGTTCAATCGGAAATTTACGGTACATTTATCTGCCTGCTGCCCTATAAAACGCCCACGACAGGGTCTACCGTGGGGTAATGCTCAATTACGCCGTTTAAAACGAAACAAATCTTCCTGCTATCGGTTTTACCAAAACAGTGGAACACAACAATCGAGATTGCGGTTCATCGCAGCACACAATGTATATAGAAGCTATAATAGACAACTACACTCTCGTTTTTTGATTCGTAAACAGTTCAGCTTAAGAAGAAAACCGAAAAAATTTTGGAGGTATGTCGACACAAAACGGAAAAACAGCTCCTTGCCAGCTATAGTTTCCTTTAATGGAACAACTTCGTGTACCAAAGAGGAAACCTGCAATTTATTTGCCGATCGTTTCATGAGTTCGTTTGCCACTGAAGCTCCTGGCTTCTCATTGGATGCTGCTCTCAACAACGTGCCCTCCGACGCTGTCGATGTTAATGTGCGTGACATAAACATCTCCAGAGATTCTGTGCTAAAGGCGCTCAAGCAGGTCAAACCATCCTACAACCCTGGACCTGATGGTTTTCCGACCGCAGTTCTTGCCAAATGTAGCGAAGTTTTGGCCGGACCTCTGGCTCGTATCTTCACACTCTCGCTCAATCAGCGTATGTTTCCAGGAGCATGGAAATCGTCCTACATGTTTCCTGTGCATAAAAAGGGGGATAAGAGCTTAGTGGAAAACTACCGTGGTATTACTACTTTGCCTGCAGGTGCTAAGGTTTTTGAAGTCGTCGTCCAGAACTCGCTCTTGAACTGTTGCCGCTCGCTGATATCAACACGCCAACACGGGTTCTTCCCTCGCCGCAGTGTGACCACTAATTTGGTGGAGTTTGTATCTCACTGCCATGCTGCATTCGCTTCGGGAGCCCAGATGGATGTCATCTATACCGACCTTAAGGCTGCCTTTGATCGGGTGAATCATCGCTTGCTGTTGGCGAAGCTTGCTCGTCTTGGATTCTCTACCCCTTTAGTTGAGTGGTTCGAATCTTATCTCACCAATCGTCGATATCGCGTGAAAGTTGAATGTATGACATCTAGGGAATTCGTGAGTTGTTCAGGCGTGCCACAGGGTAGTAACCTTGGACCTTTGCTGTTTTCTCTATTTTTCAATGACGTTACTACTGTAGTAAGGGAATCTGAATGTTTATTGTATGCGGACGATCTTAGACTTTTTTTTCCTGTGAGGTGTTTTGGTGATTGTCTTGTCCTGCAAGCATCGATCGACTCTTTTTCTGACTGGTGTCTGAACAACGACCTACAAATTTCTGTTGATAATTGTTTGTCCATGTCGTTTCACCGTTCTAATTGTCCAATAGTGTTTAACTACTGCATCTCCGGTACACAATTACAACGACACAGTGCAGTAAAAGACTTACTCTTGACCGTAAACTTGACTTTCATGTGCACCATAACGAAATTATTGATAGAGCGAACAGAATGCTAGGATTTATACGCAGGCAGTCGAGAGAATTCTCCGACCCACATTGTCTTGTCGCACTCTACAAATCACTAGTCAGATCCATCTTAGAATACTCCTCAGTAGTTTGGTGCCCATCGTCGTCGTTATGGTCGAATAAGATTGAGTCAGAGCAGAAAAAATTCACCCGTTTGGTCTTACGGTTCACACCCTGGCGTAACGTAGCAGAAAGACCTAGTTATCATGCCCGGTGTTTAATTTTTGGACTCGAGTCTCTCGCTACTCGTCGCGAAACGGCGCAAATCTTGTTTATGAAAAAAATCATCCTAGGAGAGATAGATTCACCGGACCTTTTAGCTAGAGTTAATTTCCACGTACCTGCTCGTATTTTAAGAAACTTTAGGCTACTAAGAGTTGACCAAACTAGACGTGCATATAGCGATAATGAACCTTTGACTGCGATGGCTTTTAGATTTAATGCACATTATGACTCTTTTGACTGGAATTCCCTAAGATAACCTGTTTTTCTTGCTGTGATACTCTGTGTTATTTATTTTGTGCTGATGTTACATTGTACCGTGATGCTTTATGTTATTATAAGTTTAGTTTATAAGATCAGTGATAAGGCCAATGATGGCCAATCACTTAACATTTACAAATAAACAAATAAACAAATAAACAAAACGATAAGTTTGGCGATAAAAGGGCAGGATGCGCCTGCCCTCGCCCTTTTAGTTGAAAACGGAAATCAACAGTAACAGTGGACTGATTTTTTGATTCACCATCAGCACAATAAAAAAACCAGTGTTATCCAAAAAAATCCACAACGTTTTCAACAGCCACGTTATCCATGATCAGTAATGGAGGATGTCCGATGTTATCCCCGTTAAGGTTTTCTTTTAATTGTCTTATGAAATCGACAAACACTTCCTGATTTATCCCTCTGTTCCGACTAATGTAGTGTAAGATTCCAGTGCGATTCATCGCACATACAATCGAAATGTTCCTCGATCGTAGTTGAGGAACAATTTGGTTGCTGCTGTTCCAACCTCCGATCTGCCCATCATCGTTCTCATACTAACATTAAATCCAACTTCGTCAATACAAATTATTGAAGCTTGTGGAAGGCGCTGGGTACATCGATTGTACGATAAAGCATACTTTTTCCTTTCTGCTACAGTATTGCTATTATTACGCCGTGCGGGAATAAGCTTTACTCTTTTAAAAGAGTAATTAAATCCTTTGATCGCACGTGCGATCGTTGATGCGCTTACTTCAATGCCATGGCGTTCCAACACTTCACTCTTCAGCTTTTTTAGCGAGATCGAGCAATCTTCGTCAATCCAGGACTGTATATGGATTTCGGCAGGATTTGTTAGTTTTTTTCTGTTTGACATCACCTCGTCTTTGGGCTTCAATTTCACCTGTTTTCCAGTATTTTTTCAAAATACTGTGGACAGTTGATCTATTTATAGATAAAATCTCTGCTATCAAAGTTGTGGAATAACCATTCTCGTTTGCAGCAATGATGCGCTCACGATCCTCATTGCTGGTAGTTTTATGTTTGCGATTGGGTCGCGAAGTGCCAGGAACATTCACTTCATCAGGAATGTTGCCATCTGTAGGATTGTCTCGGCTATTAGTCTCATTCGGGACATCTTCTACTCCCGGAACATTGGAATCTGCCATGTCTATACTGAAATGTATCAAAATCAAAATTTTAATGGAAAAGTTCATATCGATTCATATTCTATTATTAGAGCATATCACATACATACCTTTTAAGCGATTTTACATATCAAACTTTAATACAAAACCCTCTAAAATGGATAATTATTATCAATCTCACAGCGTTCCTTGTTGTGAAGCTTCGAAACCAACGTGTTTTCTTTGAAATTTTCTTTCAATAGTTTGCCGCTTCGCTTTTCTATTGCAGGGTTTCTTTTATTATTTTTTAATTATTTCAGATGAGTTTATTCATGCTTTCCAAATTATTCTGCATGCCTCATATGATTGATTGATCGTTTTTCCAATTCTTTAAATTATTTATATTCATTTGTCTAGGATTAAACCGGTTAATAGCGAAAACGAAACAAAAACCTGCGTAAAATTATCAACAAGTCAAGGAATGAATTTAAAAAATTAACAAAACTATAAAAAATAACTCTAGTAACCCTGTAACTCTTCCTCGCGATGGTTCCTGTCGTGTGGTCCGTTTATGATTAAGGATCGACTATCTACCAGAGCATATTTCATACAAAATGTTGTACAAATATCGTCAACGTGGCAGTATAAACCAATCGGACGGCCAGATCCCATCCGAAAAAATGAAAACATAACAAAATTGCCAGATATGCTTCACTTTCAATAAATAATATATTTAATTTAGTTTTAAAATAGCCGATCATCCACACTGTAAACACTAATATAACACTTGCCCAACATTTTCCACCCACCATCACATCATTTTATTGAACTATATAGCGTTACGGGATTTTTAAAACCTAGCGTCCACATGTTTCATCAAAGCTTTTCAGGTTTAATTTCTAATAACCTAATGAATAATCCATGTTTCGGCTCGAATGCTCCAACAGAACAAAGATAAACTATTACTCTTTGTAAAACAATATGATTGTTCACACAAAGAGCATTAAAAAGCCCTTAAATTAAATTTAGAAAAAAATATACACATCGCGGACGGTTTCGGCTAATATCCCCTGTGAAAAAACTTCATATAAGGTGATGAAAAAGAATGCGTCGGAATAGAAAATTATTTCGGGCGAAATGAAGTAGCAGATCAGAATAGAAATACGTGTCAAGTAGGATGAATTGTGCAGCTCACATCGCAAAGTGACTTGGTAAACCCTGTAACATGGAATGTGGCTCGACAACAGAGAAGGTTCTAAGCATGGGTGGGATACTGTATTCGATTCATTCACCTTTCGGCTATCTTCGTAGTATGATCGAGACCTATTAACGGGAGAAAAAACGGCAAAAAACGCTAGATCCTTCGAACTCAAATGAGCCCATTCGATCCGATGGGTCTACTAGGTCATTTTATCATGTATTTAAAAGTTCTCCTTCAAGAAATCTGGCGTGGCACTTACAGCTGGGATCGAACTGGGAACTCGACGAGCGAATAGCCGAAAAATGGGCAACATGGTTACGAATTCTTCCGGGAGTCGAAAAGGTATCAGTTGCAAGGTGCTATTGAAAACTATGTACAACACAGGAAAATGTACAACTGCACGTATTCTGCGACGCGAGCGAAAGCGGGACAGCGGCGGAGGCGTATTTCCGTGAAAAAAGAAATGAAAAAGAATGCGTCGGAATAGAAAATTATTTCGGGCGAAATGAAGTAGCAGATCAGAATAGAAATACGTGTCAAGTAGGATGAATTGTGCAGCTCACATCGCAAAGTGACTTGGTAAACCCTGTAACATGGAATGTGGCTCGACAACAGAGAAGGTTCTAAGCATGGGTGGGATACTGTATTCGATTCATTCACCTTTCGGCTATCTTCGTAGTATGATCGAGACCTATTAACGGGAGAAAAAACGGCAAAAAACGCTAGATCCTTCGAACTCAAATGAGCCCATTCGATCCGATGGGTCTACTAGGTCATTTTATCATGTATTTAAAAGTTCTCCTTCAAGAAATCTGGCGTGGCACTTACAGCTGGGATCGAACTGGGAACTCGACGAGCGAATAGCCGAAAAATGGGCAACATGGTTACGAATTCTTCCGGGAGTCGAAAAGGTATCAGTTGCAAGGTGCTATTGAAAACTATGTACAACACAGGAAAATGTACAACTGCACGTATTCTGCGACGCGAGCGAAAGCGGGACAGCGGCGGAGGCGTATTTCCGTTCTGAAGAGGAGGGGACAGTAGAATGTATTATCGTGGATTCTAAGACGCGTGTAGCATCACTAAAGTTCTTATCCATTCCTAGACTCGAGCTACAAGCAGCGGTTACAGGTGTTAGATTAGCTGATACCATAAGTCAAAGCCATAGAATTGCAATAAGTCGGACGACCTTCTGGACGGACTCATGAAGTGTGCTTAGTTGGCTGCACTCCGATCATCGACGGTATAGCCGCTTGGTGGCGTTTCGTTTAGAGGAAATCCTCGAAACCACAGATGTCAACCAGTGGAGGTGGACCCCTACCAAGCTCAATGATGCAGACGACGTCACCAAGTGGACTAAGGTACCGGACTTATCGCGAACTAGTCGATGGTTCTCTGGCCCTGAGTTCCTTAAACATCCCGAGTCTGGTTGGCCTGCAAAGGAAACACCGACGAGCGACACTACAGAAGAATTACGGAGAGCATATGCGTCCACAAAGCTGTCCAGCAGTTCATCCGGTTCGATCGCTTCTCTAAGTGAAAGAGTATTGCGGGCGACAGCATTTGTCGTACGATTCACCAAGAAAACACGATCAACGACGGACAACGCGTTCAAGGGACCACTCAGTCAGGAGGAGCTGGCGGAAACAGTGGTGATCTTGTTGAAAACCATACAACGAGAGGCCTACTCGAGCGAGATCGAATGTCTACAAAAACCGGCCCCGAAAGCGCATCCATGGAAAAAAGGATAGATAAAGGTAGCTCACTATAAAAAGTATCGCCGGTAGTGGACAGCCGCGGAATATTAAGGGTCGGAGGACGGCTATCTGAGTGCATTGATATCAGCGAAGAATTCTCCCTCTCTCTCTCCCTCTCTCTCTCTCTCTTGTTGGCCTGCTCACAACAGAGGACGTCGATGCGACATGGCCCGGTCAACAACAATTATCCAGGATGCTCGGTCCCAAACTGCAGCCTCCACACCATGCAGACACCCTATCTCCATCAGGTCTCGCTTCGCCTGGTCCAGCCATCGAGTTCGCTGTGCTCTCCTGCGCCTTATGCCGAACTGGGGATCGCTGTTGAACACCTTCTTGGTGGGGTATGAGTCCGGCATCCTCATGACATGCCCCAGCCATAGTATTCTGCCAGCTTTCGCCACCGTCAGGTTGCTCGGTTCGCCGTACAGCTCAGCAAGCTCGTGGTTCATCTTTCTCCTCCACGCTCCATGCTCGAACACACCGCGAAAGATGGTCCAGAGGATGCGTCGCTCAAACACGTCCAGAGCGTTTGCATCTTCCGCTCGGATGGTCCACGATTTGTGTCAGTAGAGGACCACCAGGCGAATCAATGTGCGATATATCTCACATTTCGTGCGGGCTTGAAGTCTTCTGGATCTTAGCAGTCGGTGAAGCCCATAATATGCACGATTCCCATGCACAATGCGTCTCCGGATTTCGATGCTCATGTCGTTGTCCGAAGCAACAAACGTCCCGAGATAGCAAAACTCCTTTACCACCTCGAGACTGTCGCCGTCAACTAGTACACTGCCCTCCAGATGGTCTGAGTCACCGGCAAGCAGGTACTTCGTCTTCGTCGCATTGATTCTCAATCAAATTCTTGCTGCTTCGCGTTTGAGTCGGGTGTACGCCTCACACACCTTCGCTGTTGTCCTACCGATGATGTCGATATCATCCGCGAAGCCAAGAAATTGGAGAGACCGGTAAAGGATCGTGCCTGGGATGTCGTTGTCCAGCCTCGCGCCTCGAATGACACCTTCCATGGCGATGGTGAAGAGCAGACAGGAAAGTCCGTCACCTTGCCTCAGACCCCTGTGAGATTCGAACGATTCCGAAGTCAAGCTCGATACTCTCACCTTGCACTGCACCCCGTTCATGGTGGCCTCTAACAGCCGGATCAACTTCCCAGGGAAGTGGTACCGCTGCATGATGCTCCATAGCTCTTTCCGGTATATGGTGTCGTAGGCTGCCTTGAAGTCGATGAACGAAGTCGATGCGTTGGAATCTGGCGCTCTCGGCACTTCTGGAGGATCTGCCGTAGAGTGAAAATTTGGTCGGTGGTGGATTTGCCTCCAACAAACCCAGCTTGGTAGCTGCCGACAAATTTGTAGCAAGTGGCGCAAGTCTGCAGAACAGGATCTGGGATAGAATCTTGTTGGTGACATTAAGGACTGTGGCTCGGAAATTCGAGCAATTCAGCCTATCGCCCTTTTTGTAGGCTGGGTGAATAACACCCAGCTTCCATTACTCCGGTAGTTCCGCCTGTTCCCAGACTTACACGATTAGCCGATGCATTTCGACGGTAAGCCTCTCCGGCCCCATGTTGTAGTCCCATCTAAACCTTTTGTAAAAATGGCAAATATTAAAGCCAAAATTCATATGAATCAGCAAATAATACCAGTATATCTACTCATGCGATGAATTCCCTTGCCTTTAGCAGAAGCTGTTGATAAGAAATTAAACGAACTTCTTAAAAGAGACATTATAGATGTTAAAACAGGACCGACGACTTGGGTGTAGCCGTTAGTTATAGTTGGGAAAGCCAACGGAGAGTCACGTTTATGTCTTGATTTACGAAGAGTTAATGAAGCAGTATTGAGAGAACATCATCCCATGCCTTCGGTAGATGATTATTTATCGAAACTAGGACGAGGTAATCTATGGAGTAAACTCGATATTAAAGTGTAATAGGTTTGGAGATAGTTACGGTCGCCATGTAGTATGTTTGGAGATAGCTATGGTCGCCATATAGTATGTTCGGTTTTTGATACGTTCGCCATGTAATCTGATGAGCGTACATACGGTACAACTGATCAACGCTTACCATCGCGGTAGGTCAGTGTTTCGCTGACATGTATCGAGGTAGAAGAACACTTTATTCGAAGCGGACTTTTTGACACTTGATCGTGGTGATCATAGAAACCTTTAGGAGGTTTCCCTTACTGGAAACGTTGGAGTTTAGAAGCCTTACCTTGGGTAGGGGGACATAACTAAACTCTTTAAATGAGTAGTCGATAGATGTAGGATGGGCATAGTCCTATACTGACCGAACGAATCTGACTTGCCACGATCGGAATTCGTTTTATTTATACTCAAGATAAGTTATGGGTTTCGTACATTTGGTTTTGGAGTATGTTTTGTCCTAATTAAATGTTTTTGGTAATTGTGATATAGAAATGATAACCACACCGTTTGGTTGCCTTCTGTCTAATACCCGTTTATTCATCCTTTATGCGGTTTGTCCAAGGACCGTAAAGATATCAGGTCAAGTTATAAGCCCGTTTTGACAGCTAGGTGGAAGAAGAATCAACGAAGAAAACTGACAGTTAGTTTTCCGCGTTTGGCGAACGCTTCAAGTTCTCGAAGGAAAATTTCCATTTTAAATCACGGGCTTTGTTCTAATAAATTAAAATATTCACCCAAATTGATCTCCACCAAATATTGACCATGCAAAACGTAAACAATCCATCAATACATATACAAGCGGAAAACCATCTGTCAAAATCGGAGCCCAGGGGGGGGATCGCCAAAAGCGCTAAAACTACACCTCATTATACATTCCACCTTGGGTTTGTCGCTTTGACAGGTTGGCGTTGTCGGAGCTGTCTGAACCTTCACGTCACTGATTGAAGAGCAGGGCTGCCAAACATCACAGTAACAATTTATAAATTGAAATGGTGTGGGGTGTTTGTCAATGTGGGCCTCTGCTTCGGTTTCACTGTATTGCGAAGTAAAGTTTCAACTATTGTTGCTAAAAAATGGATGTTTTCGTCGCTGAGCTTATAACTTGCTATGCGTTCTCGGTTCAGCTAGTTTGTTGCAGTAACGCCAGACTTGCTTGTTATGCGTCTTTCGAGTGTTTTCAAGAAGTGTGTCACAATTGTTTTTATATGAACGGTAGGGCCTGAATTCTTCCGGTTGATTTGTTATGGTATGATCTGATTTGCTGGGTGTGTTATAATGAATGTGTTGCCATAGTGTGGTTTGGCTTTCCGAAGTGTGTTACAATGAGTCTATAACTGATAGTGTGTATTATGATAAGTTCTGTACAGCAGATATGCTACAAAAGAAGCTTTCCATCAAATAGAATTATATGAAGATTTTAGGGATGTTGAACTTTGATATCACAACGAGGATTAATTTATTTCAAGCGATTACCGTTTGGACTAGTTTGGATCTCATTCGATTCATTAATATTTGTTTTTTGTACATATATATATATATATATATATATATATATATATATATATATATATATATATATATATATATATATATATATGTATATATGTATACGCCAGCCACCTTACACCAAGTGTCACGGTGTTTGTTGCGAGCAACCTCCGAGACGGCCGAGAATATTTTCAACGAAACTTTGCACACGCCTTATGGTGGTATGAGAATAGGTTTTAAGACATAAAAATCATTCAGATGTGTTATGATCTGCACTTTTACTTTTGTTCATTACACTTATAAAACACACAATATAAATAATGAAACATATAACAAACACTTTAAACGTATACTGTACGGTGGCCGCGCACCAGCTGCACCGAGCGCCACTGCCGAGAGCTCCTGCTCGATCGGCTCGCTAACACACTCTGGTCGTGTGGCGCTCGGCACACACTAAGCCTTGCGCTGCTTAGTGTGTGCGACAGTGTACGTGACACACTGTCGTCCTCCTGGACGTTGACCGGTGGCAGCGCAACTGCCACGGCAAGTCCAGGGGTCGGCACGGCTGCCCACAACATCTCCCCCTTTTAATACCGAAGAGCTCGAACCAACGCGGGGGTATTCCACTAAGGGAATACCGGCGTGGTGACACCCTTCCGGCCGATGCTGCCAAGATGTGGGGACCCCGATGTTGTTGCGCTGAGCAGCGCTTGCTGCTGCTCTCGGCCCACACCGCGATGGCGATAACGCGGCGGTGATGCTGCTGCTGATGATTCTGCTGTGCCGCTCCCTGGGACGGCGGCGATAGTGTAACGGCGATGATGATGATGCCGCGATGATGATGACGATGATGATGGTGCCGCGATGATGATGATGCCGCAATTATGCTTGCCCCAGGGCAGCAGCGATTTATCTTCGATGACGGCGGTAGAGATGAAAATACTCGAGCGGCATGGTTCCTCGCCCTTCTACGATGCGTAGGCTGCAGCCGGGGGAGAAATGTGTATCCCGTTGGAACGGGCTGCAGCCAGGGCGGCATGGCTCATCACCCTTCTTTTTTGCTGTGGCTGCAGTCGGGGCGCAATTGGCGACGCCCGTTCGACTGCAGCCGGGACGGCATGCTACTTCGTCCCTGTTGCGAAAGCAACTTCGTCGGCTCCTCGACGATAGCGAATATGAAAAATAACGACCGTTTTCACCAACGTACAATGTGCTTTATTAATCACCGGCTCGACCAAATGTAATTATTAACTGTAGTTTAAAAAACGCGGTCTTTGTCGTTCGCTAGTTTTGAAAGAGGCCGATTATCCTGCGCACGGTCTATTTAAGCCCTTTCTTCCCGCGATGGCCGTTGCGCCATCGCGTTACGCAGCGAACGTTGCCCTTTTCCCGATATCCGAATTTCGAACATCGACTTTGACAGCCGAGATGTTTACACCTATCTCCTGTCATTACCTGTTTGTTTTGGTTTGCGTGTGCCATAAAAGAGGCACGCGGTTTGTCGGCACAGTTACCTGTAACACACATTTTGCAGTAGTGAATTTAAACAAATTAAACCCAAAGCCAAGGTTGGTCTTTGACGCCGCGGCTCGGAACATGGGGATCTCTCTAAATTCTCAGCTGCTGACAGGACCTGATGCAGTCCCTCCACTCATTGGTATCTTGTTAAGATTTAGAGAAGGCAGCATTGGAGTCTCTGGCGATATTCAAGAAATGTTTCACCGCATTAGAATTCGAGCAGATGACAGATGTGCACAGCGCTTTCTTTATAGGGAATCCCCAAAACATTCACCAAAGATCATGGAAATGAGAGTAATGATCTTTGGCGCTTCCTGTTCCCCTGCGTGTGCACAGTACGTTAAAAATTACAACGCTGGATTATTTCGGCAGCGGTACCCTGAGGCAGTTGAAGCTATTGAAAAAAATCATAAAGTGGACGACTATCTAGACAGTTTCATGTCATTAGAAACAGCAACCCAAAGAGTAAATGAAGTGATTCTTATTCATAATCAAGCAGATTTTTTTATTCGAAATTTCATATCCAACTCTAGTCAATTAACCAATCAAATTCCTTGTGAACGTGTGTCAACCCAAGCTGTTTTAAAGATAAGCGAAGGCACCTCAAATTTTGATAAAATTCTAGGGCAGTACTGGGAGAAAGAAAAGGATGTATTCAAGTTTATTTTAAATGATCTGACCATTCCTGGCCATTCAGTCAGCAAACGAGAAATGCTTGCAAAAACAATGAAAGTATATGATCCAATGGGGCTCCTAACCAATTATACTATAGAGCCCAAAATACTAATACAAGAAGTATGGAAGTTGAAGATAGATTGGGATCAAAATATTCCTCCTGATCTAAATAAAAAATGGCAAGACTGGTTGCACAGGTTGAAGGAATTAGAAACATGGGAACTACAGAGATGTTATTCACAAGCAGGAGAGCCAATTACAAGAGAGCTTCACACATTTATCGATGCGTCTGAGCAAGCATTTGCTGCTGTCACATATATTCGCACAGTCCATAAGGAAGGAGTAGACATGCAATTGGTTGCAGGAAAATCGAGGGTAGCGCCTCTTAAAATTTTAACAATACCTCGACTTGAGTTGCAGGCAGCGGTAATGGGGGCAAGACTAGCCGATACTATCCGATCGGAGTTAAGACTCAACATCGATAAAATGCATTTTTGGTCCGACTCAAGAACCGTGCTAAGCTGGATATGTTGGGAACCAAGGAGGTACAAGCAGTTTGTAGTCTTTAAAGTCAGCGAAATCCTCTGCAAAACTCACGCGAGTGAATGGCATTGGATTACGTCCAAAGACAATCCTGCAGATGAAGCAACAAAAAGAATAAAAGGGGATTCCATATGGATATCTGGTCCTTTATTTTTGCAACAAAGGAATTTCACAACAACCAATTACGATTTTACTACTCTAGTAGATATCAGACCGATGTTTTTGATACACTCTACTGACCTTATAGATTTTACCGTCATAAATTCACATTGGACTAGAAGTTGGGTTAAATTGAAACGAGCATCAGCCATTGGGTTATTATACATGGAGTGGTTGAAATCGAAGGCTCAGAAATATAAAATGTCGTTGGAAATAACTAAAAAACAATTAGATAGGGCAGAAAAATTGCTCATAAAAAAGGCTCAAATGGAAACGTTTAATGAAGACATAATGTTATTAAAGATTGGAAAGGAAATATCAAAGAAAAGCCCCATAAGAAATTTAAATCCTGTGCTAGATGTTTGTTGCGAATGAAAGGAAGACTAACTGGGTTATCATTTCTCAAAGAAAACGCAAAAAATCCCATAATATTACCAAAGAAACATGAAATCACCCATGTAATTGTACGGCACTACCATAAACGATTATACCACAAGAGGTTCGAAACAGCACTGGCCGCCTTGAGGCAACGTTTCTGGGTAATAGATAGCAGAGCAGTACTTAAAAAAGTAAGAGCGACCTGTCAGAGTTGCAAAAATAACTTAGCTAAACCTCAAGTTCCCCAAATGGCCGTTTTACCCGCTTGCAGGGCAGCCGTATTTTGCAAACCTTTTACGCATACGGGCGTCGATTATTTCGGTCCTCTAACCGTGACTATAGGGAGGCGATCAGAAAAAAGATGGGGTGCGCTGTTCACATGTCTCTCAACACGAGCAGTGCATCTAGAATTGGCCACAGACCTTAGTTCTGCTTCGTTTATAACATGCCTGAGAAAAATGCAACACCGAAGAGGGAAAATCACGCACATGTATAGCGATAATGGAACAAATTTCATAGGTGCGGAACGCGAAATGAAAAGGTTGCGAGAAAGGTGTGCATAGAATGGCATTTTAACCCACCCAGCTGGCACCTCACTTCGGTGGGGCATGGCAGAGAATGGTAGGCGAAATAAAAAGTTTACTCCCTCTCAAGCAAGAGTCTTATCGTGAAAACGCGTTGCGCGCGATTCTGGTGGAAATTGAATTCATTATTAACAGCAGACCATTAACACATATACCATTAGAGCATGAAGATGATGAACCGTTGACACCTAATCATTTCCTATTGGGTTCATCGGGAGAAGCTGTCCCTACACTTCGAGAAGCTACATATGCTGAAACTACCAGAAGCAGCTGGAAAAGGGTTCAATTAGTAGCGCAACATTAAACAAACGCGAGAAATGGTTTAAAAAGGTGTCTCCAATTCTCCATTTCTCCAGTCTCCAAAAGGTGGCGATATAGTGGTTTTCCCAAATGAACAGATTAACGGTAAATGGCAAAAGGGTCGAGTATCAAAGGTCTATAAAGCAAAGGATGGGCAAGTTAGGTCGGTCACCATCACATCCGGGTTATCAACAGCCTATCGTCCGGTTTCAAAGGTCGCAAAATTAGATGTACTTCCAAAATCCATAATAGCTGAGGCGCAGCAATAAGTGCAATATTCATTCCAAAAAAAAAACAATAATAGTAGCAACAATAGAAATTAGAAAAAAGCTTGTTCTTGCGGCCACATTCGCGTTAAATATTATGTGCATCTTTGTGTGGAAGTACATGCAATAATAATAATAGGATTTAAGTGAATTAATTACTGGCGAGTTTATTTATGTTTTAATCTTGTGATGTTCAATTTAACTTATTATTTTATCATGCCTATTTATTCAATTTTAATGTGTTATCGTTAAGTCATTATTCTATAATTTAAGTATTTTTACAACGGGAATGGTCAATTTAATCATAGAGCGTCAATTTAATGTCTCAATCCTTCATTAAATCAGAGTAAATGAACTGAGCCTGAGTGTTCAGCAGTCGTTAATCTGAGAATATTCGATAGTCATTTATCAATAACGGCAACCGCCGTCGGCTAGTTTATTGTAACACCTCCTAGAGGAGTTACGGGAGGGGGAATGTCGCCGACAGCGGTAATTAGGCTGCGCCAAAGGGGTATGCAATCCGTCACAACCAACAACAACAAATGTCAACAGCGTATATCCTACGTCATACTGGGCCAAAGGCTTACCAACCAACAACAACAACAAATGTTAATAGCGTAGGGCGTAGGGCCAAAGGACCAAGGGCTTAGCGATCGCTAGAGCAGCATGTACCAGCAGGATGCATACTTTTCTTGGAAAATTTGTAAAAACAAGGTTTAAAATACCCAGAGGTAAAAATAAATGAATTATATTAACTGGAGAAAACACCGACAGTTTTCATTAATCTTGATCCTAAAAGTGCTGCTTGCAGTTCAAGCCTGGGTACGGACAAATGTTTAAGGGGTACCACTTTGCTTCGAGACATCACCAATGCACAACGAATAGACTTGCCTTCTGCCAATCTAAGATATGCCACGCATCCGTAAGCCTGTTCGCTAGCATCCGTAAATACATGCAATTCCACCGCTTGTGTAGTGTAGTGTGTAGTGTAGTGTAGTTCTTGTGTAGTCGAGCATGCACCTTTGAAGTACCAACGTGGTATTTTAACTTCGTAAATACTGGGAAGTATGGCTACCCAGTCACTCCATTTGATTAGTTCTTCGTCTCGCCCACTTGCTCGTCCCAATCGATACGGGTTCGCCACAGATCTTGCATCAGTAAGCGTCTGTGAATTAGAGTGGGGGCTAGTATTCCGAAAGGGTCGAAAATGCTCATTATCGCTCTCAATGCAATTCGTTTCGTGGGTCTTTTTCCTTCAACCACATATGGAATTAGTTCCTTGTGCCAGGACGAGGGAAACTGGAAAACATCACTGATTGGATCCCAAACCATTCCAAGTACTCTTGTTTCGATATCGTTATCAGTGGGTTTGAAGATTATTAGAGTTTGGCTCTTTTTACTTTCTTGTAAGCGTTCTACAAGAGTGGGATCGTTGCTTACCCAGTTTCGCATATTTAATCCTGCTTGAGCGTGAATGTACTTCACTTGTTCGGCGCGCTCGATTGCTTCTTCTTTTGTGTCGCAGCTGTCGAAGTAGTCGTCCATGTAAGTAGAACGTTTTATGGCAGCTGCCGCAATCGGGTATTCCTTCGCATGTTCATCGGCATTATGGTGCATGATATATTGGGCCGTGTTCTCCATGAACACGTTGCTCCAAATGTAGCTACGTCCATGAGATAGACGTCTGGGTCTTGGTCTTTCTCGAATCGGAATAAGAACCTTTGGCTATGCGTGTCTTCTTTCCGTATCCGAATTTGGTGGAACATTTTTTCGATGTCTCCACCAAAGGCAATTCGTCTTTGCCTAAATATGCTTAGTACTCCTGCAATACGACTAATTGATCTGGGCCTTTTAGTAGTTGCGAGTTAAAGGACACTCCTTCTACTTTTGCAGCGGCATCCCAAATCAGTCGTTTTTTAGAGGGTTTCTTGGGGTGGGACACGACGTTTAAGGGTAGATACCACACTCTGTCTTGATTTGCTAATCTTAATTCTTGGGGTGTGGCAACATGAGCAAATCCCTTGTTTATGTAGTCTCTGATTTGGTTATGGACTTCTATTTTGAGTTCGGGATTTTTATCCAGTCTCCTTTCCAAGGCGAGCAGTCGTTTGAAGGCCATGGGCTTGCTATCTGGAAACCGAAATTCATCGCTCTTCCATAGTAGTCCAGTAGTGAATCTACCGTTTGACTTGAATGACGTGTTTTGTAAGATGGTTTTCGCTCTCGCCACGTCGGTGGGTTCTGGAATCGGTCCGGCATACGTCCCTACATCATCTAGCACAAATAGCTGTCGCAGTAGCTCGTTGTGCTCCCTATCTATAATCGCTCTATCATTTCCCTCTTCGCGAGGTTTAACGCGGGAAAGGTTATCTACTGCTAATTGTAGTGCTACTTGATTATGTGGTTCGCTCACCGATTGTTGTGTTACGGCAACGTCCTGCAGCACGCCTTCACGCGCTCCCTCATCGCAGTGGGTTCCGCGGGAGTTCGGGTGAGGTTCCTTAGTTGGTGTGTCGTCGCTCGTTTCTTCATCACGAATGTCTTCGCAAAAACTCTCCTCCTGCTGTCGGGGTGTTTGATGCACTCCTAGGGTCATCCTTCCGTAGACAGCCCAGCCGAGGGCACTCCTAACTGCGACGGGCTCATGGGGTAAACCAAAGCGTGTTTCGAGCGGTCGCATCAGCTGCATGTCTCGCAGTCCGATCAGGATGGTTGGCCTCGCGTTAGCCAGGGACGTCATCGGAAGGTGCTGTAAGTGTGTAAAAGAACTTATCAGTGCGTCGTATTTAATGTTGTTAGACGGTAAACTTAGCTCTTTGACGGTGCGGGCGGCCGCTACGTCGTAGCGCCGCCCCTCTCCTCTCGCTGATATTTGGAAACTGACGCGGCGAGAGTCTGCTTCCTTCCGGGTTATGTTGGCTGTCCAGCAGAGCTCTAGCGTTTCTACCTCCCCGTTGAGTTCCAACTTCGATGCCAATTCAGCTTCCACCAGGGTGATGGCTGATCGTGGTGATGGCATCGAGAAAGGCGACGGTGTTGATGGCGCGTCGGCCGTGGTACACCGTAACTGGCACGATGCGGAAAATCGCCGGCTGCTTGACGTAGTGATGTGCTTGGTAGTGTACCACCACAGGGGTTTCTCTATCGCGGTGTAGCAGAGTGTGATGTCTTTCGCCGAATCCTGGTACCCGACATGTGAATCGTGATCGACACGGCTTCGAACCATGTCTGTTCAGACACGTCGAGCAAAGTTGTAATCGCGTTACGCTTTACAACCGTTCATCCACGGTCATTCTTTTGAGCGTTTCGCAATGCTTGGCGGCATGTCCCGGCGTAGTGCAAACCAGGCATTTTATATTGATCTGTCGCGAAGTGTATGAAGTATGCGCAGATGGCTCTGGATCTGAGTGTTGCACGTGCAAGTGGGAGTGGAAGCTTCTGGACCTTGTTTGATCTACTCGAGGAGGAACGTAAGTGGTGACGTCGTATGCATCGTCGTTCGTAGTCTCTACGAATTCACCGAACTCTTTTAGCGTTGGTTCGGGATATTTATGTTTGTACCTGGACCACTCAAGTCTCCTTGTTGCGGGTAATTTATCCACCAAATCCGCCAAAAGCTCCGGGTTGTTAAAATAGCCAGATAGGTTGCTCAGAGTCAGATGATCGCACAGGTTGATGACTTCCAAGCCGAACGTAATAAGGCTATTCAATTGCTCTGGCTTGGGAGGGTCCAATCTGCGAACACGTTCTGTGAGTTGCCGCACGAGCTGGGCTGGTTTTCCGAACAATTTCTCCAACCGTTTAATTATGAGCGGAGCGGCATTGGGCAACCTTAGTTTGGACTGCACGGCATCTCGAGCGGGGCCCCTTAAACACTCTGTCAATCTGATAGTGTTCTCGCCATCAGTATACCCACAGGCTTTGGTCGACTCTTGGTAGCAGTTGAGAAAGATGGACCATTCATCGGGACACCCTGAGAATATGGGCAGTTTTTTGGGGTACATTTCACGCGCGATACTTAATTCGGCCGTTCGTGAGTGTGTTGCGACCGGGGTGGACGTTGTTGCTGGCAAAATGGGTTGCGATGGGGATTCGGTTCTTGGGCTCTGTTCGGGAGTGACTTCCATGACTTGTCAATTTTGGTGCTTGACCCACTCGGCTGTCCTATTTGTTTTGGTGTCTGCCGAGTAGATCGACAGATTCTCTATCTCGTCTTTCAATGCATTAAGTTGCGTTTCGTGTTGTAGCTCCATTTCGGCCATCTTCGCACGAATTCCCGCTTCCATTTTTTCTTTTTCAGCCAGCAAGATCTGTTCCTGCAGCTCCTGCTCCTTCTCTAAGCGTTTCAGCGCCAACTGTGCCGATAGTCGGGAGGAAGCGACACTTCCTTGCCTGGTTAGAGTGGGGTTTTCCGGATGGCTCTTTGCAGTGTTCGGGCTAGGAAGAGGCTTAGCGGGCAGTTCCTTGCTAATACCAGGCGTCACTTCCGATTGTAGCTTCCCCTCCGGGAGATCGGGCTGCTGGCTTGCCTTTGCAACCGCCGTCGCTTTTTCGCACTCAGGGCGCCGTGTCTTCATTGACGTTTTTGGCCCTTGTTCCGCGCACTTGTCGCACATCCATAAAGCTTCTGAGACGCTTTCTCCCACTCCAGCACAATTGAAGTGACACCACTGCTTATACTCCTGGGACTGCACCATATCGTCGATATCGTTGGGTAAACTGCACTTCACACAATCACTCTTAGTCGCAGGCATCTTGTCGCGATGGCGATCGCTTTTGCAAAGGGCTGAATTTTAAACTTGAAAACCAAGTTTTATATAGCGAGACTTGTTTATTTTTCTACACTTTAAAAACGTCTTGGCTTCTCCTTTGCGAATGACTCGTTAAGTATTTTGAGCGCGCTTAAATTGGTTTGACCCTTTTTGACCCTAGCCGCGATTTGTCCCTTTTTTGGTGAGCTGGTTGGTTTCTTCTATCCGAGTTCCCTCTCTTTTCCTCGATCTCTCTATACGCCATCTAGTGGACTCTGATGGCACCTATCAATATTCGAAATCATAGATGTTCGAATGATTCGAACATCAACAATCCGCTGTCAGTTAGGCCGTACCAACAATAACATCCATTCCAACACCTTTTTTTGTTTTGCGCCCCAGCAACTCATGAGCATTGACCACACGTGAGAAAGAGATAGTGCTATGGAGGGAAAAAGCACGGACGACGGCTGACCCGGCGCTCTAGCACCAATCGAGCCCAACATCGAGCATGTTAAATGTATGGGATTTGACATGTTTGTCTTGTTTGTTTGTTCGTGTCTGACAGTGCACCACCATATGATTATATTATGATTACAGGTGTCCCCCGAGATATGACTGTATTTGGGACCGAAAAAATGTCCCAAAGCAAGGCGTAAGTCGGAAAAGTCGTATGTCGAATATCTATGAATACTAAGTTTATAACCGAATTTGAAGAGTTGGAATTTAAAATAATGTTCGATAATGTAATAATTATATTTTAAAAGCCGTACACAATATAGATATTCAAGATAGGGTAATTGTGGAATCTTTGGAAATGTGTGTATTACGATTATCAGCCCAGAAATTCAAAAAAATACATCAATTTCTTGTCAATGACAACTTTTAACTGTTAAAATCAAAATCGTCGTATCTGCGAATCGTCGTAACTCGAGGGGGTCGTAACTCGGGGGACGCCTGTATATTAAAGATTCAATGCTTATTTAATTTATTTGGAACTTGTTTGGAATTTTAAAATCGCGATAAACAAGTTATTTTTCACTTTAACCGTAGAGTTGGCACCCAAATAGCCAGAATTGCTTAAGCAGCTCATTTTGGCACGCTAAAGATCGCTGCTCTAATTCGCCTTTGCAGTAGATAAACAGCATCAAAGTTCTATGTGGGTCTTTCAAACAGCGCCTAAGCAGCTTCCTTATGCCACGATGCCAGCGATTATTTTTCTTTGTGTTTTATTTTCAAGCAAGCGTCATCGATGAAATAAACAACAAGATTTTTTTCGTTTAAACACATATGTATATTTTTAAATCCTTTGTATTGATAAATTACACAAAATTTTATACAATTTACTGATAATTCACAATCACTTTACTTAATGTTCATTCTTCAATTAACGAATCTAACTTGTGCAGCAGCAATGAGATTATTGCCGGCGTCCGTCTTTGACACTTTGACTAGAGCCACCTTGAACCGATGTCATGCATTAAAAAGCTATAAAGTTCCACCAAGTTCAGTACCCTTTATTAACAAGCCTTCAAGTTCCATCATGAACCCTACACATAGTGCTAATCAGCCGCAAAGTTCCAAAGAGTACCATGTGCCTGTTAAAAAGCTCCATAGTTCCACAAAGTACCGTCTATCTCTTAATCAGCCACAAAGTACGACATCGGAACGATTTTTCGTTAAACAGCCCTAAATCAGCTATAAAGTACGAGCTGGCTATTTGGGCAACCAGATTTACACACGTAAGTTGGCAACCGACATACCCGGGTATTCCACACGTTTTGATGCAAAAAATAACGATTTTCATAGGTAAACAATGCTTTCTATCTTTTAATGCTGTAAGCAAGTAATACGACTCGTACGTCGTACGACTTAACAACATGCCCGTCATGGGTTCAAGCCCCAAATAGACCGTGCCGCCATAATTAGGACTGACTATCCTGCTATGGGGGGAAATCAATAAGTCACTGAAATCCAACCCCACAAGTGGGTTGGCAGGCCTTGACCGGCATCGGTTGTTGAGCCAAAGAAGAAGAAGAAGCAAGTAATGCCGACCATATATTCTCTTCTACTTCATTTATTCATTAATTTTTTGCATTTTATTATAAAAATAACGGTCAAATTTAAATTTGGAATCGCTTGAATATGACTCGAAAATAAGCAAAATACGAAAAGAGCAAGAAGAGAAACGTTATTCTCTATACAAAATGTATGGAATACCCGGGTATGCTGGTTGCCAACATACGTGGTAAAGTTTAAATAAAAATCAAAATAAAATACTTACAGGCTGTTTAAAATTACAACTTATGCACCAAAAAATCATAAATTAAAAGTTGGGAGGCTACGGAAAATTTCAGGTCAATAAAAGCAATGAATCAAAAGTTATTGCAGTTCGAAGTTGAAAAAAATACCAGGGTATCCGGTTGCCAACTTAAAGGTTAAATGCTGCCGAAAATAGGTACACAGTAAATGTTCATTTTTGACAGCTCAATGTTGTGGGCTCCTGCCGAAACTCGGAACAATAACACACCTTGGATTCGGCTGAATATTTCTTTTGAAATTGATCAGAACGCTACAATGTGTGTGTCGACACATAATATGACCTTTCATGAACCAAATTTCACCAATTTTACGACAAACAATGCACGAACTTAAGAGAAAAATAAATATTTGTAAGCCAGTTCGCACCGCACGCTATAACCATCAAACTATAAATTTTCTTTAATGGCTGCTCTGTTTAAACGTCGCATCAAAATGGCTGTCAAAACGGGACAAATTAGTCAACATAAAATTAATAATTAAAGCGCTTTTTATCACCAATCTTAAGAAAGTAAGAGTGTCAAATTGCTTTAAACTTTTTTTGTACATATTTACATTGATAAAAACATTTTCTGACCCGTATTCCCCGAGCCGCAGAGTTGAGCGACTTCTGAAGGAAATGAGGGAAAGAGATAGCACATGAGCCTGCTTCGAATGTCATTTTGGCAGACAACAGGCCGAGACGTATGAAACGCCTGGATGCGGGGTGGAAGAATGGTTCCCAAATTCGTATGTGACGTGAGAAAAAGTAAACAAAATAGAAAAGCGTTAAACAAACCGGTTTTTCTTATCAGAACACATTGAAACCCCTTGTCTATTTAACCGATAATATTAATTTTCTTTACGTTGCAAGCACGTTTTGTGATTTTGCAGCAAATATTTTGATGTATTTATTATTTTCAGGATATTTACGTCGTAAATAAGGTCTAACGATCACAGGCGAGACAGAAAACCAAATCCGGAAAAGCGATATGCACACGTTTGGAAAATGAAGAATGAGAAGTAGAGAACGATTCAAACTAGCAAGTTCATGGTGAGTATATTTGGAGCTATAGATTTTAATATAGCAATAAGGGTAATTAATTGTGCTCCAATGTGCAGTTTGTATGTGCACACGTTTAACGGTCCAATCCTCCAACCAATCTGCTCTTTTAGGACCAGACGCAACAATATTATATTTTAACATTTATATTAATCGCTGCTTTCCAATGGGATTGGTGCGCGGGGGGAGGGGAGTCAGGGCCCACAGGGACGGTCGTCAACTTGAAAGACTTAACAACATACCCGTCGATGGTTTAAGCTTCATTTGGACCGTCCCCGCGTACCCAAATAGCCAGCTCGTACTTTATAGCTGATTTAGGGCTGTTTAACGAAAAATCGTTCCGATGTCGTACTTTGTGGCTGATTAAGAGATAGACGGTACTTTGCGGAACTATGGAGCTTTTTAACAGGCACATGGTACTCTTTGGAACTTTGCGGCTGATTAGCACTATGTGTAGGGTTCATGATGGAACTTGAAGGCTTGTTAAGAAAAGGTACTAAACTTGGTGGAACTTTATAGCTTTTTAATGCATGACATCGGTTCAAGGTAGCTCTTGTCAAAGTGTCAAAGACGGACGCCGGCAATAATCTCATTGCTGCTGCACAAGTTAGATTCGTTAATTGAAGAATGAATATTGAGTAAAGTGATTGTGAATTATCAGTAAATTGTGTAAAATTTTGTGTAATTCATCAATACAAAGGATTTAAAAATATACATATGTGTTTAAACGAAAAAAATCTTGTTGTTTATTTCATCGATGACGCTTGCTTGAAAATAAAACACAAAGAAAAATAATCGCTGGCATCGTGGCATAAGGAAGCTGCTTAGGCGCTGTTTGAAAGACCCACATAGAACTTTGATGCTGTTTATCTACTGCAAAGGCGAATTAGAGCAGCGATCTTTAGCGTGCCAAAATGAGCTGCTTAAGCAATTCTGGCTATTTGGGGATACACCGTCGCGGCGACACGATACATGTTGCATACATGTGTACTACATTTCAAGAGCCCCCCCCCCCCCCCTCGCCTTTTTCGGATAGCAATGAGTTCAAACTGTTGTGGGCAGCCGTGCCAACCCCTGGACTTGCCGTGGCAGTTGCGCTGCCACCGGTCAACGTCCAGGAGGACGACAGTGTACACGCACACTGTCGCACACACTAGGCAGCGCAAGGCTTAGTGTGTGCCGAGCGCCGCACGATCAGAGTGTGTACGAAGGCCGATCGAGCAGGAGCTCTCGGCAGGGGCGCTCGGTGCGGTTGGTGCGCGGCAACCGCAATTGTACGTTTTAAAGTGTTGTACGTTTTTATTATTATTTATTATGTTGATTTAATATGTGTGAATAAAATAATAAGTGCAAAGAGCAGTTCATAACAGTGGCGACGAGGATGGGATCCTCCTGCGTAAGGGGGATCCCGACAAGAACCCGCGGACGCCATCGCGATCGGGCCCATCTCGTTTTTGCTGCATCATCGCAGCGGCCATCGCGTTGGCACCGGTCCCCCTGCTTGCGGGACACCGCGAACGATTTGGGTCGCCACCGCCGCCAACACCGAGGCCCCCGGCTGCCGTCCCATCATTGGCAACCACAGGGGCAGCCGAGCACACACTCTCGGCGACAAGGAAGGTAGTCGGGCTGCAGCCCCAGCAACGCCAGCAGCACCACAGGCGAGGCAGCTTTCCGCCTTGCTGCTGGATCTTCGGATGGGCGTCACATCCGCCCATGCTGCAGCCCCCAGTTTCATCGGGCGAGGACGCATTCCGCCCAGCTGCAGCAGCAGCACAACAAGGATCCATCGGCGACGAGCAATACCGCCCCGGCTCGAGCTCAGCGCATCATCGGCGAGGCAGCAATTCCGCCGCGGCTCGAGCCCTGCCTCACATCACGCCGACGAAACATTCCGCCTCGGCAGCACAGCAACCGGACGGGCGAGGTGCCATGCCGCCCCAGCTGCAGCCACCGTTTCCAGAAGGGTGAGGACACATGTCACCCTGGCTGCAGCACAGTGTCCGATAGGGTGAGATTAAATATCGCCCTGGCTGTAGTCGAACAGGCGTCGTCAATTGTGCCTCGGCTATAGCCACAGTACCCAGAGGGGACGGGGTAGTATGCCGTCCCGGCTGCAGTCGAACGGGCGTCGCCAATTGCGCCCCGACTGCAGGCACAGCGTAAAAGAAGGGCGATGAGCCAAAGTATCCCAGGAGGACGAGGAACCATGCCGCCCGGATATCTCATCACTGCCGCCCGCCTTTGGAGAAAATACATCGCTGCTGCCCTGGGGCAAGCATAATCGCGGCATCATCATCATCGTCATCATCATCGCGGCACCATCATCATCGTCATCATCATCGCGGCATCATCATCATCGTCATCATCATCGCCGTCACACTATCATCGCCGTCCCAGGGAGCGGCACAGCAGAATCATCATCATCATCACCGCTGCATTATCGCCATCGCGGTGAGGGCCGAGAGCAGCAGCAAGCGCTGCTCAGCGCGACAACATTGTGGTCCCCAAATCTCAGCAGCATCAGCCGGAAGAGTGTCACCACGCCGGTATTCCCTTAGTGGAATACCCCCGCGTCGGTTCGAGCTCTTCGGTATTAAAAGGGGGAGATGTGGGCAGCCGTGCCGACCCCTGGACTTGCCGTGGCAGTTGCGCTACCACCGGTCAACGTCCAGGAGGACGACAGTGTACACGCAGTGGCGGATTTAACGGTACGCGGACTGAGCGGCCGCGGAGGCCCCGTCTGTTTAGGGGCCCCGTGGATGGTAATTCCAGCATATACAACAATGTGTACAGTAGTCTCATCGAGAACTTTTGTGCCCAATAGGGGCCCCATAGACGAAGAAACTCATACTTGGTGTTTGGTACATGGTGTCTAAAAACGATATCGAGCTAGCCCGTGCTTTTTCACTATATCGTTTCATAGACTTGAAAAAATGATCAAGTATAATTCGTAATTCGTTGTTAGGCAGTGTGTTAGATCGTCGTCAAGAAGTTTGTGATCTAGGCGTTACACTGGACTCTAGCTTAAATTTCCGTTTACACGTTGACAACACTGTTAACAAGGCATATAAGATGCTAGGTTTTATCTTTCCACAATTCCGATAATGTAGTCATGGGCCGGTCTGGTGGTACAGTCGTCAACTCATAAGACTTAACAACATGCCCGTCATGGGTTCAAGCCCCGAATAGACCGTGTTCCCGTAGGGGGACCGTGTACGTAGGACTGACTATCCTGCTATGGTAATAATAAGTCATTGAAAGCCAAGGTCCCTTCACTAGTGGCTAGGTTCACTAGTGTGCCAATGAATAAGAAGTCATGTCTTAAGTCATATGTCGTTGTTTACTTGTCTTGTGCGCACGGGGGTGAAGTACTGCTCAGTACTTTGGTTCCCGAATTGCACTACGATGATTAACACAGTAGAGGCAATACAACGGAAGTTTACAAGACTTGCGTTAAAATGCGACCAATTCAGAGGACTCCCAACCATGCCAAGTTAACGCCTCTCGTTACCTTCTGCTTGGCCTACAGACGCTCGAGCACCGTTTTAAGGTAAACAAATGTGCATTTGTTCTTCATGTTAGTGCCTTCGAGACCTCTTCGCTCTCGTAACTTGCTTGTTGATGAGAGCAGGCGCACTTTATATAGAATACAATGAGCCATTACTAGCTATGACAAGGCAATTCAATACATGATCTTATGACTTTGATTTTAATTTATTAACGAGTAAACGACCAACGCATTTAAAGAGAATATTTTATTAATTTCACCGGACACCGGATTAAGGCAGATGTCGATCTCGAGAATCCCCCCCCCCCCCCCCCCCCCTCGACACCAACAGGGGGCCTCAACTCCTTTTACAGCTTAGGGCCCCCAACACCCTAAATCCGCCACTGTGTACACGCACACTGTCGCACACACTAGGCAGCGCAAGGCTTAGTGTGTGCCGAGCGCCGCACGATCAGAATGTGTACGAAGGCCGATCGAGCTGGAGCTCTCGGCAGGGGCGCTCGGTGCGGCTGGTGCGCGGCCACCGCACTTGCGGTTTTAAATTGTTAATTGTTTGTTCAATGTGTCTTTTATTTATTTTTGTTCGTTTATAAGTGTTTTAATAAAAGTAAAAGTGCAGAACATAACACAAACACACTTACGAATCCGTTGTTCAATTTTTTTTATTTTCCATTTTGTTTATCTGCACCCGCGGGAGAGTCCGAAACGACAAAGAAAAGAAAACACACACACCTCCTCCTCATCATGGTGTTTTTCACAAGGTGATTCCGTAGGAGATCACGAAACAGCAAAAAACACACACACAACCACGCACGCACATGCACACACACACACACACACACACACACACACACACACACACACACACACACACACACACACACACACAAACCTACCCCTCCCCCTCTCTTGGTGTTTTTCGCAAGGTGATAGGACCTCGTTATGCGAAGCGGCAAAAACACACAGCCACGCACGCAGGCATGCACACACATACACACACATAGACGCGCGCGCGCACGCACACACGAACGCACGAGAGAGCATAAATGAAGAGGTTCTATACGTTGCCGGCCTCTCCCTCTCGTGTTCTCGTTCTCCGACAAGGCTGATGTGTGCACGTTTGTGCGTGTACCTTTGCCGTCCCTCCTCTCCTTCCTCATCCGTTGACCGTTCGTTTTAAGCTAGAGGATGAGTTCAGCGCTGTTGAAGAAATGAAAGTTAAGAATTAGATTACCCTACTGGCAAAGAGAGCGAAATTTACAGGCGAGGGGCATGTAGAAACAGGGGGAAGGGGTTCGGTCGATTTTGTATTGGCCGCCATAGTCGAGCCGTAGTGATTTTTTTCCGAATTGAGAGTGAGCACGCGCAGCGCTCTCTCGCATGCCTTCAAATTACACGGGGCGCTCTCGCGATACAAAACAGCTGATCAGCTGATACCCCTTCCTCCCGTTTTTTCCTCTCGCGCTGCGCTGGATGCGCGGATCAGCTGTTCTTGCTCTCTCGCGTTTCTTTCGGTTTGCGCTGCGCTGTTGCTGCACTTGCGCGTTGTGCTGAACACCCCCTCCCGCGCGTTCTTTTCGGTTTGCGCTGCGCTGTTGCCGCACTTTGCGCGTAGCGCTGGACACCCCCTCCCCCTCGTTTCTTTCGTTGCACGTTGTGCGCTGTGCGCTTTCGTTCACTTTGATTTACAGCGTAATAAAATTGCATGCATCGAAATAAAACTTAAACACATCAAACTCGTTTGATATTTTAACACTTTATTGAAACTTAAGGCACAGTTTCACACATCGCTAACCACAATCTTGCCACAAAACCACACATATTTTTTATTATAAATAATAAAAAAAATCGTCACTTCAAGCACCCGCCTTACTGCCTCTATGTTGTGTATGTTGAATACTGTAAAAAAAGCATTGAAATAAAGCAGCATAATTTAATACGACCGAGGCCGTAATAATGTGAATTGAAATAAATAACACTTCAACACTTCACTTCAAATTACATCGAACGCCCGGGACTTAGGCTAAAACGCGCGCGGCCTCACACTGCGAAGGCTTGAACTGTGCTGACGATTTTGTGTGGTAGCAAGAAAGGGAACGCACGAGGAACACTCGCTGCACTAGTGCGAGCGAGACACCGACACCAGCAGGCCGCTGCGAGAAAACCAAACTGAGCGCGCTGGCTGAAAATGAACGCACACATTCACACATGTGTGATTGTGTGAGTGCGAAAACTGTGTAGAAAGCAAAACACGCTCTCGACTCCGAGCAATTCCGCGTATTTCCAGCCGTCTCCCCCTGCTTCTACATGCCCCTCGCCTGAAAGACGCACACTTTTACATTCTCTTTGCTAGTAGGGGTAGATCATGTAACAAAACAAACTGCATTTACGCCTGCGTTGACATCTTTCACGATTTACTCAATCACTTTTCTATTAATATTTCATAATTTTCACTGCATCTTCCGACATCGATCCTTCCCAAATGAAATTTGCATTCGTTCTGGCAATGAGTTTCGAACGATCACAACACAGCGCGAGAGTGAAGAACACAAAGTAAATGGCACTATGTACAAGTGTTGATCATATGGTCAAAATAAAGTATAATGGAATTTATTTTACGTCAAATGAATTGATTTTATTCTGATCTACATTTAAAATATTGTTATCAGCCTAGTTGTGAACGTTTAAAATTATGATGAAGTGAAAACATCATTACCAGATAAATGAAACGACAATCGACGCATTTTGACCATATCGAATAATGATCTATTTACACATAGCGTCATCTCTTCCGCTTCAGGGTCTCACGCTCAGAGCAAAAATTCTCCCATCTTCGCAACGGTGGGAGCGATCGGCTATGGAGGGGTGGAGAAATGCGAGTGTGTGTCTAATGCACACAGCGAAATTTTGGTCAACACCTCGATGGTGGGAGCGTTTTTCCATGGGATGGGGTAGTGGAGTGCGAGTGTGTCGCATGATTCCTTTAAAACTAAGGCCAGGGGTAGCGAGAGGCATCAAAATGAGTTACTCTTTGCCAAGCGGGGAGCAAACAAAATGAGTTCTCGAGAGTGTGCAACACACACACACACACACGACGACTCACTCACGCTTACGTTCTGTTCTACGACCCCCCCCCCCCCCCCCCACCACCTCTCACTCGCCCCACAGATCTATTTTAGATCATCGATTCCATCGACGGCGGTTGATGTGACGATGTGTGTCGTCGCGTGTGTGTTGTCGATTTGGTCAGAAAAACTTTTTCTTTCACACCAAATCTTTGACTTGGAGTGACGGCGTTCCGATTGGACCATCGCGACTTTGATCAGTGCGCGCGGTTAAAACGACCTTTTGTATTGTGTTGTACGTAGCGTGCGCGCCAAAATTGTAAGAGTGCGCGGAGAGTGTATGTGGGTGTGTGGGGGTGGGGGAGTGAGATAAAGAGACAAATTTCACTGCACATCAACACATACATTCTCACTGCACGGGTTGAACTGCGAATACTCAGTTCTGAGATAATATACTCGAGCGCTCGCGCATAAGTGCAAGCAAGCGCGGTATAGAGGATAGAGGGAGAAAAACGATTATTTTGCTCCAAGCTTTCTACTTTTGTTCCGTTGAGCATATGATATATATGGTATATGGTATATGGGTCCAACAAACTCCGTGGTAAACCAAAAACTCAGTGGTACCCAAACGAATGACTATCATAGCAGATCTTAATTACATACTGTACGACAGATAACAAGAATCGAAGCGTTGGGATAAAATCATAGTAATCATTGTAATCATTGTTTTGTACTCCTCGAATTGCAAATTCTTCTTCTTAATTAGAACGAGAAATCAATTTTATCATTTGTGAAACCGGGTGAATCAGCTAGTAAAAAATAATAATTTCTTATTTTGTTGCACGCTCTGCAATTTTTTAAATTTTAATATTACGAAAAAATACCAACAAACAAAAATTGGTAAACATGAGACATAAATGGGTACCTTTAAGACAAAAATTGGAGCTCACTGTTAAAAATTGACGCCATTGAGACAAAAATTGATGCGCACTGTCAAAAATTTGACGACAACGGCTGTAAATTGTAAAAAAATCATACCTTTTTTTATTTAACGCATTATTTTTTATTTAAAAAAAAATCACCAAGAATATTTCAATTGCAAAAAGTGGTAAAAACTATTGCGCACGAATTGAGCGCAATTGCACCTATCAAAATGGGTGTCGAATCGTGTTTGCAGTCGCAGTTGTGCTGTGATCGTGCTCAATTTAGAACGGCTTTTAGTACTGTTAATGAGTGCGTCTTCATGACGGATTGGAGAATGTTTCTTTCATATAAAACAGCTGGAATGTAGCGCGATAAAGCCAGTTAGAAATATACTCTTTTTTTACTATTTTTAATTAAGTTTTTCACACACGTAACTAAATTTAAGAACTAATGAACGCTACTATGAAAGAATAGTTTTGAAATTTTATTTCTAATCTTCACAGAAAAATTATTATGATCGAGAAAATAATAACCTTGCTAATATGTAATGTACCTCGCATAGCTAACAAGTGACAAATTCCAAAAACATGAATAATAGTTGATTTTTAAGGAAAATTAAATTACTAACACTTCTACTAGCTCTGTTTAATGATAGCCGACGTTATAACTCCATATCCTGTGCCTCGTCTTCGCTGAAGTCAGACATGCTGCTTTCACTATCAGAACTTTCTGTTGGATCTTGTTCCCGCAGAGCTTCTTCAGTAGCATATCTTCTGACATAATCAGCTACTTTCTTGCGATATTCTTCAGGTTTATGCAGGTACATTGCAGCTGCATCACCGTTCAGAGGGTCTACTGGATTAGGATACGTAAGTAGTTGGGGTAAGAACGACTCAAAAATATTGGACAAATCATATAATGCTGTCCAAGCTTGATTGATAACGTCCAGACAAACTGTTCCTGATACTTCGTCAATATTTGGGTGGTAGATTTTGTTGATAAATCCGATACTTGGTGATTTAAACGGGTAATGTTCCGGTAAATGAACACGTACTTTCCATACGCCTCCTTCGTATGGCGTGCCTCGTGGACCAAAAAATTTTACACAAAATTCATTCAAACCACCAAGAATAGTGACTTCGTGTTTACTTTCTATCAATTTGATGACATCTGTGTCCATACGGCGTTTGCCTGCACTTGGAGAAGACATGTTGTGTGACGCAGGGTAATGTTTGCTTTCCAATAACGTAGCTCTATTTAGCACGAATGCTAATATATCCCTGGAAAAAATAGAGAAAACACGAATATATAATAGTAAAATATTATTAACATTATTGTCTTATAAACATGTCATGTTTAGCGAATACAACGAATGCCAATATATTCCTGAAGAAAATACATTAAAAAACACCAATATACAATACTAGAACAAATAACATATATCTTTTATCTTCTTCTTTCTATGTATATAAAATTCATTGGTCATGAATGGTGTTTGAGGTAAGCAACCTCCGACACGGCTGGATAATTTTCAACGAAACTTTGGACACACCTTATGGTGGTATGAGAAAAGGTTTTAAGACTTACATCATTTTCAGATGTTACACTAAACTTAATTTAATTTCAATTTTCTAATCCCCTACCAAGAGCAATATTGCTGTTATTGTACTGTCTTTCTTTGAGTTACGCGAATAATTCGTTCCGGAGACATTCGCGTAAGTCGAATATCACGTTTTAAAGCCAAAATCTACTTAATGTATAATGATTTTTTATTGAATTAAGTCTATTTATGTGATTTATCACTAATTTAATACAATTCGAGTAGAAAATGAGGTTATTTGTCTTTTTGGTGATATAAACCTTTGAAAAATTGCAAATTATTTTTCATTTGAAGATTGATGGAGATAACCCAAATGACAATCAGACAGCATATCACTATAACGAGCTCGATGACAGCTTGACGTTTCCATACTGAGACGCTGCCTTTGGCTGCATCCCCCATACTGAACGAGCATTGTTTTTCTCATCGCCATCGTGAACTACAGAGGTTTGTATGGTGAGCATTCTGGCTAGCGCCAAATTTTCTAATGAGACGATCTGGCGCGCTTCATTCCCGCTTGGCAAAGAGTAACTCATTTTGATGCCTCTCGCTACCCCTGGCCTTAGTTTTAAAGGAATCTTGCGACACACTCGCACTCCACTACCCCATCCCATGGAAAAACGCTCCCACCATCGAGGTGTTGACCAAAATTTCGCTGTGTGCATTAGACACACACTCGCACTTCTCCACCCCTCCATAGCCGATCGCTCCCACCGTTGCGAAGATGGGAGAATTTTTGCTCTGAGCGTGAGACCCTGAAGCGGAAGAGATGACGCTATGTGTAAATACGATCATTATTCGATATGGTCAAAATGCGTCGATTGTCGTTTCATTTATCTGGTAATGATGTTTTCACTTCATCATAATTTTAAACGTTCACAACTAGGCTGATAACATTATTTTAAATGTAAATCAGAATAAAATCAATTCATTTGACGTAAAATAAATTCCATTATACTTTATTTTGACCATATGATCAACACTTGTACATAGTGCCATTTACTTTGTGTTCTTCACTCTCGCGCTGTGTTGTGATCGTTCGAAACTCATTGCCAGAACGAATGCAAATTTCATTTGGGAAGGATCGATGTCGGAAGATGCAGTGAAAATTATGAAATATTAATAGAAAAGTGATTGAGTAAATCGTGAAAGATGTCAACGCAGGCGTAAATGCAGTTTGTTTTGTTACATGATCTATGGGTAAGTGCATGCATAAGAAGAAGAATCTTCCTAATGATGTTTGTGTTCTAACAATCGAACAGCTTTTAATGTTTGTTTATTCTTCTATTATTTTCCATCACACCTAGCTATTTCATTACCAAAGCTCCTGATAACAGATCAAAGCAGATGAATCGGGCATACAGAGTCGCCGTTTAACTTAAAATATCTTCGTGATCGGTAAGTTTTAAATAGTAGTAGTTTTGTTCACCATTCTAATGCTCGATTTATCTTTCATTCCTTAGGCAAACACATCAAACAGCATGTTTTTTTCAACAGCACGCACCATCGGTGGAGCAAGCAGCTAACGTTTTGTTCGCCCAGCACGCACCATCAAGTATTGCTTTGTGAATAAAAAACTGCACACTTACTGTCGGAATTTTCTGGATTTTTTTGGTCGGGCTACGCTCGCGGGAATGGTGTGTCCGTTGAGGAGAAGGAAAGAAAGGGTGGGAGTGAGGATTAACCAAAAACGCGGCATTGAGAATGAGGGGAGGTGTGCTCAATGCTCACGTTGGGACACTCACGATGCTTGAAATAAAATGTTAACAAGCATCGATTTCAAGCATGCATGTCGCGCGACATTTTGCCAAGCGGGTTGATTGGTTGAGATGCCTTACCTCATGATAGTGAGGTCGGATTTTGGATCGGCTGCCGATCTTGCTCATGTGAGTTGAACTGCGTGCTACATGGTGAGGTGTGGGGTTGTGTGGTATATGTGGATACATAGATTCAGGTATATGTGGATAGACATTCAGCCGCGGTATTTTAAAACGCCAAAACACTTGTTGTTGACGAGACTACATGTGTTGCTCTGCGAATCATTTTACGTTTATCTCGAAATATTCTATAACGTTTAACAACTTTAGGAGTGATAAAGTTATAAAAAATTGCTGAACGAATTTACGTTGCGCCAAAGCTAAAAAATTGATTTTTCTCACCGAAAATTTGTTCAACAAAGCCAAATTATTTTGAACATTAAAAGATCCGTAGAAGTGTTGTTTTTTTTATTTGCCATTTCAAACTGAAGATTTAGTCGTCAAAAATGTTCCCGAAAAAGTTAAAGCGAAGTGGACAGCTTTATAAAAAAGCCGAGAAACTGGAAGAGCAGTTTGAAAAAGAGTGGGCATTGCAAAATGATCCTGCCAGACCCAGCAGCCAGCCAGCAGTTGAGCAATCTACCGAGGGTATTTGCTTGACTTATTATGGTTTTGCTTGATTTAAATCAATAAAAAAATCAACTAACATCTCTCCCTATTGTTTAATTGTAGATGTTGCTATGAATGAACCCTGTGTAGGTCCTGTGGTATCAATGGAAGAGGAGTATTTGGACGAAAACAATAATGATGACGAACGTGCTAGCGATGAAGGATCCATCCATACCGAAGATACTGATGGCGAAGAGTATTTAGAGGAAGAGTATTTGGAGGGAGAGTTTTTGGAGGCAGAGTTTTTGGAGGAGGCGAGCGTGGAAACTGATCCATAAAGCGCGAAGCTACGAGACTCTTTGCGAACATGGTTTATTCGCAATAAAGTTACTCGTAACGGGAGTAATAGTTTAATAGGCATACTGCGAAAAGCGTCTTCTCTTTCTGCTTTTTCATCTCTTCCACAGGATGTTAGGACATTACTGAAAGCTCCGGTTAACGTCAGCGAGCAGATTACTAACATTCCAGGTGGAGGTGAAATGTGGTACCAAGGCGTTGAAAGTTGTTTTCAACATTATTTTCGGTAAACTATTTATTGTTTAAGCAATCGTGTAATACCTTTCTAACTTAAGTATTTTCTTTTATTTTTATTCAGTGATGTGGACGTACTAGAGGATGTGTTTGAGCTGAATCTTTCAGTGGACGGAATACCAATATATAACCGCAGCGCAATACAGATGTGGCCAATACTAATGCAGTTGCACAATATGCCGAATGTTCCTGTTATGGTGGTTGGAATATTTTGCGTCACTTCTAAACCAAACGATGTTGAGCCTTTCCTGAGACCTTTAGTGGAGGAACTAAATAGGCTACATGATCACAAAATGATCCTAAACGGCAAAAAATAACTGTTACGGTTAGAGTCATAATCGCTGACTCGTCTGCACGCGCATTTGTTAAACGTGAGTGATAGTAATCCCTCTTTTTATTTAGTTTTAATAATGTGTATGAATTTCGTTGTACAATTTTATTGCAGAAGTTTGCTACTACAACGGAGTACATGGATGTTTAAAATGTAAATGCTGTGGTACTTCCCTAAAAACACCATAAAAAGTTATTTTCGAGGATACAACAGCTCCACCAAGAACAGATAAGGAATTTAGAGAAGAAAAACCCAGTTCTACAGGCCATCGAAGAGGTAAAACCCCTCTTACAGATCTAAAAAAGTTTGACATGATAAAAGGTATAGCTACGAGCAATTTATTACATTTAATACAGTTGGGTATTGTTTTCAAGCTTCTGCTAGGCTGGGTCGAAGGAGCTCTTGCCCCCTTTAAAAAATGGTGCAAGGAAGACATACATGAAATATCAGAAGAGCTTATGAGTATACTGTTGCCCACAGAAATTCATAGGAAGTTTAGGTCCCTTAATTATCTTCACTTTTGGAAAGGTACTGAATTCGGTAGTTTTTTACATTACGCAGGTATAGTTGTTTTGCAAGATAGAATAGGTAGACGGCATACGAACATTTTAAATTATTATATTGCGCTATAACTATATTATCATCATCATCATTTAAGGATCAGTGGGAGTATGCTGGTACATTGTTGAGGAATTTTTTTGAGGATTATAGTGTTGTGTACGATCGCATGAGCCGGTCTCATGATACAGTCGTCAACTCGTACGACTTAACAACATGCCCGTCATGGGTTCAAGCCCCGAATAAGACCGTGCCGCCATATGTAGGACTGTGACTATCCTGCTATGGGGGGAAATCAATAAGTAACTGAAAGCCAACCCCACAAGTGTGTTGGCAGGCCTTGACCGACATCGGTTGTTGAGCCAAAGAAGAAAAAAAAAGAAGAAGTACGATCGCATACATCTAGTGAGTAATGTTCTTCTTTTGCTTCATGTATACGAAGAGGTTAAAAATTTAGGCCCTCTGACAACTTTGTCGATACATTCCTGTGAAAATATGTTACAGATAATCAAACATAGTTACGTAAAATCTGGCTACCAAAGTTTGCATCAAGCGATAGGAAAAATTATATTGTTGCGAGACATAGACACTGCAGCACAAAGAAACCAGGAAAGTATGACGTATCCTACACTTAAAGTAAAAAAGAATGAGACAATTTTGCAAGTTAGGTAAGGATTTTTGTTAAGGAAAATTTTTAAGGATTCTTGGTTTTTAACAAAAAGAAATATCATAGTTAAGTACGAAAAAGCTATCGAGGAATCAGGATCAGTCTTTGTACATGGGTATCCTTTGGTAAGACGTTTACAAGCCTTTACTACTCATATTGCCTCCGATAAAATCTATAACTATATTGGATACGAAAACGACATTTCAACAACGCTTCGATCTATTCATATAACGGATATTAAATGTAAAATGGTAGCAATTAAGACAATACGAACAGGAGCTAAAGTACATTTTACGCCATTAATACATACCTTAACATAAAAAGCCTTGGTTAGGTTAATACGGTTAAGTAGGTTAAATATGTTAGGTAGGTTAATACGGTTAAATAGGTTAGGTAGGTTAAGTAGGTTAAGTAGGTTATGTAGGTTATGTAGGTTAAGAAGGTTAAGTAGATTAAGCTATAGATCATAAGCAACCGAGTAGACCCGGTATAAGGTCGGACTTAATCCAGAGGCAGAATTAAATTCTCTGGGCAAACAACTCTGGACAGAAGATCATGTCACGTGAATCATTCATCCTGTTTTTCATATCTCCTTTCGTCATGTTTTGATCCAACCACTGATATATCTTAACTTTGTAATCTTCGTCTCCTATTCTTCTATAACTTCCTATTCTTTGGTTGAAATCATCTAAATCCTTCTTATTTTCTAGTTTCCTAAATCCCTCAGGGGATTCGTTTTTCCATCACAAACTACACTGCTTAGCTTTTCAATATAAACTTGTAGTTGGAAAATGCTTTTCGATTGTTTAGCTATCTTTTCTTGAAATAGATTTTGGCTTTCTTTGATCTCTAAAATTTCTATTTTTTGTTGGCTCAATTCGCTAAGGGTAGAGTTTTGTGTTTCTTGAATTTTCCTCAACATTTCCATTATTTCGTTTGATGCGGTAAATGTTTTATCACTTGCTTGCCCTTGCTGCTCTTCCTCATAGGGAATTAATTTATCCATAAAATCATCTATTGATGAAATAACTTCCTCGCCTTCCCGTCGCAGGCGTTTATTATTTTGCTGAATATCCATGTTCCCTAAAATTGAAAGAAATTTAAGATATTATACCAATTTTTCGAAAGCGCTCAAGTTCACACTCCGTATACACACCTGTACAATTTTTAAGTTTGGTTTTGTTCGTCCTCTGCTTTTGTACCGCTCTATACAGGATGGTAAGCAAGTCCCGAGATGGTTTCACGCAAATGATGGTGGAATACCAAGACGGGCGTACACAGTTCGATTCGATCGAGCGATGATGTGATGCTAAAACTATAATGATCTTCTCTCTCACAATAATCTAAAAATTCGCTCTTCTTCTCTTCTACAGCTCTCTCCACACGATGCAGAACGCCTTAGAAAACAAGTGCCAATATGGATCCTTGACATACATATACATAATACACAATAATCCCATGTAGCAAAATCAATATCTCAAGCAAGATTAATATAAAATCATGATCAATTTTTTTTGCCCTTCCGTTCAAGGTGTTTATTTTAATTTCATCTTGTTATCAAATCACCTTGTGTCCCGCATACTCCGGTTCTCATATTATCTCACTTCTCACTCTTCACATCTCATCACTGGGTCGCCTCGCGATGAGAAGATCGGATTTTGATTCAATCCGAACCAAAATCCGATCCTGTCAAAAATCTGTCATTTTTTGGCCAATTTTTAGGGGGTCCCATTGTCATTTTGGAGTTATACTAATTTGACATATAAACTGTCAAAAATAAAAATTAAATCATCTCGAGAATATACTGTACAGTCTGTTCTCGAGTTACACGGTTATCGACTTACGCGGATTTGGAGATACGCGGTTTTCTAAATTTGGGGGCCTTTCCGTTTTAAGCTCGTAGGCTAAAATTTCAGCCTATCAGCTGTTTGCATTGTAAAGCAGTTTTCGAGCAGCTATCTAAGTGGGTATAATATACAGGTGGGCTTATCCCAAGGTGTATGAATTTAGAAGACAGATTTTTATCGCTTCTGTTTCTGAATGAAGATTTTAAGAGTGTTTTGTGTATTCGTCATGCCTTCAGAAAGCTTGTTTGAACAAAAGTTTTCACCCGTCCTGTCAAAAAGTGATATTTAAATTTGGTTATAAAAACAAGCTATGAGACCACCTGGACTACATACACTTTTATTCTAGATACCACCACGTGATCTCTTTAATGCACCTTGGGATAAATGTAAACAAACCCGTGTTTTCGAGCAGGTACTCGAATCTAATTCTAGCTTTGTGGCTAGAATAATCTAGACTGAAAATTGCAGGCTAGTTTTTTGTGTGGTTTTGTATGGAGTGTTTACATGATTTCAGCCTCCAACTGTCAAACTCCATACAAAAAACTAACTAGAATCGTGAAGGCCCCCTTTGACAGATTAAATGTCAAATCGGTACAATTTGCTTCAAGTTTGTTATAAATTGCATTTTGGCTAACAAATGGAAACCGCTTAAAAGCCAGAAATATTAAAATTTTCTGCACGAATCCTATCAAATAAATGATAAAGTGTATAAATGTACTAAATAAAAAAGAAAAAATCCGAGTAACCAATAGTATTTTCAAAGTTGGTTTATTATACAGGTGGGCTTATCCCGAACAGACAGCCGTGCTGTAGAAAAATGAAAACGAAATGACAGGAGGGGATTCGATCATTTGCTGATGTATGCGTGTGAATTCCAATGGCTGTTTTGGTTTATGTGTCGTAGTGTGTGTGAAAAACTACGTATCACAATCGAATCCCCTCCTGTCATTCGATCGTCCAATATGGCCTTTCCACCACACCTATAAGCCCACCTAGTCCCTATACCCACTTTGAGTATTTTAGTAAAAAAAAAGTGAAATTCGACTTACGCGGATATTCGAGTTTCGCGAATTTGTCGGGAACGCAGAAACCGCCCGCTGCGCAAAGCGACGGAAGAAATCATGGCGTTCGGAGAATTTTATCATGCCTTCTTTTTCCCTCCAACGGCAAATTTGTCAAGCAGCTCGTCGAGCTTCCCGTCCCTGGCTCTGCCTCGTACCCCTCGCCTGAGCGCGCTGTCGAAGGTTTGAATGTGTTGGTGCATCAGACGGCCAATCGCTGTCAGCCGTCGTCCGTGCTTTTTCCCTCCATAGCGCCATCTCTTTCTCGCGTGTGGTCAATGCTCGCGAGCTGTTGTGGCGCCTAAAAATGCCGTTAACAAACATTGCGGCGATGAAGTTGCATTTTCACAAATAAAACCAAAAAATCGCAATGAGTTCAAACACTGCAATATAAAAATGACTAAGGAATCGCTAGTTTACGCTGGAGGGTTTGCTGTGCAACGCGCTGAACCCTAATTCGCATTGACACGTTCAGCCCGGCGCTGATTTTCATCAACTTTCCGTTCCGCCAGCATCAAGAACGCAAGCTGATTGTGAAACCAGCATCCTGGAAAGTTCACTGGTAGTCCCTGGGACATGTCATCGTGCTGAACGTGTTAAGCATTAAGCATAACTTTCTTACCCTAAGCTTTTGATTTCGTATGCTGTAGATTACATAGATATCCTGAGCCATCTGCGCAAGGGTGTGAGTGTGCGTGTGTGTGCAAAACTGTCGCCGAATCTATGCTCTTCCGGAATGTTATGATCGATCGGTCAAAAAAATGAAGGAGTTCATGACAGTGGCAGAGTAGAGAAATCGGGGGCCCTAGGCGGAAAGACGAGTTGAGGCCCCTGTAAATGGTAGCTGATGACCGGGAGGAGGGGGTACTGGCACACAGCTGTTGGGAGATTGAACAGTATACTTAAATTGCCGGCGGATGGGGGGGGGGTGGCCATGGGACCCCAACGATCATCGGTCACAGGCCCTAAAATTGTTGTCGCCATGAGGGGGGAGGGGAGGTGCAAATGGTTCTCTAGCCACGAAGCCCCAACGACCATCTTTCCGGGGGCCCTTGTCGTTAATACTCTGTCCACTTGTACACATACGGCATACTACGGCCTAGAGATCATCGGCGACCGCCTAGTCCGCCTATCGTTTGATCAACCGCTGGTTCATGACGGTGTTTTTTATCGTGGAGGTGCATCCTTCCCCCTGCCTGCAGCGTATGCATCGAGCAGATGACAGTGTGGCAGTATGCAAGTTACCCGCTGGATAGGAGCGGTCGCGCGGCAACGCCATCATTCCTCACATCTTAACAGCATGCCCGTCATGGGTTCTAACCGCGTATGAACCGTCCGCCGTAGCAAGGGCTGACTATCCGGCTACGTGCTACTCAAGACCTGAAAAGGCCGGCATGAGCGCGTTGGCTATTACGCCAATAATAATAATAATAAGAAGAAGAACTTAGCATAGCAGTCCACACTCGGGGAAGGTTTTTGTTTTGACTTTGGTGCTGCCGGGTCTACCGCTGTGGCGCGACAAATGCACGGAATGCACTCGACCAAAACATGAACCGATCCGAACCCATTCCATGGCATTGCCGGTCAATCGGCGTCATGATAACTACTCCAAACCAACAAGCCATAAGATTCTGGACGGACAGGTGCAGCACCATACGCGCACCGTAATAAACAAATCCAGAATCCTCTTTTGTATGGATTCAATTCAAAATGTTGTTTCCACTTGCGTCCGCTAGCTGAATTAGAAATAAATGTGCAACAAATCACACGCACGTTTGCTTAGATCGTGTGTTTTTTTAATACCCAACAGCAGAGCCGATCATAAAGATCGTGGTGCCAATCCGATAGTTGTGTTGTCTCTCAGGTAGCGAGATCAAAAATGCATGGACTTTGTAGCCGCAGCGGATGAAAATGTACGCATCAGAATCAAATAGTTTTTGGAATTCCAAACGCACGCACACACACAAACACACAAACACGCGCGCTCAAACTCACACACACACACACGCACACATGCATGAACGCGCGAACGCCAGCACGCACGCACTTACGCACGCACACACACACGCTCGCACGCACGCACGCACACATGCACGTACGCGCGCACGCGAGCACATACGCACGAAAGCGCGCACGCCAGCACGCACCCACGAAAGCGCGCGCGCGAGCACGCGCCCCCGAAGTCGCGCAAGCGATCACGTACCCTCCACCAACCCCCCCCCCCCCCCCCCCCACCATCCCGCACGAGCGAGTACGGCTACCTTATCGGTAGAAAGGCTGGTTAAGCTATCATGTAGCGCATCCTCATCCCTAGTGCCGGGTGGGGTGGGGGATCGCGAGATGATAGAATGAACGGTCACTTTCCCCGCGCTGTGTGCGTGTATGAGACGAGACCCGAAAACGCGAACAGATTTCGGCACATTAAAAAAAATTATTTTATTGCCACTATACACTGTGCTACATGATGCTTAGAAGGTCGTTGAAGCATCAAACATGTTCAAATTAAAAAATATTAGATTAGTGTTAGACGTTCTCCTACGCTTGTTTTAAATAGGCTTCTTACCCTCAACTGGCAGGGGCATCGAATGGTCTCATCAGCAGCGGCACGAAATAAAATAAACCATCAATACGCCGATAACACTTTGAATCCCAATCCAGCTTCTCCCGCATCGTCAAGGTCACACACAAATTAATAAATGCTAACATCCACCAATAACAATACACAACCGCAATGCACATATATGAATCAACGCATACACCGCAACAGCCTATCAGCTGGCGGCGGAAGGCACGGGCTGAAGCGCAAGTAAGGCAGGGCAGGGTGAGGGAGGGAGAAGCAGCGGACGAAAAAATGGGTGCCAATATTTTTAAATTTTTTGACCGTTTTTTTTTGCTCTGCCGCCATAAATAGTTCGTCCATTTCGCCAACAGATGGCGCTAAACTTGCTCGACCCAGCGGAGGAATCGCTGAAGTCCAGCGCGGGAGACCAGCCAAAATCTGCGCTGGCCATTTCCTGCGCTGGAAACTGCTCGAATTTGCGCAGCGGCCCACTGCGCAAATTCGAGCAGTTTTCAGCGTAGTTTTTTGCGTCGTTTTGTGTCAAAAAATACGCAAAAAATACGCTAGACTTCAGCCAAAACTACGATAGCCAGCGTATTTATAGCACTTTTTAGGTGCGGAACGAGCGCCATCTGTTGAAGAAATGGATGAACTATTTCAGACGGCGGAGCAAAAAAAACGGTAAAAAAATTCAAAAATTTTGGCGCCCATTCTTCCTCCTCTTCCTCTCACTTCCTTTCCCCACCTTGCCTTGCCTTACTTGCGCTTCAGCCCGTGCCTTCCGCCGCCAGCTGATTGGGTGTTGTGGTGTATGCGTTGATTCATATATGTGTATTGCGGTTGTGTATTGTTATTGGTGGGTGTTAGCATTTATTTATTGTGTGTGACCTTGACGATGCGGGAGAAGCTGGTTCATTTTGGGATTTAAAGTATTATCGGTTTATGGATGGTTTATTTTATTTCGTGCCGCTGCTGATGAGGCCATTTAATGCCCGTGCCAATCGAGGGTGAAGAAGCCAATTTCAAACAAGCGTACGAGAACGTCTAACACTAATCTAATATTTTTTTATTTGAACATGTTTGATGCTTCAACGACCTTCTAAGCATCATGTAGCACGATGTATAGTGGCAATAAAATATTTTTTAATGTGCCAAAATCTGTCTCGAGTTTTCGGGTCGCGACACACACACAACGCGGGGAAAGTGACCGTCCACTCTATCATGCCGCGATCCCCCTCCCTCCCGGTGCTTTGCATGAGGATGCGCTACAAGATAAGCCAGCAATTCTTCCGATAAGGTAGCGGAAATCGATCGTGCGTGTACGCGCGTTCGGGGGAGCGTTCTCGCGTACGCGCGTGCATGCGTGCGTGCGCGTGTGTGTGTGTGCGTGCGGGAACCCCAAAACTGTTTGATTCTGATGCGTGCATTGTCACCGGCTGCGTCTACACACTCCATGCATTCTCAGAAAACGCACTGTACGCTGCCCGATCGATTACCGCTACGATCGAAGCAAACATGCGTGTGATATGTAGCACATTTCTTTCCAATTCAGCTAGCGGCCGCAGTGGAAACAACATTTTGAATTGAGTCCATATAAAAGAGAATTCTGGTTTCCCAAGCGAAATTTTTCGGGGATAATGAACACAAACTCATGCCATCTCTTTCTATTCATCAGCCCTACTCTCTCACACGCATCGATGAACTTTTACACATCTCTTTGTTCATTGTACTATATTTGAAGGGTTTAAAAGTGATAGATAACAATTCATGTTCATGAACTAGTTATGGTCAAATGTTAATGGTGTAATGTTTGTACCATGGTCGACCTGAGTTCAATTCCATTTTTATTGTTTTTTTTATGATTTAAAGTTTTATTTAATTTTTAAAACATCCAGCTCCAATAACTTCGAACTCATTTACTCATTGCTAGAAATGCGTGTTTAATAGTTAATCTGTTATTTTTATTGTTTTATTTATTTCTTTTAATTCTTTTAGTATCAGTACCCCTTCATACAAACAAACCAGTAAATAGCACGATAATGAATAATAATATGGTGGCGCAACTGGCAAAGTGATTCGAAGTAGAACTAGCGATGTGATTGGTAGCATCAAGGATGAAGCATGAGCATGAATTGGAACATGAGTGGAGAGAGTGAATCCGAATGTTCATTTCTATTTTTAGCTCTTTTTTCATGGGTTCATCTTTCACGTGTGTTCACTATCCCCGAAAATTATCTGTATTTCGTTGGTCTTTTCGGGGATAATTCGTTAACGAATTATCCCCGAAAAGACCAGCGAAAACCAGCGTGGTCGGGAGCTTGGGTTGGTTTATTACGGTGCGCGTAAGCTGCTCCACCTGTCCGTCCAGAATCTGGCGGCTTGTTGGCTTGGAGTCGGTATCATGACGCCGAGCGACCGGCACTGCCTTCGGCTCGGTAGGTTCATGTTTTGGTCGATTGCATTCCGTGCATTTGTCGCGCCACAGCGGTAGACCCGGCAGCACCAAAGTCAAAACAAAAACCTTCCCCGAGTGTGGACTGCTATGCTAAGTTCTTCTTCTTTATTATTATAATAATTATTATTATTGGCGTAATGGCCTACGCGATCATGCCGGCCTTTTCAGGACTTGAGTACCGCGTAGCCGGATAGTCACCCCTTGCTACGGCGGACGGTTCATACGCGGTTAGAACCCACGACGGGCATGCAGATGTGAGGAATGACGGCGGTGCCGCGGGACCGCTCCTATCCAGCGGGTAACTTGCATACTGCCACACTGTCTCCTGCTCGATGCATACGCTGCATGCAGGGGGAAGGATGCACTTTCACAATAAAAAACACCGTCAACACCGTACAAGTGGACAGAGTATTAGTGACAAGGACCCCGGAAAAATGGTCGTTGTGGCCAAGTGGCTGGAGAGTCATTTGCCCCCCCCTCCCCCCTCATGCCGGAAATAATTGTAGGGCCTGTGACCGATGAGCGTAGGGGTCCCATGGTCGAAGCCCGCGCCCGCCGTCAATTTAAGTATGCTGTTCAATCTCCCAACAGCTGTGTGCCAGTACCCCCTCCTCCCGGTCATCAGTTACCATGTACAGGAGCCTCATCTCATCTTTCCCCCGATTCCCCTAATCCGCCACTGTCATGAACACCTTCCTTTCTTTGACCAATGAATCATAACATTCCGGAAGACAACACAGACTTTCCAGTATGCCGGTTGCACGATCAGCTTGCGTTCTAGATGCCGGCGGAACGGTATGTTGAGGAAAACAAGCGCCGGGCTGAAGGTGATAATGCGAATAAAGCGTGAGCTAGCGATTCCGTAGTCATTTTTACATTGCAGCGTTTGAACTCATTGCGCTTTTTTGGTTTGATTTGAGAAAATGCAACTTCATCGCCGCAATGTTTGTTAACGTTTTTTTAAGCGCCACAGCAGCTCATCAGCATTGACCACACGCGAGAAAGAGATAGCGCTATGGAGCGAAAAAGCACGGACGACGGCTGACAGCGATTGGCCGTCTGACGCACCAACACAACTAAACCTTCGACAGCCCCCTCAGGCGAGGGGTATGAGGCAGAGTCAGGGACGGGTAGCTCGAAACGCTGCTCGACAAATTTGCCGTAGGAGGGAAAAAGAAGGCCTGAGAAAATGCGCGAAAGGGCATGATTTCTTCCGTCGCTTTGCACAGGGGGGGGCGCGTAACTCGGGAACAGACTGTATACAGCTCTTTGACACTCGGTGTTAAGTGCAGTTTACACTGGTGTAAAAACCCCGCAAGCAAATTCGAGCAGTTAAGAGCTCGCATGGGGCCTCGCAATCGCGATAGCTATTTAGCGCTGGTATATGGGTATAGATATTCCCCGATATACGCAATATTCAATATATGTGATTTTGGTTTACGGTGTGTTATAAATTTGACAGTTCTTTGAGCAAATTGTGCAAATTTGACAGATCAAATGTCAAATGCAAAATAACTTAGATCGAATTTCAAACACCATTCCAAAAGGTACAGGTATTCCTCGATCTGTCTATTTCCTCGCCATTCACGATATACGCAATTACGCTAGTTGCGATTTGACTAATTTGATACATCAAATGTCTAACTCAAAATAAATTCCCTTTTGGTCGAATTCTAAAAACAATTTTAAATCCCGTGTGAAACCGGGTAATTCAGCTGGTATTCAATAAGATAATCTTTAAAAACACATTTGACGTGTAAGGAGAAATACGACGCACCAACACCACCTAAAGATTTTTTTTTTATCTCATTGTCTGAGTACAAACGGCGCCCACGAGCCTGCTCGCGCCCGCATGCAGAGCCGATAGCAAATGGTTCTATCATCACCATTAACACTCGGTTTACGGGCGTCTGATTGAAATTGTGAATCGTTTAACATGTTTTGTTTTCCATAAAAATTGTCTGCAAAATGTTAATTTATTGTAATAGGCGTTATTGCTTCACCGAACGCATGAACCGATATATTTTCGATGCAACATTTTGACCGATGTTCGCAGGAGTTTAGAAAAATACGAGGAATAAGTTAATCGAAAATACCGTTTGAGGACACAATATTTCATTCCTACATTTACTTTTGTTGAAAAATGTTGCAGCTTAACTAGATAATTGCGTATTTGCGAGTGCGTGGGATTGTGTCTGAAGAAACGTAGCTTGACATGATGTCATATTGCGTTAAAAACATTCTGATTATGTGTGTTATCATGTGAAACAGCGTGCGTTCACACTTGGATAAAAGCTAAGGTTTGCATGGACAGCAGCGCTTGTTCCTCGGACGAGAACGCAGGTGTGCTGTTTGATGAATATGAATGCGACAGCGGTACGAAATGGAAACGCGCACAATAGCAATGAACTCGGCATTCCCTCACAGATGATTCTCCAGTGCACGCCATTGAAAGGCCTACGTGCATCTCTGCGTTGAACCTCGTGTGTGCATGGCAAACTTTGCGCGTGCATTTTGCAAGCGCGCTGGTGTTATTTTCAATGCGCGTTTTGTTTCATGAGCGCGGCAGTATTCCGTTCTCGATTTAAATGGGTAGACGCTCACTCGCTTACTCATCGATAGTTTTTATCCATACGCTTTTTTCGCTGCTCGACAATGATGTGATTCATCGCGTATGAAAGCAGAACGCAGGCAGTGCACGGCATCAGTCGTGTCCAAGTTTTTAACCAGTGCGTTCTGGACGGTCCATGCAAGCAAGTTTCGAAACAATGGGCCGAGGTAAACATTGTACCGACTATCAGCGCCATATCATAAAGCGAGTGGCGGCTGCTGGCATTAAGCGCAAAACGATCGAGTTCGTGATGGAACGATCGCGCACATTTGTGGCAAACGCGCTTCGGACAACCGAAACGCGCAAGTCACCCGGACGTCCTCGGAAGACCACGGCGGAGGAAGAGCGTAAGATTGTAATATATCGAAGAAACACTGATCGTGAGGGCAGTGGTCCTGCTAATTACAACAAAAACCTAACCCAAAATACAACAAAAACTACTAAAAATCTATCCGAAACGACATACTTGTGACACAAACACACACACCAATACACACTCAAACATATTCACACACACATAAAAACATACAAACACGCACACTAACACACACACACACAAATACACACCACACATAAACCTGTCCCAACTGGTGCATGGTGCGTTGAAAAAATAAATGCCCTATCTTTTTGTCCGTTACTGTATAACACATATGTAGCGGAATTTGGGGCAACTGTGCCACCTTAAGCATTTTAAGTTATAACTCACTAAAACGTGTTTTTCAAAAGCTGATTTAAATCTCATAACCATTTTACATCTATTTCTTCACTTATAAATGAGTTTCGCTAGAAAAAAGTGCAAACAAAACAGTTTTTGAAGCGTTTTAAAAAGGGTCCAAAAAGACGTTGTTTTTTGGGCTATGGGGCAAGAGTGCCACTCGTATGGGGCAACACGGCCACCTGGTTAAAATAACCGTATTTTTTAGATAATTGGAAATTATTACGTTAGTACCACTAGTGTATGTATTCCTACATGTCTTGAGTCACCCTTTTCATTACAAACTGTATCGCAATATGGGTTGTTGCTGGTCTGTTTTTCCGGAGTATAATCCGCTCGTAAAAGCGCACCATACCATACCGCTGAACGCTAAAACAATGTTTACATTTTTGACAGCTCGCGCCTGTGAAAGATGGTGGCACACTTGCCCCAAATAGAGATGGCTATTTTGCCCCAAAAGTTGTAACTTTTTTTAAATTGAATTTTTCAGTGACAAAAAGAAAGTTTTTTCAATTACCTCCACAAAAAATTCACGTTTTCTCAGCTATACGGTGGTGTAAATATTTTCTCGATTGATTGTTCGCATGATTTTTTAGAGCTTATTTGGTTGGATTAAAAAATTATAATATTCTGCTCAATTTTGAAACTCAATATGAATCAGTTCAAAACAATGGGAAATATCGATTGGTCTATATGAAATTCGGCTCAGTTTACCAAGTCATTGGAAAGCAACCAAATGTATACACAATTAATCATTGAACTAAAGTTTTTAAGGAAAAATGCTTGGTGGCACTCTTGCCCCGTATGGCACACTTGCCCCAAATTCCGCTAGTACCTGAAAATCTATGAAAGCTATGAAAATAATTGTTTGTGTTTAATAAATCAATTTGTTGAAAATCTACATCAATTGTCAAATGAAAAATAATTTGCAATTTTTTCAAAAGGTTTATATCACTAAAAAGACAGAAATAGAGTAATTTTCTACACGAATTGCATTAAATAAGTGATAAATTACATAAATAGACTGCGAAATCGGCAATGAGAAATGCAATGAGAAATTCATGTGGGCACTTTTTTTGTCAGTGTGATTTTGACTAATTTGTTTTCTTTTTGACTAAATATTTTTGGTGTTGATAAACCTTTGATTTTTTTTATAAATTTTTGATTGCACATTTAAGAGCATAGAATGAAGATTGTTTAAAAAAATATAGCACAAAGATAGCTTCATTTTTAACGAAAAAAAAGACAAATGTAAAAATGTAAGTAGTGGTCACTTTATTTTGCCGGCCACTGTATAGCACATGACCAAAGAGATGTGTAAAAGTTCATCGATGCGTGTGAGAGAGTAGGGCTGATAAATAGAAAGAGATGGCATAAGTTTGTGTTAATTATTATTATTATTATTATTTATATTATCCCCGAAAAAATCGCTTGGGATGATACTCACGAGCAGAGTGAACTATACTATAAAAATTCGATCGTTCCGCTTTGTATGGAGAAAAATCCGCGACGCATTGAACTGCGGAAATTGTCGAATATCAGAAAAATGCCATAAATCAAGATTGATATTTTTGAAAAACGTTATGTAAAAGAAAGTTGATCAATTTTTTGATTATTTTTCAATATTTTGGGTGATAATAAATCATTCATTAACGTTCTTTCCGAATAAAAAAATAAATAAATAAAATCATTCTTTAATTATTTAAAAAAAGGGTTTACCTACGCTAAATATTGAACTCGATGGGTATCGACTTCATGTAGGGGTATAAAATAAATAGTTATACTATCAGTTTTACGTGAGCGCCTATCGATTTTTTTCGATCGTAAAATGGTGCTGAGGCCTTAATATTACAAACTCTAAGTATATAATTATAAATTTACGAAAAGTAAGAATCTAGATTGAACAAAAGGTGTTTTTAGTATATTACTTCAGTATTTCAAAGATTACATTCCGACAAATTGGCGGGTTCAGAAAACCTAGAATGAAATAAGGTTTTGTGGCGATTTGACATAATGTCATACGCGGCTTTCGATAACTTCATAATGACATGCCAGCTTTCGAAACTTCAGTCCCACGCAACCGGATATATAGTCGTCAGTCTTTCCTACGGGAGGATGGTCTATATTAGTTGTGGGAGCTCGGAATCGGACCTACCCGATTCCGATTCCGGAGCAGATTCCGGAGTTGACTCCCGAGCCGATTCCGAAGTTGACTCTGGAATCAATTCCGCAATTGACTCGGGAGTCGATTCCGGAGACGATTTTGGAACCGATTCCGGAGTCGGCTCCGGAATCAGAATCGGTTCCAGAATCGGAATTGACCTAGGAATCGCAATTTGTCCCGGTAAATGAATTAAGTTTTACTCCAGAATTGGAATAAGCTTCGGAATGAGAATCAGTTATTGAATTGAAATGAGAAGTTTTCAGAAGCGAAATCAGTCCGGGAATCTCCATGACAAAATCTCTCCAAACAAATAACAAACGTACGCAATTGAGGAATAGATATAGTTTCTTAGTCTAAAAATGCAATAAATAAAATTTATATTTCGAACGGAATTATGATTCAATACCTTTATTTTCTCATTGCCGATTTCGCAGTCTATTTATGTAATTTATCACTTATTTAATGCAATTCGTGTAGAAAATTACTCTATTTCTGTCTTTTTAGTGATATAAACCTTTTGAAAAAATTGCAAATTATTTTTCATTTGACAATTGATGTAGATAATCAATCTTGGGTTGTTAACGATCCGTTCAATGATCTCAAAAGAACGATCTGATTATTAATGAAATTTCAATATCTTCAATCATCCAGAGCAAATACGTTTTACTCTGAGAATTTTTTAATCACTCTAAAGAAGCATATCTACTCTGCAATAGGATGGGATCCGAAGCCCCTCGAGGGATAATAGAGGCTCTCTCATCCAACTCCTATTCCGACATGTCCTCGTCGTGCAGTGGTAAAGTGTGCCACCACATATCTTGGGTACACGGGCTAGATCCAACCCCTTGGGCGGATGGTGGCATATGGCGAACCAGGAGAGGGGTGGGTATACCAAGAAACCGGGTGCCTGAACGTCGGGGGGGCATCCCGATGCTAAACAAAACGGTCACGTGGGCGCGGGGCCAGTCACCCAGTCCCATGTAATACCAGTCTACGGAAAGCCAAAGGAATCATCGAAACGGATTCAACGATACCGACCCTACGCAATGCCCCCGGACTACTCTAAAAATAGGCTCATGGAACGTAAGCACTCTAAGCGAAGCCGGAGCCTTGAAAAAACTTGATGATGCCCTAGCCACACTGAGCATGGACCTTGTAGCTCTACAAGAGATTCGGTGGCTAGGGAACGGTGTGCACAACAGGTAAGTGGTAAGCATTGCTACGACATTCACTACAGCTGCCACGACCGCCACTGCGTGCTCGGAACGTGTTTCGCCGTAAGTCCCCGGTTGAAACCCGCAATCATGGATTTCAAGGCTATAAACGATAGGCTATGCACCCTGTGCATGCGAGACAAATTCTATAATAAAAGCCTCATAAACGTTCACGCCCCTACCAAAGAGAAAGAGGAAGAGGAGAAGGACCTGTTTTACGGCCGCCTTGCTAGAACCATAGATGCGTGCCCCAGGCATGACCTCATAATCATCCTGCGGGACTTCAATGGGATCGGGATGTACCGCCAATACACTGGCTGTCACAGTCTGCATGAGCACAGTAACGATAATGATGGTGATTGGTCCAGGAATCTAGTTGTAGGAAGTACCAAATTTACTTTGGATCAAAGGACATCCACAAAATGACGTGGACGCATTCGGATGGAGAATCCTTCAACAAGATCGACCACGTGTTAATAAGCCGTCGACGACAGTCGAACCTGTTAAACGTCAGAACATATCGAGGAGCCAATATCGATTCCGATCACTACTTGGTTGGCTTAGTGATACGTTGTAGAATCGCCCGCCCCCGCAACAATGGGGGCGGAGAAAACACGCAGCCTCGGCTCAACACGGACTCTCTAAGGGACATTACTGTCCAACAGGAATTCAAAGCCGCTTTAGAAGAGTCTCTACTACCAGAAAATAGATATGAAACTACGAGCGAGAGGTGGAACGTTCTAAAAACAAAAATAATAAACTGTACAAGAAATATACTCCCACCACGTCGTGGCAACACCAAATCTGGCAAGTTCGGCGAAGAATGCAGACAAGTGACCGAACGTAAGAATACGCGGGCATGCGCAGAGGAATACTCGCGGCTCAGACGCGAAGAGAAACGAGTTCACCGCTCCAAGAAGCACACTTTGGAAAAGCAAAACATGCGGGAACTCGAGCAAACCAGAGCGACCAGAGAAACCAGAGAGGCGTACGGACCGACACGAAAGTTTTACCAAGCGATAGCAGGTCACCGAAACAACGTTGTACCTCAGGTAACCTGCTGTCGCAACAAGGATGGAGATCTGGTTAGTAACCAGCCAGAGGTCCTCTCGCGGTGGGCTCAGTACTTTGATGAATTACTCAACGACCAGTTTAACGCACAGCTAGAAGCGCCACTAGCAGATAGTGTCATGCTACTGTCACCTAGCATAGAAGAAACACGAAAGGCTATCCGTCGGCTGAAAAATAACAAGGCACCCGGAACCGACGGAATTGCAGCCGAACTGGTCAAGAATGAAGGTGCACGACTAGAAAACGAGATTCATCAAATTGTTACTGAGGTGTGGGATAGCGAATCGATGCCTTGTAATTGGAATCTCGGCATCATCTACCCCGTATACAAGAAGGGAGACAGGTTGGACTGCAACAACTACAGGGGTATTACGGTGTTGAATACCGCCTATAAAATATTCTCCCTGATCCTTCAGGATCGCCATGTCCCGCATGTCGAAGAGATAGTGGGAAACACTTAAAGAGGATTCCGAAACGGAAAATCAACCACTGATCTGCGCCAGGGGGACGGGCTAGCTTGTCTCCTTTTCCACCTGGCGCTAGAAAGGGCCATCCGCGACTCGAGGGTGGAGACCACGGGAACCATCTTCTATAAGTCAACCCAGATCCTGGCATACGCTGATGATATAGACATCATTGGTCTGCGGCTCTCCTATGTAGCAGAAGCCTACCAAGGGATCGAGCAGGCGGCAGAGAGAGACTCACATACGCCTCTGAGACATGGAGACTGTCCAAATCTAACGAAACCATCTTAGCCGCGTTCGAGAGGAAGAAGCTCAGAAGGATACTTGGCCCCGTATGTATGGAAGGACAATGGAGGAGCCGCTATAATGACGAGCTATACGAGATGTACGGCGACCTCACTGTCGTACAGCGTATCAAGTTCGTTAGGCTCCGGTGGGCTGGTCATGTTGTATGCATGAAAACGGACGACCCAGCCCGTAAAGTCTTTTTAGGCCGTCCACAAGGACAGAGGAGGCGTGGTAGGCCCAAATTGAGGTGGCAAGATGGCGTGGAGGCGTCCGCCATCAAGGCCGGGATAACTGACTGGCAGACGAAGGCGCGAGACCGCGAGCGGTTTCGAACACTCCTGAGGCAGGCCAAGACCGCAAAGCGGTTGTAGCGCCGGATAAGTAAGTAAGTATGTATGTATGCATGTAGGTATATTTACAGAATCTATTCAGAAGGTTTTCTAGCTCCTAATATTCTTCTAAAGTCACATAGATTGAAATGATTGCCCCGACAGGCGGGAAGACATGGCGGTGTATTAGTGTCAGTTGAACTAATTGCTGTGCATTCAATTTACGTAACTAAAAGCCATGCATCAAAATTTTATAACATAAAAAGAAGTATTATAGCTGCATAGAATAAACTAAATAAGACATTTAATGACGAATTAAAATACAAATTGCCTTATAAAATGTATTACCTACCCGTGTAGGTGGTCATAAAGATGAAGGTATTCTTTTGGTCATAGGAACGAAGTTTAAAAAAGGGCAAAATAAAAACAGTCTTTCTCTAAAGTAGTGTAAAGCAGAGATGTGCGGGGTCGTGTTATTCTAGACCAGGGGTATCCAAACTGCGGCCCACGGGCCGCATGAGGCCCTCGAGAGCCTATTACGTGGCGCGTGGCAACTTTGTAAAGGTCAAAATAATTAGTTATTTTTAGTGACTATTTTTGAAGAAAATGAAATTGTAGCTTTTCAGCCACGTGCAGCTTGTTCGGGTCAGGTCTGGTCAATGCATAAGGTTCAATATCCAACCCGAACTCGTAGCACCAACGGATCGGAGTCGCTTAAGCTTTCTTGTACCAACTGAGTATTCGGATCGACCCGAACTCGATGAAACCACGGTTCGGCTTTAAGTGCGACTAACTAGTGCACCCGCTGCACCGACGGTTTGGATACGATTATGATTTCTTACACAATTTAGAATAGTGGCATCTATTGAACCTACTTGTACTTTTCACGGTACGGACACAGCAGGTGCACGTCGACGCGCACATCACTGGATAACATACATGTTAACATACAATGAATGAAAATTTATTGCTATAAAATCATAATGACAACAAAACAGGCACCTAAGCCGACGCATATTCGCAAAAAAAAAATCGCATTGTTTACAATTTTGCTCTTGTTCACATTTTTCACGGTGAAATATTTTTCCGAAAACGCAGAACATTCGGAGAGTGAAACAGTAAATTTCAAATTTTTCGCCCGATTGAAACAGTATACTTAGACCACTTCAACAATATGACATGTATTAAGCTCAACTCAGAATTTCACGCTTCAACACCAGCACTCACAGTCTGACAGTGGCTCCACAGTATGCTTGCAAAATTCCAAAACTCGGTTGCAATACTCCATTATATGATTGCAAACCTCCACAGAATGCTTACAAGATTCCACTACCAGTTTGAAACATTCTCTTAACCCAGGGGCCTCCAAACTATTCAGTTCGCGGGCCGCATTGCTTCACAGATTGTTGAGGGCCATTTTTCCGTTGTCTGTATCTAATGCGAACGTTTCAATTTCGTCATTATAAGAAAATACTAGCATAATATACAAAACTCCTTTAGCTTTCAATTATTAAAGTTTGGTCTACGTCTCTAAAAAGCAACAACTACATTTTCTTTAAAATAATCAAAATAATTAACTATTTATTTATATCGCATGCGGCCCGCGGGCCGTAGTTTGGAGACCCCTGTCTTAACCGATTGAACTGTTCCATTATATCAGGGGTCTCCAAACTTTTCAGTTCGCGGGCCGCATTGCTTCACAATCAACTTTGTTGAGGACCATTTTGACGCTACTTTTAGAATGGGTGAAAGTTCAAATCTTGTTTTAATAAGAAAATACTAGCAAAATACATAAAATTTCTGGAGCTTTCTTTTATTGAATCTTGATTTTCGTTTTTCAGAATTAAAAAAAAATAAAATTTGATTGGTTAGTCAGAAAAGAAAGCTATTTAATTTAACCTTCACCCAGTCATCGCGGGCCGCATTAAAGGCTATTGAGGGCCGCATGCAGCCCGCGGGCCGTAGTTTGGAGACCCCTGCATTATATGACTCGAAACCCTTTATATCCAATAACACATCCTTGGGGTCCATGGCTATCATATATGATGGCATAACATGGCATAAAAAATGTAAACAATCAAGGCTTGGCCCCCAGCGAAACTTAACGAACAGTTGTTTATTGAACTGGAAACCCTATACACTTGCGATTGCACCAGCCTATCTTTGTATATTTTTGAATGTAATGTCACAGCTGTAATCGAAAAGTTACTTCCCATCCTCATACACGGATCAGATTTAAGACATGATCTAAAAGAAGTTATATACGCTAAAATACGGAATGTATCAAGTGGGATGAATTTTGTAGCTATCATTGGAAAGTGACTTGGTAAGCCCTATAATATGACTGAATAAAACAACTCGCTGTCTATGTAATCATCAAACCCATAGCCAGCTTCTTCGACTACCATAAGCTGCACAGATACACACTCGGTCATTTTGACTATTAGACGAAAATAATAACGTTTCAAAGCAAATAATGCTTAGTTCAACATTTCATTGATGATATCCATTAATTGCTAACATTACTTTCATAATTTCACAGATGAACACTACTTCTATCATAAAAAAGTAAATAAAGGACAATCCGTATTTGTTTTCTGCACTATCCTGCGTTGCATTTGTTGTTTTGTTACTTACCTGAATATGTCTAAATTGTAGGCTGAATGCAAACGACGACGCCAGGCATTAATCCTAACACAACATGTAAGGCGTCAGTGACTGTAATTTCATGCCACAACCTAAGTAAGAAAAAAAATAACCGAACAATTGATTTCATAATAAACTTCCAACATAAGCGAAACTTATTCGAAGTGATAAAATTCCCAGAACAAAACATTACCATTAACCAAACAATGAATATGACTTATCTACACAAAACCAGCACCAGAATAATTGTAATCACATATATTGTTCATCCGTGCCCGGTTGATGGAACTCCACGGTTCATAAAATTGTCTTGTCATCAAATAGACAGGGGTTATATAGTCAGAGTGTATGGAAAAAAGGTAAGCCTATAGAAAATTACAGCAAGACCAAGGAGCATTAACCGTAGAGTTGGCAACCAGATTTACACACGTAAGTTGGCAACCGGCATACCCGGGTATTCCACACGTTTTGATGCAAAAAATTAACGATTTTCATAGGTAAACAATGCTTTCTATATTTTAATGCTGTAAGCAAGTAATGCCGACCATACATTCTCTTCTATTTCATTTATTCATTAAGTTTTTTCATTTTATTATAAAAATAACGGTCAAATTGAAATTTCGAATCGCTTGAATTTGACTCGAAAATAAGCACAATACGAAAAAAGGAAGAAGAGAAATGTCATTCTCCATACAAAATGTATGGAATACCCGGGTATGCTGGTTGCCAACTTACGTGGTAAAGTTAAAAAAAATCAAATAAAATACTTACAGGCTGTTTAAAATTACAAATTATGCACCAAAAAATCATAAATTAAAAGTTGGGAGGATACGGAAAATTTCAGGTCAATAAAAGCAATGAATCAAAAGTTATTGCAGTTCGAAGTTGAAAAAAATACCCGGGTATCCGGTTGCCAACTTAAAGGTTAAAAATACCAGTTGGGAAAAACCCAAGGTCGAATATAGAGGAGGTGTATTCTTAGCGTTTGGCATGTTGCCATTTTGAGATTCAGTTTGCCGTCGATATTTGTATACACGCAGCAGCCGCAATATCACGTTGAAAATGCCGATTTATAAAGTGTAGATGCAAAATGCAAGTTTTTAGAGCTATACAAATATTTGTTAAACGAAAATAATTCATTTATCATACCCGTATACCAGCAACATTCGTCGCATTTAACAACTGCCGTCGATCCTGGTTTTGTGCTATTTTCTAAATCCTTGATGGCCAAATGCTAAGTATGACGACACCTCCTTCCTGCCCACTTAGGGAAAAACCAGCATCTTACCAAGTTATAAGCTTAGGTCAAGTTATAAGCCCGTTTTGACAGCTAGGTGGAAGAAGAATCGACGAAGAAAACTGACAGTTAGTTTTCCGAGTTTGGCGAACGCTTCAAGTTCTCGAAGGAAAATTTCCATTTTAAATCACGGGCTGTGTTCTAATAAACTAAAATATTCACCCAAAATGATCTCCACCAAATATTGACCATGCTAAACGTAAACAATCCATCAATACATATGCAAGCGGAAAACCATCTGTCAAAATCGGAGCCCAGGGGGGGGGGATCGCCAAAAGCGCTATAACTACCCAAGCGCCACAGATTAAGCTTAAACGACTGGAAAATTGAATATCCATAGAAAAAAAATGAAAGCTCCACAGCTTCATTGGTTTGATCAATAGATGGCGTATTACAACTCATCATCATATTGCTATCCTTTTCTTGCAATGTGTTTCGACAAGTTGCATTTTATTATGACCTATATAGCCTTCTAACTTTCTGAGCAAAAATCTATATAAATGGTCGTGTGGTTAGATACGTGGGTATCAACACCAATGACCATTGCTCAAATCTCACTTGCTTCAGTGCTGGTGGTTTCCGTTGGAGTTTAGTATTTAAACAATCGTATCGCCGTTCTAGTTCTAGCGATGCATAACTTCAATGCGAAACCATACAACAGTACAGAGGAAATGAGAAAGCTCTCCTCCAAGCGATGAAGCTCAACTGGTTGGGGTATCCCACCAAAAGATAGCGCCACCAGCTTTTTTGCTATTTTTAGAATGCATGAGTCGTTTGGCGTCTGCTAAACGAAGTCTTTCTATATTCCGTTTAGGTAGAGAACTTGAGTCGTTTAGAAGCCGTTTAGTGGTCGTTTAGTGGATTTGTGGCACTTGGGTACACCTCATTATACATTCCACCTTGCCGTTAACCATTGGTTTCCGCACACAAAGCTTAGCAAATAGAACAGATTTCTTTGTTATCATGTGCATTTTTTGTGTCGATTGATTTTATCGAGAAAATGAGATATATGAACAAAAGATTTGATGATTTTTTATGCACGAAATTTCAAATCATGTGAGTAAGAGTTCTTATCTCACCTAAATTGTCCGTGCGGCTCGTAGATAATGAGGAATCAATGTGAAAATTAAAAAAACACAATTTCTTCGTTTTTATCATCAAAAATGTTGAAAACACAATGAGTCATAAAATAAATTCACGGAATAACACAAAATAACACACTTTAAACCATGTTTTAATGTTACATGAGAACTCGCAAAGTCCATAATATATTTTTAAAGAATATTTAATCGCAAAAATGGGGTAGATAAACTATATGAACAAATTTGATAAATGTAAACAAAGTTTGAATTCTGGGGACCTAACGTCAAGTGACGAATTGTCAAAATGCACTAGAGTCCACCACCTGATATTTTTAAATCCACCTTGGGTTATGACGGAGAGTTTGAAAGGGTCACTATTATGGATACCTTGTTTACAATTTGTCTGTCAAAATAGATGCCGGTCAGCTGTTGCTTCCCAAGTAGCCTTAAGAAACTCTATTAGATTATTTAAAGTTTTTTAAAGCCGTTAAAAATCAATTATAGTTTCTTTAGAGAATATGACATTTGCCAACGTTACATCATAACGACTTATTCCATTACCCTCGTTTTTTTCGATTCGTGTCAATATAACACACAGTGCTTTTCAAATTTTATCTACACCATTTCCAATTTTTCAATATTCGGAAAATCATTTTCCATTCTTTTTTATGTAATAATGCGTATTGATTTTCACACCAAAATATTTGTTTTGTTTAACTGTACGAAACTATGTGTTTTCTTTATTCATCTATTTGAATCTGCGGTGATAATAAAAAAATAATTTAAAAATAAAAAAAATATTTTTTTTTTATTTCTAAATAAGACATGTGGAGAGTTTGATAAAGGGTATGCAATATTTGCAAATGAAAAAATCTTCATAAAAATATATATTTTCTTGGGCAAAATAATATGCTCTTGATGACGATAATTTTTGAGACATACTGTAGATGGTCACGTACAGGCGGTCCCCGAGATACACGGTACCTCTTAAACGCGGATTCGGAGATACGCGGTTTTCCAAATTTGACAGTTCTTTGAGCAAATTGTACTGATTTGACACATCCATTGTGAAATACCAAATAATTTCCGTATTGATCGATTGTGAAATACCATTTCAAAAGGTTTAAAACTGTTCAATTCAGTAGAAACATATCAAATAATTAATTTGGTGGCTCAAACAACCCCCTACTTGCAAATTTGCACGAAAATTAGTGATATTTTGGCGGGAAATCACGAGATTCGACTTACGCGGAAATTCGAGATACGCGGTATTTTGCGGCCGTTTTCGGTCCCCATTAACCGTGTATCTCGGGGACCGCCTGTACATGGCGCCTCCATTTCTTATGTCAAAAAGTTCGTCAAGCTCCCACTCGACAAACAAGTGCTCGAAATTGCATACAACTCCCTAATTTTGTGTCACCGAACCCTGGGATATGAAAAACTGAGGACGTTTTTGTTCGGACTGAGGGTAAAATTAGGGGATATGAGAACAGGCTTTTGCGAGTGTGTGAGTGTACGCGTGCCGACCTTGATATACATGTATTGGTGAGGTACGAGGGTATTTATGTATGTAGTTGTGATATCAATTTTCTTTCGGCGCCAAATGAAATGTCACGTTTGAATTCAAAGAATTTAAGAGATTGTATTGTTCACTAGTTTCACTTCGTGTAGAGCTTCTCATTGTTTGACAAAAAAAGCGACAACTGGTCGATATAGATTTGCATACACAAGGTAAAACAATACTCATAGGAAACGTTTAAATACTCTATGAAACTATATAAAACGAACTTTTTTAGATGGAGGACAAAAACAACAACGTGCCAGTACCAACTGATTTGGCAAAAGAATGCATGATGTTACGCCGAATGGTAGCTCAGCTAAAGGTCCAGAACGATGTGATGAACAACAAGCTCGATGTTCTGACCGGGATGATGCAACAACTGTTGGCGAATCAAAACACCTGCTTGAGCCCCACGGATAAAACCCCTTCGCCAACCTTTTGCACTGTAGAGACAATTGAGGAGATGAATGCTGTGGAGGAGAAGCTGAAAAAAAAAGAGTACCGAGATGAATTTGTGCAATGGGTGAAACTAAATATTGCAGAGGGCGATTTTAAACAACGTGCTTGTGACGCTCTTCATTTAATCTTAGGGCCTAACATTTTACTGCAATGTTCGTGGACAGGAAGAGCAAAAGTAGGAGATAAAATACCTTTGTGTAAATATAAAAATATAGTACTAGTTATACAAGAATTAGGAGGAAATTGTTCGGATAAGATATTAAAAGATTGGATGCAGCTTAAATTAAATCATAGTGATAATTTAAAACGAAACAAATACATAAATAAGTCTAGTTGCCATAAGCCGAGATCAAGTAGTGTGTAAATAGTAGAAGATAAGTAGATTATAGTTCTTAAAATTAGTGGAAGCTCTGTTATAATCTAGATGAACTATTTAATTAGAATTGGATTATCACAAAAGAATTCAAATGAAATAATACTCACTTATTAGAGTTGTGTAAATGCATTATATAGAATTACGAAATAAATCCTTGCTATGAGCAATGTTCCAAAGAGCTGTAAAAAAAGTGATAAGATTGCATTATTACTGAATATATAGTAATTGAAATAAATTGTAGAAATGAAACAATAAATGTTAACTTACTTCTTATCAAAAAAACCAGCGGAACTCTACTGTTGAGACTGGAAGAAATGCCATATTAAGCGCAGTCACGTCGTGTCGTGTCACGTAAGGGGATAGCTTTTCCTCGATGTATCCTCGTATGGGATGCGAAACACGTTGAGCAGTATTAGAAAAAAAATAGATGTTGGAGATTAGTGTTTGTACGGAATGATCAAAAAGATACCATACGATCAATCAACTGTTCTAATATTTTAGTTATAACTGTCGTGGATGTTACACTACTTATGGATCACAGGTTGATTGGATAATTTGTTTTAAAGATTGGCATTGTTGTTAAACGTAGTAATAAGTCCATATTATCAAAAATAATTGTGTTTACATAAAAAAGTATAAACAAACATGAAATGAATCTGTTGGTTTTTTTCACTAACTTTTACAATTATTATTAAATGCATGTACATGCGACAATTCGTGCTGATCTGTTCAATAAAAAAAACTACAATGAAGTTTCCTGTAGATTAAACAAATTTCTTTCCCTGCTAACTCTGTAATGAAAACTAGTTTATACTTTTATTATGATGTACCCTCTTTCAAAATGTGATGTAATACATCGTCAACCTAAACCCTCTACATAATACATTATATGATATATTATACATACTATGATATACCCTCCACCAAAAGTTTTGAAATAAACCCGTAAACCTTTGAAAAAATCAATAACATTATAATTTACACTAAGACAAAACAAGTCACAATCATGATTTTAAGATAAAAAATATGGTTAGTTCGGAAGAAAAGTGTGTAATAATGGAATAAATAATACAGATGGAGGCATAGAATCTTGAAATTCATCAACATCAAAGTACACAAGAGGACGAGGGGTAAATTAACGGCAACTAACTTACATTTAATAGACTTAAGGTCAAGTGTCACCATAGTAGATGGTGAATAAGAATTTAGTTTATGAATGTTCAGTTCACTAGACTGTATCGCTACAAAAGATACATTATCTTTAAATGTAGCCGTAAAATAATTTTCCTTATTATCATACTTGATTCCAACGATAACCAACGAATTCTGCGGAGAGATTTCTGCTCTCAAAAATTTCACTATACCATTTGATTTTGTTAAAAACCATTGATCCCGAAATTTTGGTTTTAAAACAAAGCTTTCAGTTACATGTAGTCCACAGCCATCTATAGTCAAACAGGGATATTTCTTTTCTTTGGGACCATGATGTACATTAATTGAGGCATATAACTTGCATCTGCCCGCTACTTGTTCCACACATTTTGAACCTGTCTTAACATCTCGTTTAATAAACTGTAAAAAGTTTTCATAATCATAAGAAGACCAATCGTCCAATGGACCAAGTTCTTCAACGTCATCAAATACGTGGAGAAGATTGTGCACATTGCTGCTCATATGGGTGCGACCATAGTACAGTGGGAAATCAACAACAAATTGTTGAAGCATTCTTTTTGCAAGCGGGTTTAAATTTTTATATACTGACGATGAGAAAATAGTTATGCCACAAAAGTAGAGCAAATAATGGTTAAAGCCGTCACTGTGCATAAAATCTTTATATATAACAGGGCTAATATAGTGTAGAAAAGACCTAAATTCAGTTGCTTTCCAATACTGAAGAGTGTCAAGAGATCGAAATGGTCGATGTATTTCAGAAGGCAGTTTCGTTTTCATCAAAAAGTGAGAGGCATTTTTCTTGTGTTCACTAGACCATATTACAAAACTTATAAATTTATGATGAAAAAGGCCGTACAAAATTTTACGAGTGTTGCCAATATCGATAAGATGAAGTCGATCAGAAGTGGGAAAACTTTTGATCATATCTAATCCACCAATCTCTTCTAAAGGAGATCGAATTTGTTTATGATGCTCTGTATCGTGTCTTTGTCGAAAACTTTCATCTGTACGTGATGGAGCAGGTTGTGGTGAACAAAATATTACTTTGCGCTCCGGTTTTACAAACTCTCCAACGAGAGTACACTTTGTGCACCCATGTTTTGCCGGAAAGTACATTACCGATTTTATAAAGGCCCGCGCAGGGGTATCGGTGACAAAAGCCTTGGCAAAAATTTTTACAACTTTCTCTCCAAACAGCATGCCTATTACTTGCAAATTGTTTAATTCATCTACGAGCTGTCGCAAATAAGGCTCTAAGTCGGTAGGTTTTTTCTGACCACAAAATACACCTGCGATCATTACCGGGCAATCGGGAATTTCTTTTACTTTAAAAAGAATTGGCCAAAATTGTGTAGCACTACTTTTGAAAAGAGGAAGCCCATCGATAAAAATATGTAACGAAAACTTATTTTCCTCTGGAACATGATTCCTAAAATAATTTCGAAGGCCAACTTCTATCCCTGAGTACCACATTTGTCCACCTGCTATATGCTGAATCTCTTGGCTAACTTTAGGAATTTTTAGTAAAGTACGACCATCTTTAGGAAGTTCAGGATGACCAAATTTTCTTAAAATTGCTAGAAGCAAGTTGAGAAAGTTGCGAGAAAGATGACCCATTATTGCCAAATATCTCAAAGCTTCTTTTAAACTTTGAAAATCATTCAAATAGTTATAAGCATCATAAAAATCTTCAGCACATTCTTCCTGTTCATCTTCTATATCATCCAAATTATTTTCGTCAACAGTTGCAGCGCTGTCATTGTTAGTATTGTTAGTATCTACATCTATGCTAAAGCTACACTCTACATTCGCACCTAAGTTGCTATCAGTACTATGCAATTCGTCTGTAAAGAAACAAAAGAGAAAAACATAGCATTAGTTAAATTAAACACGTATATATGGCACAAAAAGTCAGTTAACAATGAAATGAAATTAGCACCTTCCGACAGCGACTGGCATTAACACGGAGACACGACCTTCCATCTGGCCCAGGCACAGGCTTAAACAGGTCAGGACAGATTTTTTTTTACGAGAATGCTTATTAGCAAAGGATTCACGACCGTCCCCGGACTGTCAGTAGTTCATCGGCGTTTCGGAGGACGAGGAACACGTGTTGTTGGAGTGCCCGCGCTTTGCTGCAAAATCCAGAAGCGTGTCGGCCATGGTTGATCAGGTTCGATTCGACGGACACCCTCCAACCTCACCTGTCGCGAGGTCGAGAGCTGGAGCCTTATCTACGAAGCTTCTAGGCGGATCACGGTTCAACTACAGGGAGCATGAGACAATGAACGAGTTGCCCTGGCGTCGCAGATCATTGAGTAATACGAAGAGGAGATGGCCATCTTAGAGACGCAACCTGAAACTGTTCGGCGCGTCCGCAACGAGCCACGCAACGCTAACCGACGAGAGGCAACGATGCGTTGACGAGAGAAGCTTCGAGCCAGACTTCCTCCAACCCCACCAGCGTCACTGCAGATTGCGGCTGGTCACGGCGCGCTTAAGCAGCAACAGGCAGGGTTCAGGGAGATGATACGGAATCGCCAATAAACGATGAGAAGCAAGCTGCAGTGGCCACGGATGTTGGTCTCAGCGCTGCCGAGGTACCCGCAGCGGTCTAGTTTGAAGTAGACAGCAACGTAGCCTTCGGAAGTTGCTTTGCTGCAAGGAAGAAAGTCCTACTAATGTATCGTTAAAGAACAAAACATCATTATGTCTCCCACGATGGATGTTTGGCTAATTCAAGTGGCTGTCTGTTTTTACTAAAAACAATTTAAAAAGCAAAAATAAACTTTTTGGATTCACACTGCCAACCAGAAAACGACGACGTGATTTCCTAAGTAAGGTTAAACATAAAAAACGTCATGTTGCCATTGTGGGTGGCGGTGCAGAACCGATGCAGAAACGATGGCGGTGCAAAACCTAAAATTGCGATCGGAATATGAATCAACGTAGCTGCTGATTACCAATTGGCAATATACTGCGACAAAATTCCGTTTTCTATGTATAATAGTTCTCTAAAAAACACAATATTAGTTACTTACTGAACATCCTGCTCGTCGATGCCGGAACCATGACAGGTGAGGAAGGCTCCATATTATTGATCTCATTGTCTATTTCTCTCTCAACTTCTTCCATAAAGCGACGACGCTTCCGATATTGGGATGATCTTGAAGCCATTGCTGATGGTACTCTCGTAAATAATCTGGATCTAAAACTGCACAAAATATAGATTAATACACTTCTGCTTTGTTTTTCAAACACCGGCTCCTTTACACTTGTCTGTCCTTCGCCGACGCACTTGCAATGTCAACCAATACATGCATACATTTGTAAGCCACTGTGTATATACATGGTAGCTGTGTTTATAACTCATGATATGGATTGAAAATCGTTGTTGGTACCCAAGCAGAAAAACTCATCCGTATGTTAAAAAGAGATGGCAATATGAAATCTTGCAAGCAATTCAAGATACATGGGCGAAGTGGGGCAGAGCGGGTTGAGGAACCGGAGAAAAACTGCTCGAATTGTCCACGGGGAGCTTCGTGTGTGTAGCTTGTGTGTAGATGGCAACAAAACTAAGCGTCTGCGACAATTTCTATCAGCTATTGTTTAATTCGTGTATCATCGTGCTTTTACAATAGGTCAGTGTATCGATATTACCATTCTCTTCACATGAGCTACATAAGTTTTATATTTCGCAGCATGTTCGATTCCGATAGCGTTTGGACATCATGTTTTCCGTACACGGTAGCAGCTGACCTCCATGATGAAGATTGACGAAATCCCGTAATGAAAGAAAATTCTGTGATGCGGTTATCAAGTGAAATTGTGTTTTCATTCAATAAACGAATCAGTGTTTTATTTATTAATTTATTTCACGAAGATATAAGCACATTAAGCTTAACGAAGACCTTGCATGTCCCTAACGAAAGAGATAGAAAAATATATTCATCTCTGTCAATTTTTTCGTTAATTTTGATCTTTTTTCGTTAAAAAAAACCGGTTAAATTTTAAGATTCAACGAAACATCGACGAAGCAAGGAAAGCGTTACGCAGTGTTTTAAGCCCTGGAATTACAGCTGTTTGGAAAGCTAAAAGTAATACTTTTAGGCATACTTTTAACAGTTTCTTAACAGGATTGTGCTACTTGGGTTGGCATGAGCAACATATATAAGTTTACAGAAGACGAAATTACTGCTACAATTATTCTTCATGCTAACTAGTTATATCATTTATAGAATATGACTTCTATGTTGGATTGGTTAATGCTAAGTCAGTTTTGCTTACATGCCCTGGATATCGTCGGATTCCCAAGTAGCACACTCCTGTTAAAACCCGTTAAAAGTATGCCTAAAAGTATTACTTTTAGCTTTCCATGAAGCAGTAATTTCAGGGCTTAAAACACTGCGTAACGCTTTCCTGACTTCGTCAAGGCATCGTTAAAAATTAAAATTTTGCCGGTATTTTTAACGAACCATATCAAACTCAACGAACAAATCGACAGAGATGGCTGTATTGCCCTTTCTCATTCTATATGCATTTTCTAGATCTTTGTTAAGTTACAACAAAAGGTGGTAATATTTCATGGAATAAATGCATAAATTCACCACAAATACTTTTATTCAACATTTCATCGTTTTGTCACTGTATCACATAAGTTTCTTTCATTCCATGGGTTTCTTCCATTATATCAGCATGGAGGTCAGCTGCAGCCGTGGACGAAAAACATGATGTCCAAACGCTATCGGAATCGAACATGCTGCGAAATATAAAACTTATGTAGCTCATGTGAAGAGAATGGTAATATCGATACACTGACCTGTTGTAAAAGCACGATGATACACGAATTAAACAATAGCTGATAGAAATTGTCGCAGACGCTTAGTTTTGTTGCCATCTACACACAAGCTACACACACGAAGCTTGACGAACTTTTTGACATAAGAAATGGAGGCGCCATGTACAGGCGGTCCCCGAGATACACGGTTAATGGGGACCGAAAACGGCCGCAAAATACCGCGTATCTCGAATTTCCGCGTAAGTCGAATCTCGTGATTTCCCGCCAAAATATCACTAATTTTCGTGCAAATTTGCAAGTAGGGGGTTGTTTGAGCCACCAAATTAATTATTTGATATGTTTCTACTGAATTGAACAGTTTTAAACCTTTTGAAATGGTATTTCACAATCGATCAATACGGAAATTATTTGGTATTTCACAATGGATGTGTCAAATCAGTACAATTTGCTCAAAGAACTGTCAAATTTGGAAAACCGCGTATCTCCGAATCCGCGTTTAAGAGGTACCGTGTACCTCGGGGACCGCCTGTACGTGACCATATACAGTATGTCTCAAAAATTATCGTCATCAAGAGCATATTATTTTGCCCAAGAAAATATATATTTTTATGAAGATTTTTTCATTTGCAAATATTGCATACCCTTTATCAAACTCTCCACATGTCTTATTTAGAAATAAAAAAAAAATATTTTTTTTTATTTCTAAATTATTTTTTTATTATCACCGCAGATTCAAATAGATGAATAAAAGAAAACACATAGTTTTCGTACAGTTAAACAAAACAAATATTTTGGTGTGAAAATCAATACGCATTATTGCATAAAAAAGAATGGAAAATGATTTTCCGAATATTGAATAAATTGGAAATGATGTAGATAAAATTTGAAAAACACTGTGTGTTATATTAACCCGAATCGAAAAAAACGAGTGTAACGGAATACGTCGGTATTATGTAACGCTGCCAAATGTCATATTCTCTGAAGAAGCTCTATTTGATTTTTAAAGGCTTTAAAAAACTGTTAATAATCAAATAAAGTTTCTTAAGGCTACTTGGGTATCAAATTTGGAAAACCGTGGATCTCCGAATCCGCGTATCCGAGGTACCGTGTATCTCGGGGACCGCCTGTACAGCGAAAACGTCGCCGCGCGCAACAAAAAGTAGCTCAATTTTGCAAACAGAACGGAACGGAGCAGAATGCTCTCCTGCAGCTCAAGGGTCTCGCGGGACCTCATACAAGACGGGTCCCCTTCACCGAGGCGTACGCAACGGCAAAATGCGCTTTGGCCGAGCTGCACCCGGGAAACACATTTGCGACGCCAGCACTCGACGCTACGATGCTGCCGGCCACTGCAAAGAAGAACCATCTCCCACGGCTAGACCTACCCAAATTTTCTGGATCGCCATCGGAGTGGCCCGCGTTCGCAGGGCGATTCAACAAACGCGTGGCTGGGTTGGAAGAAGATGCAGACCGCTATGCTTTCCTTATCCAATGCTTTGAACGGTGTGAAATAGCCCGTGACAGCTGCGAAGCATTTGAAAATGCTGGGATGACCTTCCAAGACGCGTGGAAACGTCTTGAGGAACGCTTCTACAAGAAGCGCGTGGCATTTCTCGGCCACTTTCAGCAGCTGTACGCGTTACCCAAATTGACAGCAGCGTCTTCAACGGCATTGATGAGGCTTATCGACGCCGTTGAAACATCGACATCGTCAGCGCGCCAGATTGCTGGCAAAATGGATCAAGCCGCGTCAGCAGTGGAAGACGGAATGATAGTGAGCTTCGTTTTGAGCAAGTTGGACGAAGAAACCGCTGCTCAGATCACTCGCCGCCTGGATTCTCAGCAGATCCCTACGTGGAAAGTACTCCGCAACGAGCTAGATCAGTTGGCCAACACCCTCTACTACGAACCAAAGGCCAACCCAGGAAACAACTTCCGGACGGAACGTCCCGCTACGAACCACGCACCGGCGCGGACGGGGCGCGCGATGCTGTCCGCTACTGTGCTCGCAGAAGGCCGACATGCGAATATCGGAACAATAGGCAATAGAAACCAATCATGGATGGCGGTGCGACGGTGTTATGCGTGCGATAAAACAGGGCACGGGTCCACGTTGTGTCCGGAACTGCGCGTGCGGTCGTTTTTGGAGCGTACCAATTACATAATGGCCTTAGGTAAGTGCATCAATTGCTTCTCCCGACAACATGCTGCAGCAAAATGCCCTTGCGAGAAACGATGCCAAGTATGCTCCAAGAAACACCATACGATGCTGCACGTCGAAAGCAATGGGAGTGAGAAGTGACTATCAGGTTATCATCGCACCCCATTCACCATGCCCATCCGTTCCTGCTCATCATCGCTTCGTGGATGCGCAGTGCCTCATCGTTCCTGAGCGGTGTTATGTTCCTGCTTCGTGTCGCTCCGTGATCGCACTGTGCCGTCCAGTGACTGCACCGTGCGACCTCGCACCTGCTCCGGTCCTCATCGTTCCTGAGCGGTGCTACGTTCCTACATCGTGTCGCTCCGTGATCGCACCTGCTCCAGTCCTCATCGTTCCTGAGCGGTGCTACGTTCCTGCTTCGTGTCGCTCCGTGATCGCACTGTGCCGTCCAGTGACTGCACCGTGCGACCTCGCACCTGCTCCGGTGCTCATCGTTCCTGAGCGGTGCTACGTTCCTGCTTCGCGTCGCTCCGTGATCGCACCTGCTCCGGTCCTCATCGTTCCTGAGCGGTGCTACGTTCCTGCTTCGCGTCGCTTCGTGATCGCACCTGCTCCGGTCCTCATCGTTCCTGAGCGGTGCTACGTTCCTGCTTCGCGCCGCTCCGTGATCGCACCTGCTCCGGTCTATTGAAAGTATGTGTAGTGTTTAAGATTTATTGAATCAGAATGAACATTAAATAAGATATAACAAGCCTACTATGCAACTCTGATATGTTGCTTATTCCAATACTCCTCCTCAACGTAATCAGATAATTAGGATTTTAAACCCAATTGTAATGATAGTTTGACTATCTTGATTGCTCCAAGCGGCTTGGTTAGCATGTCAGCTAACATATCTTCTGTAGGGCAATATTCCAGTTTAATTATTCCATTGTTGCATAATTCACTCACAAAGCATTCCCTTGTATGAATATGCTTCGAACGTCGATTTATACGCTCTGACCCTATGAATTTTATACAACTTTGGTTGTCTTCCATCACTACAATAGGTTGTCGTGGAGCTTCACCAAGATCTTCCAACAGACGACGTAACCAAACGATTTCCTGGCTCGCTTCGCTCAACGCCACGAATTCTGCTTCCATTGACGATAATGTGACGCATGTTTGTAATCGGCTAGCCCAGGAAATAGCTCCTCCTGCCAGCAAGAATAACATTCCAGACGTCGATTTTCTGGTCTTTAGATCTCCAGCCCAGTCAGCATCTGAATATACAACTAAACCTGTTGCCTTGTCGTCATAGTGTAATCGCCAATGTTTCGTCCCTTTCAAATAACGTACTACACGTTTTGCAGCTGTCCAATCTGCCTCTGTTGGTGAGGCCACACGACGTCCAAGTAGTGATGTACTCACCGCTATGTCCGGTCTAGCACACACTGCGATATAAAAAAGTGCTCCGACTAGGCTTTTGTACGTAGACGAATCTTGCAGTAGGACACTCTCGGTTTCCATCTTTGCGAATGCTTCTTCCATGGGTGACTTTGCAATTTTCGCGTCACGGAGTCCAAAACGTTCAGCAACTCGTTCGATGTAACTCTCTAGTGAAATACTATAATTTCCATTCTGTCGATGAACTTCTAGACCTAAAAAATAGTTCAGGTCTCCTAGATCCGTCATTTCAAATTCCTTTTTCAAACAATAATAAATTTCCCCTATATGAGCTTCTTTCTTACTTCCGACTAAAATATCATCGACGTACACTAAGATGTAGATTCGATCGCCGCTAACATCTTTTGTGTATAAGCAGTGATCCGCACTACTTTGCACAAATTGCATTCCAACAAGAACGTCATGTAATCGATGATTCCAGCACCGGGCGGACTGCTTCAGCCCGTAAATGCTCCTCCTAAGTCTGTTTAGTGCTTTATTGTACATGTTACAAATTGCGCACTATAAAGAGCTGTGATTCTTCGGACTCGACGTACGTCCATCGCGTTGGAAGTGCGGAAGCAGAAAGAGGATGAAGATCTCAGCTTGACGTTTGACATCGAGTGGGCCAGTGCTGCCAGAAAAGGCGCATTTTCTTCTGGTGTTGCCAATCATACACGTCCTTCAGTTATAGGTTGGATGACAAAATCGTGATGCACACGGTGACACTACATGACGCTTGGATGACAACTGTAGTGCGTGGATGAGGTACGCTACAGTACTCCCCTCCTAGACTAGGGTTGCGGCTAGTTGTGTTAGAACAAGATGATGATAAGACGTCTGGATAAGCAACCCTAGTCGGAGTGACTGAAGAAGTGGCAGGTACCTCAGGAACATGAACCGGGTGTTGGTCGAAACGCGTACGCTGGCATCAGGTTGGAAGAGTAGTAATGGCTTCACTCAACTGGCTATGCAGTTTCCTAATTAAATCCTTTCGTTGGTGGTCAGGTTGGCGATGAAACCGGCGATAGAGCAGGATATGAATACATTTTTCAGGAAAGAACCGCTTTGAATACTCAGTGGTGGCATCGTCGGTGCAACGTTTTACTGTATCCGTACGGTTGTACGTGGATTCATTTGTTGAGACAAGTAGCGCTCTCATCAACGAAGAGTAAGATCGAATCCGTACGGCTGTACGTGGAGACGATTGTTGCAGCATTATTCTCGGCGAAAAGTTTGATGGTATCCGTACGGTTGTACGTGGACACGGTAGCTGGCATATACATTACTCTCCTCGTTGAAAAGATCGGTAGTATTCGTACGCGGATGTACGTGGATACGGTTAATGGCATATGCAGTGCATACTGCAGCAGAGTATGGTCGATTCCGTACGATTGTACGTGGAAACGAGTGTTGCTTCGCTCGTCAGCGAAGTGTTGGGCAGTATCCGTACAGGTATACGTGGACACGGTTGTTGGCATAAGCAGCGCTCTTGTCGATTGCTTAGCCAGACGAATCGCAGGGTCATTTGAGAGGCCATAGCATGCGAACGATTATGATCATCGGCCACGGAGTAATAGTTAGATTAGGCGGACGATCGAAATTCCGGAAAAGATGTTCCACCTCCTGGTAACCTCGTCATCGCAGGAAAATCAATAAAGAATCGAGCATTCGGCGATCGCGTTGATGTCATTTCCCGAATGATAATGCGTCAGCGGTGTGTTCCGGGCCGCAATTTTAATGAAATTGCGGGCTCTTCCTGTTGAACGACGTTGGTGGTGTGAATATTTACACTTACAGCGGTGTGGATCAGATGTAGGTCGATGTGCAAAAGTACTGCGTAGAACGATGCGCGTCGGCTTGGCTGTTTGTGCAAAAACTACGTCGAGCGTTGCGCGTTGGTTCGATCAATTGCATGAATTTCATGTTGAGTGGAACGCAGCAGACGGGGCGCGGTAGGGGGTAATCAATGTAGGCACGCTGAGGAAGCGTTTGCTGGATCAAGTGTAGCACCACACCGCACTATTTTCACTAACTCACCAAAAAGTCCGAAAGATCACGTCGGGGTCACCAGTTTAGTGCTTTATTGTACATGTTACAAATTGCGCACTATAAAGAGCTGTGATTCTTCGGACTCGACGTACGTCCATCGCGTTGGAAGTGCGGAAGCAGAAAGAGGATGAAGATCTCAGCTTGACGTTTGACATCGAGTGGGCCAGTGCTGCCAGAAAAGGCGCATTTTCTTCTGGTGTTGCCAATCATACACGTCCTTCAGTTATAGGTTGGATGACAAAATCGTGATGCACACGGTGACACTACATGACGCTTGGATGACAACTGTAGTGCGTGGATGAGGTACGCTACATCTGCATACTAGCTTTTCTGCTCCTTTCTTCTCATAGCCAACAGGTTGTTTCATATATATCTCCTCTTCGAGATTACCATACAAGTATGCAGTCTTCACATCGAAGTGCTTCAGAATCAGCTTTTTCATGCTTGCAATGGCCAATAAAGTCCTTAGGGTTGTCTGCTTTGTAACGGGGGCAAAAACTTCATCATAATCTTCCCCATATTTTTGACTAAATCCCTGTGCCACCAGCCGCGCTTTGTATTTCAAAATATTGCCAGCTGCGTTTCGCTTCCGTTTGTAAACCCATTTACAGCCAACTGGTTTACGGCCTGCGGGTAGATTCACCAAATCCCATGTACCATTTGTTGCATGAGATTTCAGCTCATCGGCCATGGCTTTCTTCCATTCAAAACTGTCCTCACAGTTTAGCGCCTCCTGTATGTTTCTAGGTTCCTTCTCCTCCTCTTTGGCGATTAAAGCTTCCTCAATCAACCGCTTGGGAGGAACACCCTTATTAGGTCGCAATGATCGTCGAGGAATTTCCTCTAATTGAAGTTCTTGAAATGACTGTTCACCCTCGGACGCGTTTTCATAAACCGTATCGTCCAGTTCATCCAATGGTTCATCATGTATCATTGTTTCGAGTTCCTGTGTGATGGTGGTTTCATGATCTTCAATCTCAGCCACTGCTTCGGTTTGTGTTTCAATACTTTCGTAATTTTTCATCCGTGTGGTCCTCGACGATGGTAGTTGCACCATTTCGATAGTTGGTTCAATCGATTCAGTGTTGTTTCTCTCCAAATCCGTTTCGGGTATTTCTATAAATTTGGCATCTCTACTTATCACTATCTGATTAGTTTTACGATCTAAAAAACGATAGGCTTTTCGATCTTCAGCATATCCAACGAAAAACATTTTCTTCGCCTTCACATCAAGTTTAAAACGCTTCTCTTTGGGTACATGTACGTATGCTTCCGAACCAAAAATTCTGATATGACTATATGATGGTTTCTTATTATGCCAAAATTCATACGGTGTCTTCTCAATTGATGATGATGGTAGCCGATTCTGCAAATAGTTTGCAGCCGTTATTGCTTCCCCCCAATACTGCTTTCCGAGACCAGACTCAGCAAGCATGCACCTAACCATTTCCACAACATATCGATTCTTTCGTTCCGCTTTTCCGTTCTGTTGAGGTGAATAAGGAGCTGTCTTTTGATGAATAGTCCCGCTTTCCGCTAAAAACTTCTTCAATTTTGCTCCAGAATATTCTCCTCCTCCATCCGTGCGTAGGATTCTTGGATAGCGCCCAAACTGATTTTTTTACTAAGTTAAAATATTCATGTATTTTATACTCAGCCTCTGACTTTGCCTTCAACAGATAGATAACAGTATATCCACTAAAATCATCTAACATCGTCATAAAAAATCTGTTACCTCCCGGTGTAGTAACTTCCATAGGGCCTCCAATATCAGAATGAATTAAATCACCAACTGTATGCGACTTACTTGAAGATTCTTTCGGGAACGATAAGCGACTCATCTTTCCTACGCAACACACTCCGCAGACACGCTGAACATCGCACCTCTTGATTTCTAGTCCATATCCAAGTTCTTTTCGAACAATCGCAGAGATGGCTTCGGGATCTCTATGGCCCAAACGACGGTGCCACAGATGTTCACACAATTCCGGGTGTTTCGATTTTGTAAGTAGTACTTTTTCCACGTAATTTTCCAGCCGATAGAGTCCACTATGTCGCTCGCCTAAAATCATTGTTTCTTGTCCTCGCATAATTTTGAAACCGTTTCTATCGAATAAAATGTTGAATCCAAGGTCACAAATCTTACTCACCGAGAGCAAATTTCCAGCAAGTGATGGAACAATCATAACATCGTTAAGTGTAACCTTCACTCGATCACCATTGTCTGTATCAGACACGATTGTTCCAATACCAGTACCTTTACACGCTATATTCGTCCCATCAGCTAAGCAAATCTCCGGTTTTCTGGACGAATTTTTGTTTTTCAAAAAAAATTCATTGTTTGTCATGTGTGACGTCGCGCCAGAATCCAGATACCACCAGTTTCCTTCACATACTGATGTGACGTTCAAACACATCTCCTTTTTAGGGTGAACTTCTTTAACTAAGTTGGCTCTGGCACCTCTCCGGTTGTTTTTCATACAAAAGTCTTTTCGAACGTCAGCCATCAGTGGACAATCTCGAATAAAATGTCCCTCTTCTTGACAAAAATGACAAACACCACGTTTCTTCATCTTTGGCAAAACCTTGATGTTGGTTCCAATTTTCAACGCCTTTTCATCACTCGGGCCACTTTGAAAACCGTAACATTCTTGCCTGCGACGCCACTCGTCGCGCAATTTATTCTTTACAAAATCCACCGTGATTTGATCCTTCGGGTAGCTTTCGATGACGTTGATGAGTGTTCCGTAGGACATAGGAAGACTTGAAAGCATTACAGCCACAAACTGTCGAGGCTTTAAGCCCTTATCTGCCACTTCCAAACGATTGTGCAACGCCGTCAACTGCTTAAGATGCTCTGGAAGATTGCCGTCTTCTGGCAGCTTCAAAGAACACATCTTTCGCATTACCGTCATCATCGTATTCATAGATTCTACTTCGTGGATGCTCATGAGAGTGTCCCACATTTCCTTCGCGGTATTTTTCCGGCAAATGTGGACCAATTGATCGTTTTCCACGGCCAAACCGATCATATGACGCGCCTCTCCGTCTTTTTCAGACCAGGCCGCCATCTCTTTTTCCTCCGTTGGCTTCGGTTCTTTCACGGTTTTCATCAGCTTCTCCTTAGTCAACTTTAGCTCCATTTTGAACTTCCATATTTCAAAATTCTGGTCGTTAAGTTTCTCAATCTTGTCGTCCGCCATTTTTTCTTGCGACAGGGTTCAACCTTTTTTTTTTTTTTTTTCGACCAACCAAGCACTTATGAAACTCCGGAAAAAAAATGAAACGATGAACTCCACTGATTCTAATTCAATTTAATCCGCGTTGCACTGGGCCCATAACCTATTGAAAGTATGTGTAGTGTTTAAGATTTATTGAATCAGAATGAACATTAAATAAGATATAACAAGCCTACTATGCAACTCTGATATGTTGCTTATTCCAATACGGTCCTCATCGTTCCTGAGCGGTGCTACGTTCCTGCTTCGTGTCGCTCCGTGATCGCACTGTGCCGTCCAGTGACTGCACCGTGCGACCTCGCACCTGCTCCGGTGGTCATCGTTCCTGAGCGGTGCTACGTTCCTGCTTCGCGCCGCTCCGTGATCGCACCTGCTCCAGTCCTCATTGTTCCTGAGCGGTGCTACGTTCCTGCTTCGTGTCGCTCGCTGATCGAGTTTGATCTGATCGCATCGCTGTGCTGATATCGGTGTCTCGCTTGCACTGCTGCACCGAAAGTTGCTCTGTGTGCTCTCATTCTTGCTACCACACGAAATCGTCAGTACAGCTCAAGGATCCTCAACGAGTGGCCGCACGTGTGTCAGCCTAAGTCCTGGACGATTGGTGTTATGATTTTGTAAAGTGTTCAAGTGTTCAAGTGTTTTGCGAATTGAAATGAAGCTGCGCGAATGATTCGTAATGCATGTTATGTACATCGCGCAGCTTCATTTTGTACCTTTTTTACAGCAATCAACGTGTACAAAAGGATCTATGCAGATATCCGGCCACTTCAACGTTATTTTATTTTTATTTTATTTTAGTTTAATATTGTGTATGTTAATATGTGAAATCGTGTAAAGTTATGTAAATGTTTCAATAAAGTGATGAAAAAAAGATCTACGCGTGTTTGTGTTTTTTTTTGTTTAGCTTTAGATAACAAAAAAATACGCAGCGAGTGTGAGCGATCGCTGCACGAAAGAAACAAACACAAGCACACGAAAGGATGCTCGCGCATGGGCGCGAGTATTGAACGAGCGCACCGTGTATTTTGTATGGAAGCGGGAGAGAATCGTGGTACCCGTTCCCTCCCCTTTTTTAATCCTAGGAAATCTTCCATCGGCATAAATCTACCCGCTGCGCAAAGCGACGGAAGAAATCATGCCGTTCGGAGAATTTTATCATGCCATCTTTTTCCCTCCAACGGCAAATTTGTCAAGCAGCTCGTCGAGCTGCCCGTCCCTGGCTCCGCCTCATTCCCCTCGCCTGAGCGCGCTGCCGAAGGTTTGGATGTGTTGGTGCGTCAGACGGCCAATCGCTGTCAGCCATCGTCCGTGCTCATTCCCTCCATAGCGCCATCTCTTTCTCGCGTGTGGTCAATGCTCGCGAGCTGTTGTGGCGCCTAAAAATGCCGTTAACAAACATTGCGGCGATGAAGTTGCATTTTCACAAATCAAACCAAAAAAGCGCAATAAGTTCAATTGCTGCAATGTAAAAATGACTACGGAATCGCTAGCGCACGATGGAGGGTTTGCTGTGCAACGCGCAGAACCCTAATTCGCTCTAACACGTTTCTAACACTAAGCTTTTGCTTTCGTCTGTTGTGGATTACATAGATATGCTAAGCATCCTGCGCATGGTTGTGAGTGTGTGTGTGTATGCAAAACTGTCGCCAAATGTAATTTCTTCCGGAATGTTATGATCCATCGGTCAAAGAAAGGAAGGTGTGTTTGATAGTGGCGGATTAGGGGAATCGGGGTCCCTAGGCGGAAAGACGAGTTGAGGCGCCTCTAAATGGTAACTGATGACAGGGAGCAGGGGGTACTGGCACACAGCTGTAGGGAAATAGAACAGTATACTTATATTGCCGGCGGGGGAGTGGGGGGGGGGTGGGGTGGCCATAGGACCCCTACGATCATTGGTCACAGTCCCTAAAATTGTTGTCGCCATGGAGGGGGGGGGGGGGATGCAAATGGTTCTCCTGCCACGGAGCCCCAATGACCATCTTTCCGAGGGCCCTTGTCGCTAACACTCTGTCCACTTGTAGACATACGGCATACTACAGACTAGAGATCTTCGGTGACCGCCTAGTCCGCCTACCGTTAGATCCACCGCTGGTTCATGACGGGTTTTTTTTTTACTGTGGATGTGCATCCTTCCCCCTGCCTGCTGCGTATGCACCGGACAGGAGACAGTGTGGCAGTATGCAGGTTGCACACTGGATAGGAGCGGGCCCGCGGCACCGCCATCATTCCGCACATCTGCATGCCCGTCGTGGGTTCTAATCGCGTATGAACCGTCCGCCGTAGCAAGAGTCACCGGCTCCGGCTACGTGGTACTCAAGTCCTGAAAAGGCCGGCATGATCGCGTTGGCTATTACGCCAATAATAATAATAATAATAATAATAATAATAATAATAATAAAAAGAACTTAGCATAGCAGTCCACACCCGGGTAAGAGTTTGTCTTGACTTTGTTGCTGCCGGGCTACCGCTGTGACGAGACAAATACACGGAATGCACTCGACCAAAACATGAACCTACCGATCCGAACCCATTCCAAGGCATTGCCTGTCAATCGGCGTTATGATAACTACTCCAAACCAACAAGCCACCAGATTCTGGACGGACAGGTGCAGCACCATACGCGCACCGTAATAAACAAATCCAGAATCCTCGTTTGTATGGATTCAATTCAAAATGTTGTTTCCACTTGCGTCCGCTAGCTGAATTAGAAATAAATGTGCAACATATCACACGCACGTTTACTTAGATCGTGTGTCTTTTTAATACCCCCAACAGCAGAGCCGATCGCAAAGATGCCAATGCCAATGGTTGTGTTGTCTCTCAGGTAGCGAGATCGAAAATGCATGGACTTTGTAGCCGCAGCGGATGAAAATGTACCCATCAGAATCAAATAGTTTTGGGGTTTCCAAACGCACGCACACACACAAACACACAAACACGCGCGCGCAAACTCACACACAAACACGCACGCGCAAACCCACACACACACACACACACACACACACACACACACACACACACACACACACACACACACACACACACACACACACACACGCGCATGTACGCGCGCCCGCGAGCATGAAAGCGCGCACGCCAGCACGCACCCACGAAAGCGCGCTCGCGAGCACGCACCCCCGAAGTCGCGCAAGCACGCACTCCCCCCCCCACTAGATCACCCCCCCCCGTCCACGCATGATCGATTACGGCTACTTTCTCGATAGAACGGCTGGTTCAGGTTTCTTGTAGCGCATCCTCATCCCTAGCGCCGGGCGGGGTGGGGGATCGCGACATGATAGAGTGAACGGTCACTTTCCCCGCGCTGTGTGTGTGTCCGTGTGTGTGTGTCGTGGCCAGAAAACTCGAGACAAATTCCGGCACATTGAAAAAAAAAATTTATTGCCACTATACACCGTGCTACATGATGTTTAGAAGGTCGTTGAAGCATCAAACATGTTCAAATTAAAAAATATTAGATTAGTGTTAGACGCTCTCGTACGCTTGTTTGAAATTGACTTATTCACCCTCGATTGGCACGGCCATTAAATGGTCTCATCAGCAGCGGCACGAAATAAAATAAACCATCCATACACCGATAACACTTTAAATCCCAAAATGAACCAGCTTCTCCCGCATCGTCAAGGTCACACACAATAAATAAATGCTAACACATACCAAATACAATACACATCCGCAATGTACATATACACCAACGCATACACACAATCAGCTGACGGCGAAAGGCACGGGCTGAAGCGCAAGTAAGGCAAGTCAGGGAGGGGAAAGGGAGCGAGAGGAAGAGGAGGAGAATGGGCGCCAATATTTTTGAATTTTTCGACCGTTTTTTTTTGCTCTGCCGTCTGAAATAGTTCATCCATTTCTTCAACAGATGGCGCTCGTTCTGCACCTAAAAACTGCAATAAATACGCCGGCTATCGTCCCGCTGCGCAAATTCGAGCAGTTTTCTGCGTAGTTTTTTGCGTCGTTTTGTGTCAAAAAATACGCAAAAAAATACGCTAAACTTCAGCCAAAACTACGATAGCCGGCGTATTTATAAATACGCCGGCTATCGTAGTTTTGGCTGAAGTTTAGCGTATTTTTTTGCGTATTTTTTGACACAAAACGACGCAAAAAACTACGCAGAAAACTGCTCGAATTTGCGCAGCGGGACGATAGCCGGCGTATTTATTGCAGTTTTTAGGTGCAGAACGAGCGCCATCTGTTGAAGAAATGGATGAACTATTTCAGACGGCAGAGCAAAAAAAACGGTCGAAAAATTCAAAAATATTGGCGCCCATTCTCCTCCTCTTCCTCTCGCTCCCTTTCCCCTCCCTGACTTGCCTTACTTGCGCTTCAGCCCGTGCCTTTCGCCGTCAGCTGATTGTGTGTATGCGTTGGTGTATATGTACATTGCGGATGTGTATTGTATTTGGTATGTGTTAGCATTTATTTATTGTGTGTGACCTTGACGATGCGGGAGAAGCTGGTTCATTTTGGGATTTAAAGTGTTATCGGTGTATTGATGGATTATTTTATTTCGTGCCGCTGCTGATGAGACCATTCGATGCCCCTGCCAATTGAGGGTGAAGAAGCCTATTTAAAACAAGCGTAGGAGAACGTCTAAAACTAATCTAATATTTTTCAATTTGAACATGTTTGATGCTTCAACGACCTTCTATGCATCATGTAGCACAGTGTATAGTGTTTATATTTTTTTTTTAATTTGCCGAAATCTGTCTCCAGTTTTTGGGACTCGACACACACACACGCACACAGCGCGGGGAAAGTGACCGTTCACTCTATCATGCCGCGATCCCCCACCCCGCCCGATGCTTTGAATGAGGATGCGCTACAAGATAACTGAACCAGTCTTTCTTCCGATAAGGTAGCCGTAATCGATCATGCGGGAGGGGGGGGGGGGGTTGGTGGGGGGTGCGTGCTCGCGTGCGCGCTTTCGTGGGTGCGTGCTCGCGTGCGCGCGGGTGTGTAAGTGCGTGCGTGCGGGAACCCCAAAACTGTTTGATCGTGATGCGTGCATTGTCACCGGCTGCGTCTACACACTCCATGCATTCTCAGAAAACGCACTGTACGCCGCCCGATCGATTACCGCTACCTACGAGACAATACTACCATTGAATAGGCACCACCATCTTTGCGACCGGTTCTGCTGTTGGGGGTATTAAAGAGACACACGATCGAAGCAAAAGTGCATGTGATCTGTAGCATATTTCTTTCCAAATCTGCTCGCGGATGCAAGTGGAAACAACATTTTGAATTGAATCCATACAAAAGAGGATTCTGGATTTGTTTATTACGGTGCGCGTATGCTGCTGCACCTGTCCGTCTAGAATCTGGCGGCTTGTTGGCTTGGAGTCGGTATCATGACGCCGAGCGACTGGCAATGCCATGGAATGGGTTCGGATCGGTAGGTTCATGTTTTGGTCGATTTTATTCCGTTGATTTGTCGCGCCGTAGCGATAGCCCGGCAGCAACAAAGTCAAGACAAACTCTTCCCCGGGTGTGGACTGTTATGATAAGTTTTTCTTATTATTGTAATTATTGGCGTAATAGCCTACGCCAGCGGTCGGCAAAGTCCGGCCCGCGGGCCAAATGCGGCCCGCCGCAACATTCTATCCGGCCCGCGAAAGGTTTTGACTGATTTTGAAAAATGGGAAGAAACTATTCGTATACAAATTACTAAATATCTTTTAGAATAGCATTTTATGCCAACGAACTCTTTCAACTTTAATTAAAGTACTATGGAATGGCAGGCCTTGACCGACAACGGTTGTTGAGCCAAAAGAAGAAGAAGACTATGGAATGACGGGTCGTTCGGTATGTTTGAACTCAAGATCAATATCCCCGCAACTTTTACGTAAAAAATGCCTTTTTTCGGCTAGCTGTAGAAAAAAACTAGGAGAGACAATTTCTTTACATTTACATCATTTGAAAGGTAATTATTTAAGCTTACTTGCACAAATTTATCTCAGACTTTGCGAATTGCCTTTCGTCAGTTATCCCGAATTTTCACCATGATGGACAAAGGCATCAAAATTTTTTCGACAAATTTTTAGAGAAAAGCTTTTCCATCATGTTGGTGCAGAAAAATTCAATGGAACACATGTTACGGATGTTGTATCAGTTTGCAGACTAAGGTGTATTATCCAAATTCTGCCAAAATTAACCTGAAATGAAAGCAGTGAGTTTTGGCGTCATTGTTTGCCGCTGCGAAGCCAGTGGACGCGATTTTTGCTTCCTGATATAAACATATGTTCATGTTTCTCAAGAACTATTTCACTGTTTAGCGGGTTGTATCGATCTCCCGATCCAGATAACGCAGTAATGTAGACACTTGTCCCTCTGTCTTCATTTTTTGCATCTTTTGGAACCTCAAAAATGAACCTGGGCTTTCTTACGATGCTTTGATGGTTGCCGAATAGTGCCTTGATTTTGGCGACCAAAACGCCGTAACGTTCTTATGCGACGACAAACTTCTGTACTAAGTCAATTTAAGACGCTACGGGGTGTTATTCGTTGATCGCGCACGCTTCTAAGTTGGTTGGTTCCCTTTTTTGGCCATCATGGTTAGAGTTCGATTGATAGAGGTGTTAAGGTGAGGTGACTGATAGAGGTTTACTATTGTTTCATGGGATACTACCATTCAAAGTGCAAATAACATTTTGTTAAAGCGGGTAAAGATAAACTATTTGAGCGATATTTTCGATCGTATTTGAAAGCAAAAGCGAACATTAAAAACCCCTGTTGTTAAAAACGAGAACGACGATTCCACACTGTTGCTGTTTATGAGTTCAACGATTGTCAAAGTGCTTTATCATAAGGAATCAGTTATCAATCTATCTGACATGGCATGACTTGTCCATAAAGCATTTTAAGAATTACTGACTCCACCTTTGCTTCGATATTTGTTTAGCCGTTACGACTTTTGTATCATCTCCGGAATATCCGCAATATTTTTTGCAGCGTGGAAGGATGGGGTCTTCAAGAAGCGATATTGATCCTTTTTTTGTTATTTTTTGACTAATCACATTTTTGGCCATCTATTGCCGATTCTCAAATGATTAAAAATTACAATTAGTTTTTAAAGCAGGTATTATCAATTTTGAACCATGCTTAGATGATATAATTACAGAAAAACAACGTTGTAAGTTTAAATTGTAATAATTAAAGCACAATGATAAAAAACCGCATTCTCCTGGCCCGCGGCACTTGATCATTTACTTAATTTGGCCCTTTACCTCAAAAGTTTGGCGACCGCTGGCCTACGCGATCATGCCGGCCTTTTCAGGACTTGATTACCACGTAGCCGGAGAGTCAGCCCTTGCTATTTTGCGGACGGTTCATACGCGGATAGAACCCATGACGGGCATGCTGTTAAGATGTGAGGAATGATGGCGGTGCCGCGGGACCGCTCATATCCAGCAGGCAACTTGCATACTGCCACACTGTCTCCTGCCCAATGCATACGCTGCATGCAGGGGGAAGGATGCACTTTCACAATAAAAAACATCGTCGACACCGTACAAGTGGACAGAGTATTAGCGAAAAGGACCTCGGAAAAATGGTCGTTGTGGCCAAGTGGCTGGAGAGTCATTTGCCCCCCCCCTCCCCCCTCATGCCGGAAATAATTGTAGGGCCTGTGACCGATGAGTGTAGGGGTCGAAGCCCGCCCCCGCCGTCAATTTAAGTATGCTGTTCAATCTCCCAACAGATGTGTGCCAGTACCCCCTCCTCCCGGTCATCAGTTACCATGTACAGGAGCCTCATCTCATCTTTCCCCCGATTCCCCTAATACGCCACTTTCATGAACACCTTCCTTTCTTTGACCAATGAATCATAACATTCCGGAAGACAACACAGACTTTCCAGTATGCCGGTTTCACGATCAGATTGCGTTCTAGATGCCGGCGGAACGGAATGTTGAGGAAAACAAGCGCCGGGCTGAACGTGTTAATGCGAATAAAGGTTCTGTGCGTTGCGCAGCAAACCCTCCAGCGTGAGCTAGCGATTCCGTAGTCATTTTTACATTGCAGCGTTTGAACTCATTGCGCTTGTAGCGACCAGACCGCCATCTGGCGTTAGAATCGTGAGCGATCGTGACATCCAAGGACAAAGACACGGATCTCCGTGGAGCGCACTCACCAGGCACCCGAATGTGTCAAAGTGACGTGCGCCGCGTGTCCAGCGCTACACTTCCTGCTGTCAGCGAGCACATTCTATCTCTTGCAACCCAACCTCGAAAGCGAACAGACCTCTTCCTTCGCTCCGCGATCGTAAAAATCCTCATCGCGAACCCCTCTCGAACGAACGTGCGCAACCGTTCCGAAGATAGTGTAGAATAAAAATTCATTGTTACATACTCACGAAACCCAACGCGTTCGCGACATAAAATTAGGGAAAAGATAAATCCGAACTAAATCGACCCCCTAAAACTGGTGACCCCGACGTGATCGCGTGCGCGAGTGAGTGAGTGGTAACCTGACGAACACCGTGTCCAGCCGGAAAAAAACGTGATTCCATTGTTCCACGGTCCGGACCGACGGCAACGTTTCCCCCCATCATCGAGGAGCGGCCGACCACGAAAGAGGCACCACGCAAGCTCGGCCAGCGAAAAAAAACCCCGTGCACAAACCCCGAACCCACGTGAGCGCAAATCGACACCGAAGGTGGCCGACGGTGAGGAACACGGTTGAGGAACATTTTGCCCTGACGGAGCGATCGATCCTAGTGGAAAAGTTTCCTCTCGGTGCTGAGCGATCGCCGAACATTTTGCTGACACACCCCGCGCCGTGTCGCACACCCGCCGAGCATTTTGGTACCCGTACGTGTTTGCGCACCCGCCGATCATAACCTCACACGTACCGCCGAGCGCGCTCCAGACCCACGCGGTTTTTGTGTGTGCACCGTGTGTGTGTGTGTGTGTGTGTGTGTGTGTGTGTGTGTGTGTGTGTGTGTGTGTGTGTGTGTGTGTGTGTGTGTGTGTGTGCACCGTGTGTGTGTGTGTGTGTGTGTGTGTGTGTGTGTGTGTGTGTGTGTGTGTGTGTGTGTGTGTTGTGTGTGTGTGTGTGTGGTGTGTGTGTGTGTGTGTGTGTGTGGTGTGTGTGTGTGTGTGTGTGTGTGTGTGTGTGTGTGTGTGTGTGTGTGTGTGTGTGGTGTGTGTGTGTGTGTGTGTGTGTGTGTGTGTGTGTGTGTGTGTGTGTGTGTGTGTGTGGTGTGTGTGTGTGTGTGTGTGTTGTGTGTGTGTGTGTGTGTGTGTGTGTGTGTGTGTGTGTGTGTGTGTGTGTGTGTGTGTGTGTGTGTGTGTGTGTGAATGTGCGCAGGCCCACGCCGAGCGGATTGCGTCAGAATTTTGCTCGAGCTACTTTCGTGAAATTTTTCGACCGTGCACCGAAGACGTCGTCAGCGCACGCAGCTATCGTTCTCTTCTCGCCGACACCATCGACCGAACGCCACCGAAGATCATCGCCCCTCGTTTCCCGCACCACCGGCGTCATCGACGAACGCAGCCAACGAGCGACTAATCCTGACACCATCGACCGCGTGTGCGGATTTTTCTTCGTCGAAGGATCGACCGAGCCAACCTCAGCTGGACTACTTGCGCCCCGCCACTAAGGTAAGATTCATCCTTTTTTAACTAACCTTAGTCGTAAGGATGTTGCACAGTCCGCCGGTCCGCGACGTATCGACTCCCGATGGCGTAACCCCGAGTGGCGATCCAGCCGCGAATGGATCCAAATCGCCTCACGTACCAACACCGCCCGTCCCGAATACCGCGCGCGTACCAGGGCCGTCCGCCTGCGACGCCACGATCATGCCGCCCGAATCGCAGGTTGACACTTTGAATACCATGCAGCTGAAACCACAGGAGATGGACACCACTGACATTCAAACCTTTTTCTTCGCATTGGAAAACTGGTTCGATGCGTGGAATATCACCACGAACCAACATATTCGCCGTTTTCACATTCTTAGAACGCGTATACCGCTTCGTGTCCTTCCTGAGCTTCGCCCCCTGTTGGAAAACATTCGCCAGTACGCTACGGACCGTTACGAGGTAGCAAAGCGTGCAATAATTGAGCACTTTGAAGAGTCGCAACGAAGCCGCTTGCATCGTCTGCTCGCCGAAATGAACCTCGGGGACCGAAAACCATCGCAGCCATTAGCGGAGATGCGCCGCGCCGCAAATGGAGCAATGACGGACTCTATGCTGGTAGATTTGTGGATCGGCCGTCTCCCGCCATACGTCCAGTCCGCCGTTATTGCCACTAACACGGATACCAACGCTCGAGCTAAAGTAGCAGACTCTGTTATGGATTCGTTCGCGTTATACCACCAAACGGGCCCGTACCAAACCATCCACGAAGTACGCAACGAGGACTTCGAACGTCTTTCTCGGCACGTAACGGAGTTAGGTCAGCGCTTGGACGCCGTACTGAGCAAGCTCAACGAACGAGAACGCACGCGACCACGCTCACGTACCCGGCAACGTCAACTGAACCAGGATGTGGTAACACCCAGCGGACACTGCTATTACCACACGCAGTACGGGCAAGTGGCGCGGAACTGTCGTGCCCCCTGCTCCTTCAACAATCGGCAGCAGGGTAGTAACACGGCCACTGCTTCCGATTGACGCTTAACCAGAGGCCAACCTCAACAGATACACGTACTTTCGACCCATAGCTATCGTCTCGTAATAACCGATCCAAAAACTAACATCAAATTCTTAATCGATACCGGTGCAGACGTTTCAGTAATCCCTCGACAACACAGTTCCATCCCGAGTAAACCCTCCACCATGAAGCTGTTCGCCGCTAATTCTACACCAATCCAGGTTTACGGTGAGTCGCTCTATACTCTCGATTTGGGACTTCACCGATCTTTCCTTTGGAACTTCATCATCGCAGACGTGGGGACAGCGATTATTGGAGCCGATTTTCTCCAACATTTCCATCTCCTAGTGGACTTGCGCAAAAAATATCTTGTCGACGCCTTAACGAACGTACGTTCTACCGGAGTGCCGAGCCAAAACCCGTCGGAACCAACCGTAAAAGTATGTGATTCCACCTCACCGATCGCCACTCTCCTAAAGGAATTTCCCGGGTTAACTGCACTATCCACTCCTGGCACCTTACTGCAGTCCGAAGTGACGCACCGAATCGAAACATTCGCAAGACCTCGCCGATTACCACCCGAAAAGTACGCAGCTGCCCGCAAGGAGTTCGAATCACTCGTCCAGCTCGGAGTATGCCGCCCCTCGAATAGCAGCTGGGCCAGCCCGCTACATATGACAAAAAAGGCCGACGGCACCTGGCGCCCTTGTGGTGATTACCGTGCCCTAAATGCAAAAACCGTACCCGACCGTTATCCACTACCGTTTTTACAGGAACGCGGCGCAGACATTCCAACGCCTTATCCATGATGTCCTACGAGGGCTCGAGTTTGTTTTCCCGTATATCGACGATATGATCGTAGCATCAACGTCCGAGGCAGAACACCACGAACACTTACGCCAACTTTTCGAACGACTGGAGAAGCACCAACTAGCCATCAATCCAGCCAAGTGCGAGTTCTACCGGAACGAGATTTCCTTTCTGGGTCATCTGGTCAACGCTTTTGGTATTCGTCCTTTCCCCGATCGAGTCCAAGCCATCAGCGAGCTGCCACAGCCAACGACGATTATGGAGTTGAAGAAGTTCCTCGCCATGATAAACTACTACCGACGTTTTCTGCCGCACGCCCTGGAAACGCAAGGTATACTTCTCGAGATGACTCCAGGTAACAAAAAGAAGGACAGAACGCCATTAACCTGGTCGCTAGAAGCTTCCGAAGCATTCGCCCAATGCAAAGAGCAACTGAAACGCGCAACGTTATTGGCACATCCCGTGAAGAACGCCGAACTTTCTCTATGGACCGACGCTTCAGATTTCGCAGCCGAAGCCGTACTTCACCAACGCACCAACGAAGACCTGCAACCGCTAGGCTTCTTCTCGAAACGTCTCGAAAAGGCACAGCAAAAGTACTCGACCTATGACCGAGAACTTACCGCCATCTATCTCGCCATACGACACTTCCGATACCAGTTAGAGGGTCGGGAATTCTGTATTTATACAGACCACAAGCCTCTAACCTTCACCTTCCGACAAACGCACGACAATGCCTCACCTCGACGAGCCCGGCAGTTAGACTTCATTGGCCAGTTTTGCCACCGACATCCGTCACATCGCCGGAAAAGACAACGTTACAGCCGATCTGCTCTCCCGCATAGAGACAGTGCACGCGACACCGACCATCGATTATGAGCGATTAGCAGAAGAACAAGAGCGCGACCCTGAACTTTCCGACATCCTCAGTGGGAAAATTCAGACGGACTTGTTCCTGCAGAAGACACCAATACCGGGAAGCCCCAAGTCACTCTACGCCGACTGCCCTGGAGTTATCATCAGACCGTACATCACCCGATCGTTTCGAACACAACTTCTCCACGCCGTACATAATCTCAGTCATCCTGGAGCCCGCGCCACAGCTAGACTAATAACAGAGCGTTTCGTGTGGCTCAACGCAAGGAAGGAATCCCAGGACTTCGCTCGGAACTGCTTAGCCTGCCAGCGCGCTAAGGTAGGAAGGCACGTCAAAAGCCCCTTGATACCGTACCCTGCAACAACAGCGAGGTTCAGTCATATCAACGTAGACATCATTGGACCATTTCGCATCAGTAACGGTAACCGATACTGCCTTACGATAATCGACCGATTTACTCGCTGGCCAGAAGCAATACCGATCTCAGATATCACCGCATTAACCGTCGTATCAGCACTACTATTCCACTGGATCGCCCGATTCGGAGTTCCGGCGCACGTAACAACGGACCAAGGGAGACAATTCGAATCCTTCTTGTTCAAAGAGTTGACGGAAGCCCTAGGAACGAAACACATCCGTACGACAGCCTATAACCCGCAGGCAAATGGAATAATCGAGAGGTGGCACCGCACTCTTAAAGCACCAATCACCTGCAAAGACACCGCAAGATGGAGCGAACACCTACCGCTAATACTGCTTGGGCTACGAACCACGTTCAAAAATGACATCAACGCCTCGCCAGCCGAACTTGTGTACGGAACGACGTTGACCATCCCGGCAGAATTCTTCATCGCGAAACCGCAAAATGCCATCGCCGACCAATCCGACTTCGCCATAACGTTAAGGGAGACGATGAGCAGCATTCGACCACAGAGCACCGCTTGGCATACCAACCGCACACCGTTCGTGCATTCCGATCTGAACAAGTGTACTCACGTGTTCATACGCGACGACACCGTCCGACCTGCACTAACTACACCTTACCACGGTCCATATAAGGTTCTTACACGCAATCCTAAGTCTTTTCAGATACTCCTACGTGGACAGCCAACGCTGGTTTCGATCGACCGCTTAAAACCAGCGTATGGCGCAGAAGAGGAAGCCACCCCGGCCCCGCAGTGCTCGTGGGAGGGGCTAGCGACAAACCAGCTGCCGTCAACAACCGACCACTCGGAAACTCTGCCGTTACCGAACGCCCAGGCAAATCCGGACCACAGAGACGCCACCGCAGCCTCCAAACCGACGTCGCGCGAACAACCAGTGCGTAATCAGACGACACCCGCGCCACCATCGCACCCGACGACATCGAGACAAACCGACCGAGCCACCGTCGACGCCCCACCACCCTCCATCCTACGCCGCAACGACCAGACGGTATCCACCGGCGTCACCAGGTCTCAGCGGAAGGTCATCATACCTCTACGTTACCGGTGACACCGCTCTAGGAGGGGAGTACTGTAGCGACCAGACCGCCATCTGGCGTTAGAATCGTGAGCGATCGTGACATCCAAGGAAAAAGACACGGATCTCCGTGGAGCGCACTCACCAGGCACCCGAATGTGTCAAAGTGACGTGCGCCGCGTGTCCAGCGCTACACTTCCTGCTGTCAGCGAGCACATTCTCTCTCTTGCAACCCAACCTCGAAAGCGAACAGACCTCTTCCTTCGCTCCGCGATCGTAAAAATCCTCATCGCGAACCCCTCTCGAACGAACGTGCGCAACCGTTCCGAAGATAGTGTAGAATAAAAATTCATTGTTACATACTCACGAAACCCAACGCGTTCGCGACATAAAATTAGGGAAAAGATAAATCCGAGCGAAATCGACCCCCTAAACGCTTTTTTGGTTTGATTTGAGAAAATGCAACTTCATCACCGCAATGTTTGTTAACGGTTTTTTTAAGCGCCACAGCAGCTCATCAGCGTTGACCACACGCGAGAAAGAGATAGCGCTATGGAGGGAAAAAGCACGGACGACGGCTGACAGCGATTGGCCGTCTGACGCACCAACACTTCCAAAGTTTCGACAGCGCGCTCAGGCGAGGGGTAGGAAGCGGAGCCAGGGACGGGTAGCGCGAAACGCTGCTCGACAAATTTGCCGTAGGAGGGAAAAAGAAGGCATGAGAAAATGCGCGAAAGGGAATGATTTCTTCCGTCGCTTTGCACAGGGGGTAGCGATTGGTTTTGCCCATCCGTCAAATCATCTGTTTTGTTATGAACTGCGTTCTTTGCACTTCACTTAAACACTTATTACTTTATTCACACATATTAAAACATACATAATTGTGGAAAAAAGCGACTTAATCGACTTAAATATGCAAAGAAAACGGCTTAAAATGCTTCGACTCGGCTTCTTTAATGGAAGTACTCAAAATTAAATGAACAGGAAAACTGCGTTGATCTCGCTTTATTTGCCTTAATCCGGCTTAGTTTTTTCTTTATTTAATTAAATGGTACTGGTCGTGCGATTAAAAAAAATCCGTGTCTCTCTCTGTTTAGGATTGAAATGCGCCAAAATATAGGCAATTTGATTTACACGGTAGTTAAGCCATAAAACCAATAGCAGCGCCATCTCAAGGCAATGACACAACTACTCCCCATTTCACAATAGCGCCATCTACGTAGTTAGTTATGCAAATCATGGGGTCAAAGGGTGGTGTCTTGACTAATAATTAGGAAACATTTGTATGTCCACGGAAAGAGGGGAAATGAAGCCAGCGTACAAACCCAAACGCTGTAAACATCGCTACCGGAACACAGCACGTTGTAATAAGTACCCCAAGAAATACATGCAGAATTTAGTTAACAGCACAGATTTTGGAGCTTGAATTTAATTCTACATCTTCATATCACCTTGCTAGCAAATCTTGCATAGACTCCTTGGCGGGTAGCTCTTGCTTGACACTTGTTAGCGCTCTCAGGTGAATATGGTAACTGTGCTGATTTTTGCTCCCATAGGAAACTCGAGTCGCGAGTTTAACTATCTAGTGTAGGGCGCAATCCTACACACTCTCCTTCGCTTACTTTGTCGCTACTGCCTTCGTCTCTTTTGATTCGTGTCGTGGCGGCCCTCTAGCGTTCGGTTCTGTGGTCCGTCGCAGGCGGCCATCTAGCGCTTGGTTCCATCCGTCTTGTCGGGCGGCTTGTGATGGTTGTCTGGCTGTCAAGGCTGTTTTGACAACACTCCCCCCCAGTACACAAAACGTGGTACACGTTGTTTACAATCAGAAAGTAAAAACAGCTTTGTGTCGCGGTGCGTTCGATTCGATTGCTTATTCACTAACCGCTATCCGAGGTTCCTTTAGGTTTACGCACATCTAACACCGCTATTTTCACCGAAGGGCGTTCGAATATACCGTGCATTGTTTGCACTGTCACTGACCGCACCTGTCCGTCTGTTGCTTTTCGCACCCCGATGATTCGTCCCTTTGGCCAGCTGTTGCGGGGGAGTTGCTCGTCGGCGATAACGACTATGTCGTCGATTTCCAAAGGTTTGGTGGGTTGGTTCCATTTCGGCCGTTGGGTAATCTGTGGAAGATAATCATGAACCCACTTTTTCCAGAACATATCGGTAATTTGCTGAGACGCTACCCAGTTTCTTCTCACAGCGCCCGGTGTGGTGTCTAGTGGTATCCATGATCTGATACCATTGCTGGAGCCCACCAGGAAGTGGCTTGGTGTCAGCACCGGGGATTCGTCGTCATCCAGTGGGATTGCTGTTAACGGCCGTGAATTCACTACATTTTCGATTTCGGTAAGAGCGTTTGCAAGGGTTTCATAACTTGGTCTCTTCTCTTTTAGAGCTACTGTAAGGTTCTTTTTCATGCTTTGTATCAGCCGCTCTCATGCGCCGCCCATGTGTGGTGCGGATGGTGTATTGAAGATCCATGTAATACCTGGGGTAGTTAATCCTTGTTCGATACCCGCATAGTCTGGTTTGTCCTTATGCTCATGTACGATCTTGCTGACTCCTTGGAAATTCGTGCCTCGATCGCTATAGATAGCCTGCCGACCGTTACGAGTATCGGTCCGAAGAAGTCGATATCCATATGAGTGAAAGGGCGAGTGTATCCAGCGAGTCGAGCCTTGGGTAGCGATGCCATCATATCTCCACTCGGAAATATCTGAGGATTGTAGGATTTCGCTAACTCGAAACGCTACAAATTGGTGATATTTCCTATGATCGGATGATAGCCAGTTGAGTACGTCCTCGGAGTCGGTCCAGAACATCCTCCTGTGGATAGTAAAGCTCACAGACCTTTGTACTGTCTCGGCAAGTCGAACGCCAATTACAGCTGCCTGCAGTTCCGACTTAGGGATTGATAGGAAGCTGATCGGTGCTACCTTCGTCTTTGCACTCACTATGCTACATTCTATGATACCTTTATCTTCGAAACGAAGGTAGCAGACTGCCGCGAAGCCCATTTCGCTCGCGTCTACAAACGTGTGGAGCTCTATTTCAGCGTCTGTTCCTGTTTGGTTTCTGAAACAGCGCGGTATTTTTAGGCCAGCTATCTCGGGCGAATCTTGTGTCCATTTTAGCCACTTTTCCTCCTGTTGGGGAGGGATACTGTCGTCCCAACCTATCGACGATCGCCATAGCTCCTGAATTATTACCTTTAGTCGCATGACGAAATGGGCTATGAATCCGAGTAGGTCAAAAATGGTCATTTGTACTCGTAGTAGTTGTCGCTTTGTTGGACCCTTTTCTTGTGGCATAGTTAGCTTCTTAAGTTTGTCGGATATACGGAACGTAAAGCAGTCATTTTTAACGTCTCACCACATTCCGAGTACCTTCTCTGTCTGGGTTTCTCCGATGTCTAGGTTTTTTTCTTCGGGGGCCGATGAGCCTAGGAGTGACCTACTGACTGTAGCTGAATTAGAGATCCAATTTCTCATTTCGAAGCCGGCTGCTGCGTGGATCTCTGCTACCTTTGTCGCTGTATTTATGGCTGCTGCTTAAGTTTCTGCACTGAGCAGCATGTCGTCTACGTAGTGCTGTTGAATAATAGCGTTGACTGCTTCGGGCTGTTGTGACATGTATTGCTCTGCATTATGATTTTTTACGTATTGGGCTATACTTGGCGAGCAGCACGCTCCGAAAGTCATCACCTGCATTACGTACACTTCGGGTTCGTCTTCCAATTCTCCTTGTTGCCAGAAAAAACGTTGGCATTGTTGGTCGTCCTTCTTGACCAAGACTTGGTGAAACATCTCACGGATGTCACCGCACACTGCTATCTTATGTTCCCTGAATCGTATAAGTACAGATAGAAGACAGGTGATCTGATCTGGGCCCTTTAGCAGCATGGAGTTTAATGATACACCCTTTGTTTTAGCTGATGCGTCCCACACTAATCTCAACTTTCCAGGCTTGTTTTGGTTAAATACGGGGAAAACGGGTAGGTACCATATACGAGAGTAAGAAGACATCAACTCACTTTTGCTAAGTTTTCTAATGTAGCCTTTTTCCGTGTATTCTTTAAGCTTCTTTTTAACAGCGTTGTGAAGTTCAGGGTCGCGCGCCAGTTTCAGTTTGAGACAGTTCCAGCGTTTTCTGGCCATACCTTCGCTATCGGGTAGCGTGACTCCATCGTACTTCCACAGCAGCCCTTCGTATCGCCCTCCATCCTTCCGGGTGATGGATGTCAGTCCTGCAGCTGCTCTTTGCTCTTCCTCCGGTTGTATGAGACTTCCTCTAAAGATGCCAAGGCTGTCAATTGAGAAGTATTGTTTTACGGCGTTGTGTACTTCTTGCAGCGTGTTTTCGCATTTGCATCGGCTCACCTGATAGCAGTCCGCTGCAATGTCTGCCTTTTGCGATTCCTTACAGCTTCCGAAGATCAGCCATCCTAGTTTTGTGTTGACTGCCACCGGCTCGTTATATCCCCCTTCTAGGCTTTTCGTTGCAAAACTTAGGCTCGCGTTATCCAGACCAATTAGCAGTCGAGGGTGTGCATGGGCTAATGACTCCATGTCTACTCCATTTAGGTGTGGGTACCTTTTTCCTAATTCGATCAGGTTCAACGTTTGGGAACGGATGGATAGGTTGGAGACAATACGGGCGTCACTTATGGTGAAACGGTTGGGTTGTTTGGGGCCAGACGCCTCGAAACTGACACGTTTTGAGTCGTCCTCTCTGTTAGATATTCCTGCAGTCCATTGCAGGCAGATAGGACTCGTTGGCCCATCTAATCTAAGGCTCAGAGAGAGATTGACTGTCAAACTGAGTGGATGTGCCTTCCTCGTGCTCCTGATTTTTTATGCTGTTTTGCCGTGCTATTTTCTGGAATTTCAACATTTACAACAGTGGTGCTGCTGAGTTGTTCGTGCTGGCTAGTGCGTGCCTTCGATTAATATAAAGTTGCACTGGAGTTTTTCTGTTAATTCAACATTTTTGCCGAGAAAGTGTTTGGCTTCGTTTCTGCTCCTGTCACTCATCAGTTTGTGCTGAGTCATCGTTATGCAGTGCTCAACCTGCAATGCACCCACCGATAGTGCTAATTCGGTGTCCTGTGCCGGTGTTTGTGGTTCCAAGCATCACACCCATTGCACGGGGTTGTCTCGTGATTCTACTCGTGAGCTTGGGCGTAATAATCAGTTATTGTGGTTGTGCAAAACATGTCACGAGTTTCGCAATGGCACAAATTCACTTCTCACAAGTGAGATAGCAGCCCTACTCGAATTGGTGAAAGCAGATATTCTCACCACAATTGACTCATCTCTCTCTTCTCTTAGATCGGCTATCAAGAGCGATTTGCTTCCTGAGATCCTCGCTCTCGTTGATAAGCGAGCGCTAGCACCCATATTAGCTAAGCCGTCTGTTAGCAACGCATCGCTTACGCACACATCCACTAATGTATCGTCGCTCAATGCCACAAATACATCCAGAACGACTAAAACAGCTTCCGCTCGCCGTACATTTACTAACTCAACGGAGCTCACTGCTGATATCCAAGCTGCGAACGATACCAACACTGTAGAAGATTCTGACAACTGTAACCACTACAATCATCGTACTAAGCCGACTAGTGATGTTAGTGCTGGAAACTACCGAACAAATACACAAGCATCTTCTGATCCTGTTTTGAACCAAAACACCACCAACACGGGCATAGCCGAGAAAGTATGGTTATACTTCACGAACATCAAATCGCATGTCTCCGCTGATGATATGCGTGTGTGGCTTAAAGCTGTGCTACCAACGGACGATATTAATGTTTACCGTCTCACGAAAAAGGGTGTGAACCTGGACTCGATGTCCTTCATATCGTTCAAAGTGAGTGTTCCTAAATCTCTTAAGGAGCTTGCGCTGCAGTCTACTATTTGGCCAGTTTCACTTACTGTTCGGGAGTTTGTTGCTCGTGGCCTACCAAAGCAACGTGTACATGAAAGGGCTCGATTTGACCCTTCTGAGCTTATTTCGCATCGTACAAATTGTGAAAATTGCTCTTCAGCTGTGCCAAAAACTACCGCTCATCCGGATCATTTTTTGGAACATCGATCGCCACCCCCACAGCGCGGGATTCTATCACCATCCCAGTTGACCGAGATCCTAGAGGCTATTCAACTGGAGTTTCCTCCCACACCGCCTCAGTTATCACCGGGGGTGGGGCTTCAATCACAATTCAATCTCAGCAACAGAACAGCTCACAATTAATAGACCCATTCGTGATATATTACCAAAATGTTCGAGGCCTTCGCACCAAATACAATGAATTGTGCCTTTCTGCGAATGAATCAGGGTTTGAAATGCTTGCCCTTACTGAAACCTGGTTAAATGAATCGATTCCATCCAACATGGTCCTTGATAGTGATGCCTACAACATATACCGCTGCGATCGAAGCAGGTTAAACAATGAACGTTCGCGTGGGGGTGGTGTGCTACTTGCATGTTCCGTTCGATATCCTTCTGTGGCACTTAACATTAATCAACCCACGCTTGAAGCTTTATGTATACGTGTTTCTTTTTCTAAGTTTCGTCTTTATGTGGGGATTGTTTATGTGCCACCGTATTTGAGCAGCGACCGCAACTATTTGGAATCCCTTTCTGCTTTCATCACATTATACGTTTTGAGTCGTCCTCTCTGTTAGATATTCCTGCAGTCCATTGCAGGCAGATAGGACTCGTTGGCCCATCTAATCTAAGGCTCAGAGAGAGAGATTGACTGTCAAACTGAGTGGATGTGCCTTCCTCGTGCTCCTGATTTTTTATGCTGTTTTGCCGTGCTATTTTCTGGAATTTCAACATTTACAACAGTGGTGCTGCTGAGTTGTTCGTGCTGGCTAGTGCGTGCCTTCGATTAATATAAAGTTGCACTGGAGTTTTTCTGTTAATTCAACATTTTTGCCGAGAAAGTGTTTGGCTTCGTTTCTGCTCCTGTCACTCATCAGTTTGTGCTGAGTCATCGTTATGCAGTGCTCAACCTGCAATGCACCCACCGATAGTGCTAATTCGGTGTCCTGTGCCGGTGTTTGTGGTTCCAAGCATCACACCCATTGCACGGGGTTGTCTCGTGATTCTACTCGTGAGCTTGGGCGTAATAATCAGTTATTGTGGTTGTGCAAAACATGTCACGAGTTTCGCAATGGCACAAATTCACTTCTCACAAGTGAGATAGCAGCCCTACTCGAATTGGTGAAAGCAGATATTCTCACCACAATTGACTCATCTCTCTCTTCTCTTAGATCGGCTATCAAGAGCGATTTGCTTCCTGAGATCCTCGCTCTCGTTGATAAGCGAGCGCTAGCACCCATATTAGCTAAGCCGTCTGTTAGCAACGCATCGCTTACGCACACATCCACTAATGTATCGTCGCTCAATGCCACAAATACATCCAGAACGACTAAAACAGCTTCCGCTCGCCGTACATTTACTAACTCAACGGAGCTCACTGCTGATATCCAAGCTGCGAACGATACCAACACTGTAGAAGATTCTGACAACTGTAACCACTACAATCATCGTACTAAGCCGACTAGTGATGTTAGTGCTGGAAACTACCGAACAAATACACAAGCATCTTCTGATCCTGTTTTGAACCAAAACACCACCAACACGGGCATAGCCGAGAAAGTATGGTTATACTTCACGAACATCAAATCGCATGTCTCCGCTGATGATATGCGTGTGTGGCTTAAAGCTGTGCTACCAACGGACGATATTAATGTTTACCGTCTCACGAAAAAGGGTGTGAACCTGGACTCGATGTCCTTCATATCGTTCAAAGTGAGTGTTCCTAAATCTTTTAAGGAGCTTGCGCTGCAGTCTACTATTTGGCCAGTTTCACTTACTGTTCGGGAGTTTGTTGCTCGTGGCCTACCAAAGCAACGTGTACATGAAAGGGCTCGATTTGACCCTTCTGAGCTTATTTCGCATCGTACAAATAGTGAAAATTGCTCTTCAGCTGTGCCAAAAACTACCGCTCATCCGGATCATTTTTTGGAACATCGATCGCCACCCCCACAGCGCGGGATTCTATCACCATCCCAGTTGACCGAGATCCTAGAGGCTATTCAACTGGAGTTTCCTCCCACACCGCATCAGTTATCACGGGGGTGGGGCTTCAATCACAATTCAATCTCAGCAACAGAACAGCTCACAATTAATAGACCCATTCGTGATATATTACCAAAATGTTCGAGGCCTTCGCACCAAATACAATGAATTGCGCCTTTCTGCGAATGAATCAGGGTTTGAAATGCTTGCCCTTACTGAAACCTGGTTAAATGAATCGATTCCATCCAACATGGTCCTTGATAGTGATGCCTACAACATATACCGCTGCGATCGAAGCAGGTTAAACAATGAACGTTCGCGTGGGGGTGGTGTGCTACTTGCATGTTCCGTTCGATATCCTTCTGTGGCACTTAACATTAATCAACCCACGCTTGAAGCTTTATGTATACGTGTTTCTTTTTCTAAGTTTCGTCTTTATGTGGGGATTGTTTATGTGCCACCGTATTTGAGCAGCGACCGCAACTATTTGGAATCCCTTTCTGCTTTCATCAGTGATGCATACATGCAAATGAAACCGAATGATCATCTTATCCTTCTGGGCGACTTCAACCAACCTGCGTTAGAGTGGTCGCTTTCTACCGTAGTAAGGCCAGATTCATCTTCAGCTATAAGACATTATGTGCCACATATTTCTTCGAATACATCCAGTTCCTGCTTTTTGGATATGTTAAACTTGCATGAACTCTATCAGCTGAACGGGGTGCATAACCATTTAAATCATTATTTGGACCTGGTGCTCTCCAACTCTGCTGCAGCAGCTTGTTGTTCTGTGTATCCTGCTTCGTCACTGCTCCTGCCCCAGGATGCCCATCATCCTGCCCTAGAAATTGCGTTACCGTCTTCTTTATTTAGGGCTAGTAGGGTTAGGAATGTATTACCTTCTGCTCCTAATTCATTGAGTGTTCGTTATAATTTTCGGCTCACAGACTATCGTAAACTTAATTCAATTCTATCTCGTTCCGACTGGTCTTTTTTTTATCAATGTACATCGGTCGACGAGGCTGTCCAATCGTTTAATGCTTTGTTAACCTCTGCACTCCTTTCATGTACACCTATTTTTCGTTCCCCTCCTAATCCTCCCTGGTCCAATCGTACTCTTCGCAACCTGAAAAAGGATAGAATGAAATATCTTAGCAGGTATCGTCTGAACCGATCTGCATTCAACTTTCGTTTATTTAAGTACGCTGCCTCTGCGCATCGACTATACAACAGGGCTCGTTTTGAGGCCTATTCGAGTAGACTGCAATCGCGTTTCCGTTCTGATCCAGCATCCTTCTGGCAATTTGTTAGAATACGAAGAGGGTGCAATACGTTACCTAATGAAATGGTACTTGATTCTCGAACTGCCTCTACGCCTGTTGAGATCTGTGAGCTATTCTCTGCACATTTTTCCCAAATGTTTGAGCCACCGGTTAGTGACCCTAACCTTATTGAGGGTGGGCTTCTCTACACGCCAGAGAACTTAATTAATCTCTCCGATATTTCGGTTAGTTCTGAAACAATTGTACAGGTGTTATTTGGGTTGAAACGTTCTTTTACTCCTGGTCCAGATGGCATTCCTGCCTCTGTTTTAATAAACTGTAAGGACGTGCTTGCTCCACACCTTGCTAAAATTTTCAACCTTTCACTTTCTCTTGGGGTTTTTCCTGCTCTTTGGAAATCCTGTTGGCTTTTTCCGGTACACAAAAAGGGCTGCCGTAGCATTGTTTCTAATTATCGTGGGATAACCCAAACATGCGCCACAGCAAAAACTTTTGAGCTATGTATCCTTCCAACCATACTTCATAGTTGTAGTTCAGCTATTAGCCCTAAACAGCATGGGTTTATGCCTGGTAGGTCTACTTCAACTAATCTCATGTCTTTTGTTTCCAATATTTTTAGATCTTTTGAGGCCGGTACCCAACTTGATGCAATATACACCAACTTTCATGCTGCTTTTGATAGTTTACCTCACTCTTTATTATTAGCTAAATTGTCTAAACTTGGTTTTGGTGATGGCATTATTAGCTGGCTGTCCTCATATTTAAGTAATCGATCATGCAGGGTTAAAACCGGGTCGTACTTATCTGAGGAGTTTTTTTGTACGTCAGGTGTCCCTCAGGGTTGTGTGCTTAGTCCACTTCTGTTTTCTTTGTTCATCAATGATGTTTGTAATGTTTTACCTCCTGATGGTCATCTTCTTTATGCGGATGATATCAAAATCTTTTTACCTGTGTCTTCTTCTTCTGATTGTCTGAGACTTCAGCATTACCTCAATGCATTTGTTCATTGGTGTTCATCCAATTTACTTCGCCTGTGTCCCGAAAAATGTTCTGTTATTTCTTTCTCTCACTCTCTTTCTCCTGTTTTATTTAACTATACTCTCTCTAGCGCTTCCCTCTCTCGTGTTATGTCCATCCGTGACCTTGGTATTATACTTGACTGTCGTCTTAACTTTAAACTGCAGCTTGATGAGGTGCTACTAAAAGCAAACCGAACCCTTGGGTTTATCTTACGTTTTACCTCTATTTTTAGAGATCAAAGCATCCTAAGAATCCTTTATTGTGCTTTGGTAAGGCCTATTCTTGAATATGCTAGTATCATCTGGAATCCTCCCACTATTGATGGCTGTTCGAGAATTGAAAGCATTCAGCGCCTCTTTACCAGGATTGCTTTTCGTCGTTTGTTCGGTGCTGCCTCACTACCTCCCTATGAAACGCGATTGCAGTTATTCAATCTTCACTCTTTAAGCTTCCGCCGCCAAGTGTTTCAGGCTTGTTTTATTGGTGGCTTATTACTTTCTGCTACTGATGCTCCTGATTTACTCTCGTCCATCTCGCTGTATGTTCCCTCTCGTTCTCTTCGTCCACGTGATCCTCTGTCAATTGAAACACGTCATACTCTTTATACTTTCAATGACCCTCTTCTGTCCTGTTTCAGGTTGTTTAACCACTTTTACTATCTCTTTGATTTCGACTCCTCTCTTAACTCATTCCGTAACCGTATTTTTTCTTCTAATTCCCTTTAATTATTCTCCTTAGTTTTCTATTACTCTCTTTTTTTTTTGTTAAGTTTATGATAGTCTCTACGCTCTACCCTTGTTTTTTTCTTTTCTTTTTTGCTAGGTCAAGACTAGGTTAGTTAGGCTTAGTTTTTCATGAATCATTTTGTTTTTTTGTTAGTATTTAATTAGTTTTAAGTCCATTATATTTAGCCTTGATGGCAGATATTGTATTAAATAAATGAAATGAAATGAAATGAAATGAAATGAAATTCCAGCTCGTCCGCTAGGGACTTTTCTATAAGCGTCAGTTCGGAACCGTCGTCGAACATAGCGTACGTCTGTACACTTCCTGCGCGCCCGTAGAGAACCACTGGTAGCGAGGTAGCTAAGTAGTGTAGAGGTGCTTAGCTGATGTATATTGCATTGGTATGTAGCGTTCGTATGGGCGGCCTCATTTCTTTGCGCGGGGTGGAGTAGTGGGTGATGTCTTTGGTTGCATCCGTCCACTCCACAGTTCCTTCTGTAGTTGCACGTCCCTGCATGTTTCTTCAAGCATAAGAAACATAAATTAGTAGATCGAGCGGCGTCCCATCGGGGATCGCTGTTGAAGCCCAAAAAACGCTCGCATCGTATGATCGTCGGGCACGTTCCGTAGCATATTACACACTTGGGTGGGAGCACCTTTGGCTGATTTGCCCTTGTCTGATTACACACGTTTTTTTGCGATGATACTGCGTCGTCATCTCGCATCAGCATACTAGCCTTCCCCACTATACCTTTAATCCAGGACGAGAAATCGTACAATGAAATTGCAGGTAAGTTTTCGCAGTATCCTCCCCAGTCGTACTTCATAGTCGATGGTAGTTTGTTCACCAACGCGTTCAGGAGGGAGGAATCATAAAAAAAGGTCCCATGTCGGTCACTACAAGCTTGCACCGTAGATAAAATGTTTTTTATAGCCAGCCCGAAGTCAACCACAGTTGATGGTCGGTCTAGGCAGGGGGTGGTCAGATCTCTTATGCGTTGTGCACACTGATCAATTATTCTCCTTGGCATTTCGAATCGCATTCTAAGCGTTTCGATTACCTCGTCCACGTTGCAGGGGTGAAGGAGAAGACCGTAGACCGCCTGATATGCTGGTCCCTTAAGGGAGGCTTTAAGACGTTGGATGTTTTCCCTGTTTGTCAGCCCACACATTTCGGTTGAATCTTCGAATGCAGCAAGGAAGTCCGGCCACTCTTCTGCGGATCCATCGAACATGGTTAGAGCAGCTGGGATTATTTGTCGCGAAAGTATTTGTTGCTGTGTGGGCAGCGTGCGTTGGGAGCTAGAAGCGTATCTCATGGATGGTGGAAGGTACTTTCTCATAAAGGAGGCTGTTCTCTCGTTGTACGTGTTCTGCTGGCTATTCTCATTTGAAAACCTCACTGAGCTAGGATGGTACTTGCGTGTTTCATTTTAGCTAGGAACTCGCCTTGCTCTCTCGCATTGGACTTACCTGCTTGAGTACCCGTGAGTGGCTTAGGGTGTCTCCCTGAGTTTTCCTTCTGAGTGCTCTCTCTTCCTTGGGTTGGAGTGGACGCGTGGTTGGGTTTCTCCATAATTGTGCACTCACCTGGTGCAGCAGGTTGGGACGACGCTACGGGCTTCTTGCTCAGGGCATGCGCCGATGGCTCGATCGTTTTACACTGCATACTCTTGGCTGCATCTCCACTGACCCATGCTGCAATCGATCGTCACCGTCGATAGCAAGCTCATCCAGGAGCGATGCCGTGTCTTCCGATTTGGCAAGAAGAATCTCGTACCGGCGCCTCGTAAACCTCCTCTTAGATTCGAATTCTCGTCTCTCGATCTCCTCCTCCTCCGCCATCTGCTCCAACAGCAGATCCAAACGCGTCTTATTCACTCTGCTACCAGATCTAGAACTAGGAGCGACGGGGTAGACCGGTGGGTGTTGCGGCGTTGAGGACGGTCCCGCCACTGCCGCCATTGGGGTTGCCGATGTAGGGCTTGAAGCCGCGGGGAGTCCTGCCTCCTCCCCACCATTCCGCTCCTTACACGGGCGGCAAATCCAGCTCTTTTCTTCCACGGCGTTAGATACACTTACGCACGTGTAGTGGTGCCACATATCACAGAGGTCACATGCTACGACGTTGTCCTCCTTCTGCGGCCCGCACGTGCCGCATTTCACCTCACTCGCGCTCAGACTCTCTCTTGCGTTCGCCTTCGCGCACTTTTAGAACGTAGATCGTCCTTGCTCTCAAACGAAAAAGACGGATTTTTTTTAATTTGTGGAAAAAGCGACTTAATCGACTTAAATATGCAAAGAAAACGGCTTAAAATGCTTCGACTCGGCTTCTTTAATGGAAGTACTCAAAATTAAATGAACAGGAAAACTGCGTTGATCTCGCTTTATTTGCCTTAATCCGGCTTAGTTTTTTCTTTATTTAATTAAATGGTACTGGTCGTGCGATTACAAAAATCCGTGTCTCTCTCTTTCGCTTATTTTGTCGCTACTGCCTTCGTCTCTTTTGATTCGTGTCGTGGCGGCCCTCTAGCGTTCGGTTCTGTGGTCCGTCGCAGGCGGCCATCTAGCGCTTGGTTCCATCCGTCTTGTCGGGCGGCTTGTGATGGTTGTCTGGCTGTCAAGGCTGTTTTGACAACAATAATAAATACTGATGAAACGTACAACACTTTAAAACGTAGGCCGCGCGCCAGTCGCACCGAGCGCCCCTGCAGAGATCTCCTGCTCGATCGGCCTTCGTGCACACTCTGCTCGGCGCTCGGCACACACTAAGCCTTACGCGCTTATTGTAACTATTGGCCGCTGGCCAATAGTTACTTTTACGAAAAACTACCGGTTGAAAATGTTGCTATGTGTGTTCATGGAACACATATAAGGATAATTGCACCTCACGAAAATCCTACTGACTATTACAATCGTAAAGGATTTTATAGTCTAAATGCATTAATGGTAAGTATCACGTGTGGCATGATTTTGTTCTACAGTATTAATTAGTTGTTATTTGTATGTTATTTTTCAGATATGTGACCACAGATCATTAATACGTTTTGTGGACGCAAGATTCTTTGGCTCTGATCACGATTCCTATATATTCCACTCAAGCCCTATTTCTTCGTACTTAGACAATAAGTGGAACTCTGGAGAACGTATAAAGATCTCAGGTACGTTTCTTTGAATAGAATATATTTACTGTTCATGAACAGCATAATTTTCTGTCAAACTGGTTTCAGGAGATTCGGCATATCCAGCAAAACCTTGGCTGATAAAACCAAATAGAAATTCTGCATCCGTTAGCTCAGAAGCGTTGTTTAACACACAGCACGTCAACGCACGGAGTATTATTGAAAGAACAATCGGAGCGCTAAAAAACAGATTTCGTTGCATTCATGCCGAACGACAGCTTCATTATACACCCAAAAAATGTATTAAAATTGTCAACGTTTGCTGTATGCTGCACAATCTCTTGATTATGAACGGAATACCATTGGATGAATAACTCGATTCATTCAGACTAAACACCAATAGTCCAATCTGCTATTCAATTATCCTAAGTACATTAAACCATCATACCAAAACGATTTTATAGACTAGTTTATTGTACGGAGCATGGATGAAGGCGTGTTGTGAAGTTACATTATAGATTAAGTTTTTTTTATCGTTTATATTGTGCATATCTTTCTTGTTTATGTCGGCTTAATATTTTTTGGGTTCGGAGGGGGGATTTGATAAACAATGTCGAACAGCCTCGAAGGATAAACGCTTTTTAACGCCTTTCGGTTTTATTGATTTGTGTTTGGTTTAATTTTAATATATGTTTTGTAAATTAAATTTTAATGCACTTCAGTGCTTTGGTATGGATTTTACTTGATTTCAACATGTTTTAAATTGCCAGATCGGTTCAATTCCCAATGAGATGGTTTCCCTATATAAAGTATGACTGTATAACTTATTTATGCTAATAGGTCTATTGAACCCATAGAGACCATTATAATAAAATATCTTATCTTATTTAAGGAAAACATGATTTTGATTATGGTTTAGTTTGGTTTATTTTTATTTGACTTGAATATTTCATTATAGTGGGCTAATGTTGCAGAAACAAATGTTTCAAAATTGTTTGAAATATTTGATAAAAGCCTGCTTGTCTCAACATTTTGTTTTAAGATAAGTTTTTGAAACTCTTGTTGTGTCAGCTCTGAATTTTCTTTGTTTTTTTTTTTTGCAGCTGGCTCCTGTGTGTCTTTGAAACTTTGATTTCTGATACTTTCATCAGAGTTATACTTGCGGTCATTAGTTTGGTCGATGTGATTCGAATCGGCAGATATTAGCCGGTGTGTATCTTGTGGATTTTCGGGAAGTTCATTGATGATAGATTTTGACGGTTCCGTAACTTCTACGTTTTTTTTATGGATTCTTGATTGCCTATACAGTTGCTCTCTTCGATTTTGGCAGCCCTTCCTCTCATGTTTGTTATTTGAACAATTTTTTTTTCCATCTCTGTTAAATTCCACGATTTTGGTATTCCACCACCAGTTTTGTTTATTTCCTTATTATTTTGTGATAGTTTTTTCTTGGCAAACAACTTTTTTTCAATCCAGGTCTGTAAAAAATAAGTGGATTAAATATACTAACGTAAAATAATAAATCGTTACTGCATTCAATAAAGCAAACCTACTCGTTTCCATGCGGTTACTTCTTTTCTGGGAGGTCCCAGCGCATTCAGTTCAGCAGCAAAATCATTCCATGCAGAATCCTGGTTAGTGCCAAAGCTATTAGCTATGCCAAGATTTTTTTTCCATTATTTCAACAAGGATTTCAAGCTGAATTTTCGAAGCTCGAGATTTTCTGTTACGTGAGCAACAGTAAAAAAAAGGAATAATGCGTTTAACTATATATTCATTTAAATGATAATTAAAATTATATACTTACTCCTTGAACTCTGTAGGCTTTTCCATTTTGTAAAAACAGCAATTTCTATTTATTTCACTAGGACCAACCTATAAGCTCTACGTGTCTCAAATGAATGTACTTGAAAACTTAATGTACTTGAAGAATCAGCAATGGGTGTTTGGATTATTTCCATTAATACCTATTCAGGACTAATTTGGAATCTGTCTTATCTGATAACCAACAAAATTAAACGATTGGCACTCTATGGAGGGGCTCTTGAACAACATGTCAAGCTTTATAGAGCACCTCTATACAGTGTTCGGCGTTTGATTTTGTCGGTTGTCAGTTACGACAGATTCTAGTACAATCCCTTTGTGTATCTGTGACGGATTCCCAGGCTGTTTAAATTGGACCAAGATCTTTCCTTAGAGAAACATTTTAAATTTAATATAAAAGTTTTTTAGCATAAAGAACAATTTTTCCATCCTTTTGGACGACTTATAAGAACTTAACTGGATGCTTCGTCCTGTTGCATGTGTATAAAATGGCCAGCCCAGCGGAGCCTAAAGAATTAAATACGCTGCTCGGCGGTGGGCCATATAGCCCATACAACCATTTCATTATAGTGGCTGCTCCGTTGTTCTTGCTTCTATTTACTCATATTTTCGCCATTTAAGTGTAAAATTCTATTTTAGCACCAGGGTGGTCCCGTGGTATAGATGTCAACATGCCCTGCGAGGGTTCAAGTCTAGAATGGACCGTCCCTCCGTAACAAGAATAAGCAGAGAAGAAGTACTAAAAGCCTGTACAGGCTACATATCCGTGTAGAACGTTTACACCAAATAGAAGAAATTCTCCACTAGGTCAGCGAATCGTCTGCCAACCACCGGACCGGTGGTTTTATCATGTGTGTCGCTATGTTGTACGATACTATACCAGCAAAGATCGGCTACGAATTACGAGGCCAATAAGGCTCTTTCGCTAGCGGTTCATAACCGTTCATATTTTTTAAATAACTTGAATTTGGAACTTTCGGTAGCAAAGGTTGCCAGCCGCTTTACTATACTATACTCTCTAAATATTTCTTCTTCTTTTTCTTCTTTTGGCACAAAAACCGCTGTCAGTGAAGCCCTATTGGTACCGCTAGTGGGCTTGGCTTTCAGTTACTTATTTATTACGCATAGCAGGTTATTCAGTCCTACGTATGGGGGCTAGGTCCATTTGGGGTTTGCACCCATGGGGGACATGTTGTTAAGTCTCTAAATATTTACCAACTTTAAAAATAAAAAGCTTTAAAAAAAGGCATTTATTATTTAATTATTCATCACACCATATTTAATCCAGAAAGACGGAGAAAGTGAACACTCCAATGCAGTGGCGGACCTAACGGTAGGCGGACTAGGCGGTCGCCCCGTAGATCGCCATTCTATAGTATACCGTATGGACAGAGTACTAGCGCCAAGGGCCCCCGAGGCAGGCGAATCATTTGAACCCCCCCCCCTCCCCCCCACCCCGACGTCAGCTAAAATTTTAGCACCTGTGACTGATGATCGAAGGGGCCCCCGACGGCATTTCAAGTTTACTGTTCAATATCCCAACACCAAGATTAGTGCCGCTGTACTTATGAATGATGAATATTTTTTTAAGGATACGTATGTTCACAAAATTACAGTTAAATTAATGATATAACATCTTAAATAGCTGAAACAGCGGTAAAACATCCTTTTTGCTAGCTGTTAAACATGGTTTTTCATATTATTTAGTTATATCAACTGGGGTGGAGCAGTAGATATGGCTATCCGACTAAAATCGTTTTTTTTTTCTATGAAGTTTTCAACTGCATATCCCACTGCTCGACTTTTTAACCACGTTGCTATGGCGGCAAACACCATTCCACTCTACTGCCTCACCGATCGGTTAGGGCGGTGGCAACGCTTTTTCGCATGCGATTTTATCGGACAGCCTGTCAAATTTTTATATGGGATTTTCTTCTTCTTATTATTAGGTTTGATAAAGGCCTCGCTACATGAATCGAAATGTCAAAAAGTTTTCGGTCAAAAGGGGGGGCCAGGCGAAAACTTTACGTCAAAAAGATTTCAGCTCCGAGAGCTGAAATCTCATCCGAAATCTTTTTGACATCAACCCGAAAACTCAAAATGAGCATTGTAGGTGTCAACAGGAAAAGGAAGAGCATTATCACAACTAAACAAAATAAAACAAAACAAGCATAAAGCCGGCATTGTAAAAGTACGGTATTATTTTTCACTTATTTTCCGAGTTAATATTAAATAAACATTCATGTGTATTTTATTTTAGCAGAACCAAACAAAACATCTAAAAAAATGAATGTAAATCAGAACGGATCAGGACCGGGAACGGCGTCAGGACAGCGAACGAAATCGGTACAGCAATCGGCACCTGGACTAGCAACGATATCAGGACAGGTACCGGTATCTGTACTGGCACCGGTATCAGGACGGGCACTGGCATCAGGACAGGTACCGGTATCAGGACGGGTTTCGGGAATAGGGCTGGCATTGGGATCAGGCCTGGCATCGGGATTAGGACTGGCTTCGGGAGCAGGACTGGCACAGATTTCAGGACGGGCATCGGGAGCAGCACGGGCTTCGGGATCAGGCCTGGCATCGGGAGCAAGACTGGCTTCGGGATCAGGACGGGAACCGCGTAAATATATGCGAGAGGTGAGTATGGGTGTACTTAATTAACAACGGCTGAGTGACTATGTTGGATGAGGTTAAAACTAGATCGCTGCAACTGCCGTAGCTCGTAGTAGTGGTGCTTACATGGTTTAAGAATTTACCCCAGGGTATCGCCACACTTATCTTGCCTCTTGCCTCTTGCCAACTTGCCTCTCGTAAACTCATTACTAAACCGGTTTTTTTTTCCTTTGTTCCTGCACCTGTGTCTATTGGATCGTGTTCCTCCAAAAATCCAACCATCTCATTTTCTATGCCGGTTTTCTTTAGTTACTATCCTTATTATGTTTTACAATTAAAACACCATGCGTCTTATTAATTTTTTTAACTACTATTCCAGGACGTGGAGCTCTGCTTGCGGATGGCTAATGCGGTAGAAAAACAGAACATCATCTACAATAAAAAATCTCCACATTACAAAAACCGAGACCGTCAAAATGATGCATGGATGTGTGTTGCAGAAGAGGTCGGGCTGACCATGGCAAAGGCCAAAAAAACATGCTGGCCAAATATCGGTCATACCGATCCAAAGTGCGCCAGAGCATGCAGACCGGGTCAGGTAAATTGTTTTTTTTTTATTCAAGCTAAAAGGCTACAACTAACCTGTTGACTATTTTAGCCTACGCCGAAGTTTATCGCCCGCGATGGCCAGCCTGGGAGGCTTTGTCGTTTATGAACGATGCGTCGGAGGACGCTGAACATGCAGACACGGTAAGAATAATCTGTTGTTTTGTTGCTGTTAATCGATCTACCGCACACTTTGTTATTAAATGTATTAGTTGCACACTTTAAGATATGAAATGTATTAGCTCTTTCTTTTTTTGAAAAGTGGTTTTATTATGTTACATTATCGATAATAATTTAAAAAAACATTTAGCCATTGGCTAAATATTGTAAATTATAAATTATATTCCTAACTATCACGTAGTACGCCTAATAATCAATATTGAAAAAATATTGTAAATTATAAATTATATTCCTAACTACCACGTAGTGCGCCTAATAGCAAAACCGTCACAGCCTTGAAATTCTATAGTTTCATATTTCGAAATCGAAGGAAATTAGTCGGTAGCTTGATACCATTTCCATTAAATATTATCAAACCGGCATAGTTTTTGCTGTGGTGCAATAATGAGCAATAATTTGGTCGTGTGCAACAATTGGTGAATGACCCTGCTTATGGTTTCAAGGTCACCATACAAAATAAGAACTACAATGCAAACAGGGGTGCAATAAGTTCATCCATTGATTTAATAACCATGTGATACAGGATAATATGTTCACAAAATTATTTACCGTTGAAATTATCCCTAGAATTACATACTTTCAACGTGCTACTGTACCAACGTGTACCATTTCTGTTACTTCAATAACTTTTGCCCTATGTGTTATATTAAAAAAGTTAGTGTAGGGATCGAGAGCAGCAAGCAAAATAAATATATATCATAGATTCGAATAAGGCAAGTAACAATCATTCAATGATGATCAGATAATCAGATAAGAACATACAAATATAAGTTTATTAAGTAGAAACATGAAAACAGTTAAGTAGAATAGCGATTAACGAAAAGTATCGGCGCATTCAAAATAAAAATCAGGCTAATCGCGGAGAGAGTGAGATAGCGAGAGGCGATACATCCGTTCGTATGGAAGTGTCAAAATAGGAGGCTTTTCGAGGAGAGGAGGAGAATCGTCAGTCTTGTGATTGATCTTAGCAAGGATGGACGCGACTATTCGATTGGACGGAATAAAAAGTTGTTATTAATAAAAAAATATTTCGGAAATCACCACAGTTAGCATTTTGCATGCGTTTCAAAATCAACTGAGTTTGTTACAATTCATGCGTCGTTATATGCATTGTTGTTTTTCTTATATGATATATCTTTGAAAGCTCTATGTTTTTTCGTGTTATCTTGTTACATGATATCACTTCAAAAAGTTTTCGGAAGCAGCGTTGTCACAAATGGTATATTTATAACATACTAATACCTTTTAACGTGCAACTTGCCCACTTTGGCCAAGACCATGGTTTCATATCGCCCGGCATCATATCGAGATTTGTACCAGCATTCCAACTCTACAAATGTTGTTTTTATTAAATACTTTATTTTCACCTCTGAACCCTAAGTTTACCAGAGTAAAGCCTCTCAATATTATATTACCAATATATTTCATCAATATTAAAATATTATACACCTTTTTACTAGTTAAGGAATATAATTATCTGTTTTCATTGATCTGTAAATCAACTGTTGCCAATAAACCGTTTATAATCGATTAATGTAGTTATATTTCATTTTATTTCATATTTCTATTGATTTTATTGATGTTAGTTTTCATGTTTTGAGAGTCCAACAATCACAATGAGTTTCATCGTAAAAATAGCTGTTTCAGCGAGTTGGTCAATTTGTATGGTTAATGTTAAATATATACACAATATCACATCAATATCATAACATGTTATTAGTGAAGGTTAAGGACGATGTCGTTGATAAATCAATTCAAACAAATTCGTTGTATTTCAATGGCTTATTCTTATTTGACATGTTGTGCAACGACCTGACCATAATAATGGTTGAACGACCAGTTCAACCATAATGGTTATAATTATGTTTAAAGTCTAGTGCCATATGCGTTCGAATATTCAACAATCGATCAGGTGCCCTTGACGAAACACCTTGCAGACCTGCTAACCCTTCATTGGCTCCTCACTTCCGTTAACGACTCTGTCGAATGAAGATAGTGGCGAGTAGATATGCCTTGAAGCACTTTTACGCAAGAAATTGTGTAAATATAATGGCGTTAAAACAACGTGTTTTGCTACATCCGGTGGAAGACGTATTGACCCACTTAATACTTCGAATATGTTTGTCACAATTCCCAGCGCATTTTCAACGGGCATTCGAGCTCGGGAATGTCTATAGTTGAAAATGCGCTGGTAACTTCCAGGTGAATGGATTCCACCGAATGGACGGATGCAGTAATCGGTATAGGCGAAAGCCTTGTCTCCTAGCAAGAAGTACGGTACTGGAACTCTATATGGTATTCGCAAAGGCTCTGGATCAGGTATATTCAACAACTTGTTTTCCAGTTTTTGAAACAATCGACTGTTTCGAAGTATTCCTCCATCCGAAATGCCTCCTTTTCCTCCCGCATCCGCGAGCAGAAAATTGTAGTCAGCGTCCACTATTACTAGAAGCACAATACTAAAAAAGTTTTTGTAATTGTAGTAATCGGATCCACTGTGTTCAGGAGCGCGGATTTTGACATGCTTTCCGTCCATCGCACCAATGGCATGGGGGAAGTTCCAACGCTGCTCAAACCTTTGTGATACCTCCAGCCATTGTTGTTTAGTGGACGGTAGCTGAAAATAAAAAGGAACATTGAATTAGCGTGCATTTAAATTAAGACGAAAGCCTTTGTAAAGTAAACATAATGAACCTTAGACTATTTATTAGTAATAATAAATGTTAAATTTTAAAAAAGACGCGAGATTATCCCATAATTTTCACTGTGTATAAAGTATTATTAGGTAGATGAAAGGATTATTAATATAAGCATACATTTTCTATATTGCAAACAAGATTTTTTTTTCCATTATAATTTCTATTAATTTTGTACCCATTTTTCATTTCAGCTTGACGAGGAAGATGAAGGCCTCGCTCTGAACTCCCTCGTCACAACGGGTTCAGCTCATACACGGCTCCGATCACTCATACACTGAGTATGATCCACCTTGTTCCCTTAGTCCCGACCCTACAAACACTTTTTCCACCCAATCCTTCAGTCCCAGCGAACCTCTTCAGTCCCAGCCAACCTCCAACCTCCATCAACCAAGCCGTCATCCTACACCCTCCCGAAATTCTCCCCTTCCCTCCTCTTCTCAGGTATCCTTTCCTCATCAAGTCTCCCGTCCTTCCCAAGCCTCTCCCATCCAAAACCTGTCCCATCCTCGGCAAGGACGGCGTCGTCGACGAACCCCTAGCGACGAGGGGCTTCGTATGAGCGAGGCCCTCACACGCGTGGCGGAAGCCACGATGGCCAATGCAAACTCCTCGGAGAATGTGTTTGGCCGCTGGGTCGCTGAATTCCTGACGAGGTTCACGTCAGAGGAACAGCGTGTTGTGACCTCAAGGATTCAGCGAACCATGCTACAGTGGCCAGCAAAATAAAGTGGCCACTACATACAATTTTACATTTTTTATATTTTTTCCGTGAAAAATGAAGTTATTGTACTGCTTTATTTTTTCAAACATTGTTCGTGATATGCTTTAGAATGCACAGTATCATAACATGACAAAAATGAGAAGTTTGGTTCAAGAAAAAATATTGTTTCCAAAATTGATCAAAATCACTGTGCCAAAATAAAGTGCCCGTTTTATTCATTCCACATAAAATATTTTTCTGAACAAATATAACATAAAAATTATAATTTATATGCAACCCTCTGTCATTCTTTACATGTTCGAGGACCTTTGACATTGTTTCGTCGCGAATAGTTTTCGGATAAAGTTTCCTTTTCTTTCTTTGGTTTTTGCTGCTAATAATTACCGAAGCCGTTGTAAGAAATTGCTGGTGATGAAGAGAGGGAAAAAGCCTTTTCGCCCTCTATTTATTAATTGAAGATCGATAGAGATGTGTGCATGAACGGGCACGGATGTGATCCGATCCGCAGTTCAAATCTGCACGATTCGCGTAGCTGCTCGAACATCCTCCCCACCTTGACGAATGTCAACAAAAAGTTGCTTTCTAGACTACACGTGGTTTTCGCTATCAGTTCTGAGCGGTAAAACGCATATTTTCGTGATCGGTCGCGTAATTATTCCCTTAGCTGTCTTGAGCGTAACGACGCGTACTATCTTGTCTTCACCGGGATGGATTTCAACGATACGCGCGAGAGGCCAACGAGTGGTGGGTAACGATTCGTCCATGAGGAACACTAACCTGCCGGGAAGTATGTTGCTGTTGTTGCTGCCACCACTTGCATAACTTTTTTGCATTTCTTGTAGATACTCAGTGGCCCAATGCTTCCAAAAACGCTGAACCAAAAGCTGCCACTTCTGAAGATCATCCAGCGTGCAGGATTTCAGCTGGGTGTAGTCCGATTCAGGCACGGCGAACATCGATGTGCCAATAAGGAAGTGTGCCGGTGTGAGTGCAGCTAGCTCGTTGGGATCGTCGGACAAAGGCAACAGCGGACGGGAATTCATCGCTGCTTCGATTTGGTGGAGCACAGTGCAGTAGCCTTCGTACGACAGCCGCGTATTGCCCAGGTGACGATAGAGGTGTCGCTTCGCCGTTTTTACTGCTGCTTCCCATAATCCGCCGAAGTGTGGAGCCTTTGGTGGGTAGAAATGCCAAGTGATTCCCCGGTCAGCGCATCTGGTAGCCACGGTGTTGCGGTGTTGTTCGTCGTTGAACAGCTCAAAAAGCTCCTTCAGTTCACGTTCTGCGCCTTCGAAGTTTTTCCCATTATCAGAATGGATGTGGGCTGGCAATCCGCGTCGTGATGTGAATCGGCGTAGCGCTGCCAAGAATCCCGCCGTTGTGAGGTCTCCTACGAGTTCCAAGTGCACAGCTTTCGTAGCGAAACACACGAAAACGCACAAATAGCTCTTAGTAGCTGCTGCCTTCCGGTGCGCTGGCTTCAAGTAGAATGGACCGGCGTAGTCCACTCCGGTTACAGAAAAAGGTCGGCTCGGGGTGATGCGGGATGGTGGAAGCTGGCCAACCGGCTGCCGGGCGAGTGCGGGATCGTGCCGAATACAGCGGAAGCAGTTCCTTGCAATGCTTTTTACCAAGCGACGTCCGTCCAGTGGCCAATACAGCTCTCTAATGCGGGATAGCAATAGCCTTCCACTAGCATGTTTCATCTCTTCATGATAATCTGCCGCAAGTAGACGAGTGAATTTGTGGTTCTTCGGTAGAACAGCTGGATGCTTGGACTGATACGGTAGTTGCGACAAGTTCAATCGTCCTCCCACCCGTATTACTACTTCTGTATCCAGGAATGGGGTAAGTTTTCGTAAAGGTGATTGTTTCATCAATGCTTCTCCCTTTTTTAGCTGCTTGATTTCCGCGGAAAATGCATCTTGCTGGGCTAGTCTGCAAAGCACAGTTTTTGCAGCATCCACGTACTTGGGCGTGATCGTCTTGGATGCATTGGTGTGCGGTATCGGTCGCTGTGATCGCGCCTTCTGCTTGGTGTTGCGCACAAACCGTATGCAGTATGCAATGATGCGTACCATTCTGGCGAAGGATGAAGAAATGCCAAACCATGGATGAGTTTGTGTACAAACTAAAGCGGCACTCACCTGGCGTGTTTCTAGGTCCGCCTCATCGCTTGGTTCTGGATCTGAGCTGGGCCAATGGGACGAAGGTTGCACAAGCCAATCTGGACCGTTATTCCAAAGCTGATTCTGCGTGAAGTGTGCTGCCGACATGCCTCGGGAAACCAAGTCAGCAGGATTGGATGTGCCAGGAACGTGCCTCCATTGCCTTGGATGAGAGTAGTGTTGCACCTCAGCTACTCGATTTGCCACGAACGTCTTCCAGGAGTTGGGAGGTGACGCAATCCATTTTAGCGTCACTGTTGAGTCGGACCAGAAAAACGATTCGGCGCACACGATCTGCATTGCCTCCTTGACGCGATGATGCAGATGGGCGCCCAGGACAGCTGCGCTTAGTTCAAGTCTCGGCAACGTGACGCGCTTCAGTGGTGCCACTCGAGATTTTGAAGCTAATAGGCTGATGCGGACTTCTCCCGCCACGTTTTCACAACGAGCGTATACACATGCTCCGTAGGCGGCCTCCGAAGCATCGGTAAATGTGTGAAATTCTACTGTTGCATCTGGTAAGAGAGCGTAACGGTTAGTCCTGTACTCGAATAACGTTTTCCAGTCGCTCTGAATCGCCTTCCATTTTTTACAGATGTGATTAGGAACAGGTTCATCCCAGCCGGATTTCAGTAGCCATAGCTCCTGCATCAGCATCTTACCACGCACGATCACCGGTGCTATCAATCCGAGCGGATCGTACATTTTGGCAATGCTCGACAAAATAGATCGCTTAGTCGACGTGGCTTCATCAGCCTCAGTGTTGGATTCAAAACACAGCTCATCCGATTCAGGCTTCCACGAGATGCCGAGTGCTTTGACCGTCTCGTTGGGTATAAAATGCAGCGATGAGTGTGTGCCGATATACTCGGTGCTTAAGCCGGAGAGCACGCTCAGATTGTTTGATGTCCACTTGCGCAACTCAAATCCACCATTGGCAAGTAGCGCTGATAACTCCTTACGCAGCTGAACAGCTTCGCGAACGTTATTGGCACCACCAATGAAGTCGTCGACGTAAAAGTTTCGTTTCAGGGCTGCAGGTGCAAGCGCATACTCAGTCCCTTCATCATCTGCTAGTTGGATAAGTGTGCGTGTAGCCAGAAACGAGGAAGGTGCTAGTCCGTATGTAACGGTGTTGAGCTCATATACTTGGATCGGAGCTTGCGGCGAAAATCGAAAGAATATGCGTACCAATCGACGATCATCGGAATGCAGCAATATTTGTCGGTACATTTTAGCTATATCTCCCACAAGTGCTATTTGGTAGGTGCGGAATCGCAACACGATATCAAGCAGCTCGTCCTGCACGATTGGACCAACACATAGAATGTCATTCAAGGAGTAACCGGTGCTTGTTTTTGCAGATCCGTCGAACACGACCCTTACTTTCGTGGTGGTGCTGGAGGCTTTAAATACGGGATGGTGCGGTAGGTAGTACGCCCGTTCATCCCCACTATCTTTGTTCATGAGCGACATGTGCCCCAGCTCTAAATACTCCTTCATGAAGGCATGATAGTCTTCCTTGAGCTGTGAATTGCGTTCTAGCCTCCTCTCCAGCAGCTCGAAGCGTCTCAAAGCGGTAGTTTTAGACAGGCCAAGCTTTTCCGTGAAGTCGGTCTGTTTGGGCAATCGTACAATATAGCGACCTGACTCGTCGCGCTGAGTGGTTTCTTTATAAATGTTTCGCATCGCCGCTCATCAGGTGAGTACGAATCATTGACGCTTAACTCTTCCAGCTTCCTAAAGCGTTCGAGAGACTCCTCCAGGGATGCCATGCAGAAGATTGTGGACGCGGCGGTGCAATCGGTCGGAGATGCAGGATTCTGAGGAGAGGTGGGACCAATCATGACCCACCCAAACACGCTGTTCAGCATAGTTGGAAGGTTCGGAGCAAGTTCGTGCGATTTTACGTTCGTAAAGAAGGAAGCGTAATGACGGGCACCAAGGATGAGATCAATCGGGGCTGATTTATCGAACTGCGGGTCAGCCAAAACAAGTTCCGAAGGAATGTTCCAGCCGCGAGTGGAAACATCATGCGCCGGCAGATCAGCGATCACCTTGTCTACTATCAGAAAATCGACATCCAAGTCAAAGTGTTCAACACGTGAAGCAATTTGAGCTCGAACCGACCTCCTCATCGTTCTGGTGGATAGTCCTGCTCCTTTGAGGGTTATGTTAACCGTGCTACCTTTCAAAGCCAACCTCTGAGCAAGGCGATTGCTCATTAAATTGGGCTGTGATGCGCTGTCTAAGAGTGCACGCACAGGATGCAGGATGCCGTGTGCATCGGTTACATTTGGAAGTGCAGTTTGTAATAATATTTGTGAAGGTGATTTTTTTATTGCAGCTGCGTGGCTGCGTTGTATGCTAGCCGTGTGATCATCAGTGGCGTGTGTTGTGTGTGAAGGTTCATCTTGCGCATCTAGCATTGGAAATGTAGTGGAAGATGTGCTGGGAGTGCTTTCAGTGTGAATCATTGTGTGATGCGCCAAGTTGCAATGACGACACTTGTACTGTGACGAGCAATCGCGGGCACGGTGATTGTCTCGCAGACAATTCAAACACAAGCGGGCATCAAGTACCTTAGGGTACCGCTGGGCAGGATTCATGGCATTAAATCGCTGGCATTTTGTTATGGTGTGCGGCATATTGCACAACGGGCATTTATTAACATCGCGGTCAGTGGTAGCAAAACTAGCAGTGCGCGGAAAAATGGTGCGTCTTGGTGGTATCGGTGCTTCTATAGGTGATAGTTCGGGTTTGTTTACTAATAGCGTCTCGAGTACGCGCATACGGCGGTGCAAAAAGGCAATCAACGAATCGTAGCTCGGATTGTCATTGGTCGAAGCAAATTCTTCCCAATCGCGTAATGTGTTAGAGGGCAATTTTGTGCAAAGTAAATGCTCTAATATGCTACTCCAGCCGTCAGTTTTCTCTCCCAAGTGATTTAGGGTTTTTTTGTGACGCTCGAACTCGTCCACTAACTGGTGCAGGGTTGTCGCACTTTCCCTCTTCGCTGGTGTGATGCCGAACATCGCTTGTAAGTGGCGTTTTTTCAGTAAATATTCATTCGAATATCGCTCAGCGAGTGTTTCCAAGCATTCCAAGCTAATTCATAGCTGGAGGCGCTTATTGTAATGGCCTCGATCACTTGCGCTGCTTCACCTTTTAGGGCTGCGCGTAGATAATGGAATTTTTGTATTGGCGGCAAATCAACATTATCGTGAATCAAACACTCAAAGGTATCCCTAAAGGTCGGCCATTGCATATAATCGCCGTCAAACTCCGGCAGAGCGATGGTGGGCAGTTTTATGCCTTGTAGCGGGTTCCTACCGGCTCCTTGCTGCGACACTTCGCTGCGCGGAATTTCTCTATATTTCGCTTTCAATGCTGATTGAACGCGAATCAAGCGCCGTTCAAAATCCTCCCTAAGGGCGGCATTGTGTGTCATCTCTTCAGTAGTGGTTGCACTGTCCTCCAGCTGCTGTTGGAGGCTCTCCAAATCCTTGCATATTTGGTCAAATTTGGCCATACGAGTTTCCACCACAAAGAATCCCTATCGGGCTGGTAGTTTTGAAGAAACTCTTCGTAACGGGCTAAAATGGCAATCAAAATCGTTCGTCTCGACGACAAAATAAGCGGTTGAGCTGGCATCTAACTAAAACTGCGATTATCGTGTGCGCGAGTGTAGTGTAAAGTGCAGTGTAACGGTCGGGCAGTGAAAGGCAAAGGTGTTTAGCACTTTATCGAAAAAAATTGCGAATATTCAGGATATCGGCACAATCCTGGTCACGGCACCAATGTTTCGTCGCGAATAGTTTTCGGATAAAGTTTCCTTTTCTTTCTTTGGTTTTTGCTGCTAATAATTACCGAAGCCGTTGTAAGAAATTGCTGGTGATGAAGAGAGGGAAAAAGCCTTTTCGCCCTCTATTTATTAATTGAAGATCGATAGAGATGTATACATGAACGGGCACGGATGTGATCCGATCCGCAGTTCAAATCTGCACGATTCGCGTAGCTGCTCGAACAGATATAATTTATTTTATATCTATTTGCACATATTTGGCATTGGTTCTTCCTATGAGTTTTTCAGATCTTTAACATATTTTGTTTTTACTAATCATGTCAATCTCACCACATTTGCATCAACATTTGCAAACGAAATCTCCATAGGATTAAAATTGAGACTAAGTGGGAGCTATTAAAGAAGTTTTATTCGATTCGCTTGAAAAAAAATTAAATAATATTCATGTATAGCTTAATACGTCTTCCTAATGGAACATTAATTTATTTACTAACTCCGTATTTTTCACGGAAAACAGATTAATTCACACAGGATGCTTATATATGTATCTGCTCTCATCATGCCATCGATTCATACCATGCTCCCTGTGGTATGTGAGAGTAGCAGTGAGGGTGTGCGGGCAGTATGAGGTTGGACGGAATAAAGAGCAGGCGTGTGTTACCGTAGCTCCGGTGGTTTCTATGGAATATCACATTGGCGATCCTGCCATGATGAATAAAAGCGCTCCTAGGTTGAAGAAAATAAGGAGTGTTAAAAAAAAGAAAAATAAAAACAAAGGAAATAAGTGGTAGCCGAGTTCATCTCATGGCCCCTCCAAAAAAGTGTAAGCCCGAGTGGTAGCCGAGTTCAGCTCATGGCCCCTCGAAGAATGTGTAAGCCAGAGTGGTAGCCGAGTTTAGCTCATGGCCCCTCGAAGAAAATGTATACGCGGGTGGTAGCCGAGTTCAGCTCATGACCCCTCGAAGAAAGTGTAAGCCAGAGTGGTAGCCGAGTTTAGCTCATGGCCCCTCGAAGAATGTGTAAGCCAGAGTGGTAGCCGAGTTTAGCTCATGGCCCCTCGAAGAAAATGTATACGCGGGTGGTAGCCGAGTTCAGCTCATGACCCCTAGAAGAAAGTGTAAGCCAGAGTGGTAGCCGAGTTTAGCTCATGGCCCCTCGAAGAAAGTGTAAGCCAGAGTGGTAGCCGAGTTTAGCTCATGGCCCCTCGAAGAAAATGTATACGCAGGTGGTAGCCGAGTTTAGCTCGGCTGAAAAAAAAACATAAAGCGTTATATCGTTTTTTGTTTCGTGTTTTTCTTCTTCTTTTTCTTATTTATTTCAGCCAGCAGAACCCGGCTGACCGGTCTGGTACAGCTGCCCGATATTCAACAATAACAATTCTATGGAATACAATGGATGGTCGGTCACTGGTTTGCTTAGATGGATTCAACCGAACTCGGCTGTTGTCCGGCGTGATGGCGTGCCGTCCAAGATTTGGCAAAAACAATTCCATGGAATTCAATGCCATGGTAAACAAGTGTGATCGTATAAGTGACGATCGCACACATAACACTGCAACGGGTGGGCTGGTGGCAACCTGAGCTATCAGGATCAGTTGCTTTTGGTGTAGCAAGCGGACAGCATCGTCACAGAACAAGCACGGAAGTGGTTTAGAAAGATGGCAGGTTGGACAGTTGAGAACAATTTGGAGTTTGCCGTGGAAGTGCGTAGTGAGAGCAAGGAAATAGATTACAAGGGGGATTTTCTGGCCGGTTCTTGGCCGCTTATGGCATGCCATGCCAACACCCTGAAACAACGCTGCGGAGTTATGCGAATAGTGCAGTTTTGGACGTAGAATGCTCATTTAAAGCAATAATATGTGCAGGTGGAACTAATAGAACTATGGCAAAATTTTTTGTGGTAAAGGGAGCTGAAATATCCCTGTTAAGTTTAACACAGCAGTCAGCTTAGGTCTAGTATGCATAGGACCTGGAAAGCATTATATGTTGCGTAATAAAACAGAAGAGACGACGGTAAAGGATACATTTCCAAAATTGAATATTGGTGCGGTAAAATTTAGAATAGACAAAACAGTCACACCCAAACAAATAATACGTTATAATATACCTAAAGCATTTGAGAGAGCCGTGAATGAGAGACTAGAGGAAATGGAGCTTAACGGTATCATTGAGTATGTAGACAGCGAGGATGCGGAAATATCTTTTGTGCCACCTATGGTGCTAATGCCGAAAGGAAATAAGGACTTTAGAATTGTTATTGATTATAGAGAAGCGAATAAGGCTATCATACGAGATCCGTACCCCATGCCATCATTAGAAAGAATTTGGACTGATATCCCCAACAACGATGGAAAGATTTTGTTTTCTAAGATAGATTTGAAAGACGCATACTTTCACATAGAATTACATAGTGAGGTGTGCCATTTGACTGCGTTTATGACGATGAATGGATTAATGTGGTTCAAGAGATTACCTTTCGGGCTATCTTGTGCACCGGAGATTTTTCAAAAAGAGATGGAGAAAGTTTTCAGGAATTGCAAAAATGTTCTTATATACCTAGATGATATTTTGATGTACGCTAAATCGTTGAAAGAACTAAAGAAAATAGAAAATATGGTTAGGGAAGTTATTCAAAAAATGGACTTACCATTAACGAAGAAAAATCGTGTTATGGACAGGAAAAAGTGAATTTCTTAGGATTAACACTAGATGGAGAAGGAATATTACCGATGAAGGAAAAAATGACAGTCATTCAAAATTTTGACAGACCTAAGGATGCAGGTGAACTTGGAAGTTTTTTAGGAATGTTGACTTTTAGTGGCCCATTTATTAGAGACTTTTCTCATAAAACTAAGCCGTTGAGGGATTTGATAAAAAGAGATAAATTTAAATGGGAAAAGATGCATCAAAATACGTTTGAAGAATTGAAAAAGGTTGCTATGGAAGACCTTATCAAAAGGGGTTATTTCAATGAAAAGGATAGGATCATACTATATACTGATGCATCACCTTGGGGCATGGGAGCAATTTTAGCTCAAGAAAAATTGAGCACGTCCGAAAGGCGTATCATCGCATGTGCATCCAAAGGATTGACGGAGACGGAAAGCCGCTATCCGCAACTGCATAGGGAGGCTTTGGCCATAGTTTGGGCTATGGAACGATTTGCTTACTATCTATTAGGAAGGAAATTTTTGTTGCGATCAGATAGTGAAGCGTTGAAATTTATGATTAAACCGGCTAAACAAAAGGATATAGGAAAGAGGATTATGTCCAGGGCAGAAGGATGGTTCATCAGACTGGACCATTATGATTTTGATTTCGAACACGTTCCGGGAAACGAGAACATAGCCGATACTGCGTCTAGGCTGTGCAGATCTAAAGAGGACTCCCAATTTGGGGTTGCTAAGGAGCCTCACGAACTATGTTTGGTTATTGCGTGCGTAAACCAGGTTAAAGAAACACTATTGGCGTTAACCACGGAAGAAGCAGGAAAGGAATTAGAAAAAGATGTTATATTAAACAAGGTTATTGCTTGGTTAGATAAAGAGAGTGAATGGCCACAAGAAATTGCAAGGTATGAAGCGTTTCAGAGGGAGCTGTATGTGGAAAACGGTTTCCTATTGAAACAAGAAAAGATGGTCCTCCCGCATATACTTAGGAACCGAGCATTAACATTTGCTCATAGAAGCCACCCTGGCATGTCCACGATGAAAAATGTTCTGAGAACGGGACTTTGGTGGCCCGGTATGGACAAAGAGATTGAAGCTTTTGCTAGAAGCTGCCCAGAATGTCAGCTAGTGAAAAAGACAAGTACGGCGGTACCTATAGAATTAACGGAGCTACCGGAGAATCCATGGGATTATGTGTCGATGGATATTTCATCTACCATAGATAATGTTAAAACATTGGTGCTTACAGATAATTACTCGCGATTTCTGATAGCCGTCCCTCTAGAGCGAACGGATGCGAATAGTATACAAAAAGCATTGAACAGGATATTTTTAACATACTATGTACCTAAGAAATTAAAAGCAAATAATGAACCCCCGTTTAATGCGGTTTTTGTGATATTTGTGGGGCTTGGCTAAAACGATGTTGTACTTATTTAAAACAATACAATAATATAATTTATTAATCCTAAGTCCTTTTTGTGTGTGACCGTCCCGCTCGGCCGCCTTATTCCAAGAGAGCACGATTGTCCTTTCGATCGTGCTGAGTGGCCTCTCGGCTCGCTGAGTGACCAGCCAGTCGGAGCCGAACTGTTTGCGCAGGTTGGCTCACTTATCGCATTTCGCCCTAAAACGCCTCCATAACAGCGGTAGATTTCAAAAGATGGTTAGCAGATGTAGGGGAAGTCGGGGTTGGTTCGACACTGCGGGTAAGTTCGACACCTCGCCGTTTTTGTATTTATAGAACTTTTTGAAGACAAAAAACTTATAAATATTATTTATGTAAACTGTTTCGAATATTTGAATCACATTTCACTGATCAGAAACCTGTCAATTGTCAAAAAACAACAAAATAAACACATGGTGGTTCTGATTGACAGCCGATGTAAGTTTTTACTTCTGGGACTTGTGGAATTGTGGCGTTATTTCAACAAAATTATAGTTTCCGTTGTGGTGATTTCCGAAATATTTTTTATTAATAACAACTTTTTATTCCGTCCAATCGAATAGTCGCGTCCATCCTTGCTAAGATCAATCACAAGACTGACGATTCTCCTCCTCTCCTCGAAAAGCCTCCTATTTTGACACTTCCATACGAACGGATGTATCGCCTCTCGCTATCTCACTCTCTCCGCGATTAGCCTGATTTTTATTTTGAATGCGCCGATACTTTTCGTTAATCGCTATTATATCTTAACTGTTTTCATGTTTGTACTTAATAAACTTATATTTGTATGTTCTTATCTGATTATCTGATCATCATTAAATGATTGTTACTTGCCTTATTCGAATCTATGGTATATATTTATTTTCCTTGCTGCTCTCGATCCCTACATGCGTGTTAATAGTATTGTTTTATGAATACTATTGATTAGTTCTGTATCACAGGGCGTAATTTTTATATCAAACTATATAATGTAAAATGTCACTAAAACTTGTACGGCCAATGGGGGTAAATTCGACACCCCACTTGGTAATAGTGTAATGCTTATTTGTAGCATGTTAACTTTTTTATATCGTAATTTGAAAGTGCCTGTATTTTATACAGATTTCCCTTAACGATGTACGACAAACGTAATAATCAAGCTGAACAAACACGCAATTAAAAATGCCGTAGAAGCTTTAAAATTCAAGATGTCAACAAACCTAGGAAGTTATAATTATGGAATTTAGCTATTATTCTCTCACAGAACGTTTGCTCGGACTCAAAACATGTACTTTGTATATGTTTGGCTTATGAAAATTAATATTGTTATGGCTTTGACCGTATTTTAGGCTGACTTTAGGCCGGGTAGTCTTAACTGAAGAAAAAAATAGTCGCTGGTTTGGAATCACATTGGCCGATGTTCGACTTTTGGCTTTCGAGTTGGCAGAGAAAAATAAAATTGAACACTTTTAGATTTTGTAAAAAAAGAAAACAGATTACTGGAAGATAGCTGCCAGGTTGATTTTTAAAGGGATCTTTACCAATCATTCCGTAAACCAGATGCTATCGCCGCAGCTTCTACTATATGGAGTCTGGTCCGATGCTATTTGTAATGAAATTTTTGTTCTTGCTTGTAACTTAATTTTTTTTCGTATATTTCAATAATGCTTTGTGTTAATTTTTCATAAAATTGGTACTAAATACTTTGTTGAACTTCAATGAAAACTACACGCCATCAGAGTTTGTTATTTTAAAAGCTAAAACCAAAGTGTCGAAATCACCCCCAAGGTGTCGATTTTACCCCATCATGGTGTCGAACTTACCCGCACTGCAGTCGTGACGCAACAAAAAACACACTTTTTATTTTTTTTCAAAATGTTATCAAAATCAATCCAGGAACCGTAGTTTCTCGTAAGATGGTACATAATACACCAATAAAGCTTTTTCGATGTCTACTAGTAAGTTTACATTGGCAAAAGTATTGCAATCAGAGGAAAACCTTAAGATAGCACGCCGCTAAATCCTACCGAAAATGGGTTGGTTGAGCGTGGAATGCAAGGTATAAACAAGATTGCAGCCATTGCACGTTAGAAAAAAAATGCTGGAAACAGGCCCTTGCGGAATATGTAGCGGATTATAACTCATGGCCGCACCATGAAACTAAAAAAGCACCAGCCGAACTAATGTTTGGTAGAGCTATCAGGCATACGTTATCAAACCCAAAAACGGATACTAGACAAGCGAACGATCATGAATTACGAGACAGGGATAAAATGGCGAAATTTCAGCGCAATCAAAGAGAGGATACAAGGCGTGGAGCTAGACCTCTTAGCATTAAACCTGAGGATACGGTTTTAGTTAGAAATCAAAAAGCAGATAAGACAGACTCATCGTACAAAAAAGAATTGCATGAGATACTTAAAATTTGTGGTGCTGGCAGGGTAACGGTGAAGGAAAAAAAATCAGGAAAAATTTACGATCGTAATGTAAAGCACATAAAAAATTTTTCATGCGAAAAGCGGAAGAAGGGTTGACAAGTGGTAGTAGTAGTTCGGAGGAAGTAGCAGGGCTAGTGAAAGAACGACAGGCTAGGCTGATTAAAAAACCAAAACGATTAATCGAATATTAAAGAATTTGTAGCCTTATTCCTCAAGGGGAGGATGTGGTATGTGAGTGTAGCAGTGTGGCTGTGCGGGCAGTATGAGGTTGGACGGAATAAAGAGCAGACGTGTGTTACTGTAGCTCCGGTGTTTTCTATGGAATATCACACTCCCCACTTCTCGTATATAAAATCCCACCCTGGTCATCACATTGCACTCTTCATACATATTGGTTTGTTGAATCGCGTCTAGTTATTTTTGAACATCAGTTCTAATTAGGACTCATCTGTGCAAATACCTGTTTTTCAACAATCTAACGATATATTTGCATGTTCTTGATCATATCAAAGCCAATTGGCTTTATGAGTCTTGCTGTAGATCGGGCGAGGAGCATGAAGGACGCCACATCTAACGGACAGTAAATTAAGAAAATGCCAATGTGATAGCAAGGGGGTATTTATCTTTAGAATTAGCGGGAAAACTGGTGTGAATCGAAAGTACAACTATGGCTGATGCCTATTTTAACATCCTTCATCAATACTTTGGGATATTTGTTTTTAAAAAATGGGTTTTGAAAACTAAAAACATGTTCCTACATTAGCCTGTAGCTCAACACACAATCAATACAAAAACATTTCACATTCACATTCAAACACAGAACCAGATGCAAAAACCAGATGCAGAACTAGATAAATCTTTAAACATTAAAAAAAACACGCCAAAGATCCTCGAACATGTAAAGAATGCCAGTGGACCGCATATAAATTATAATTTTGATATTATATTTGTTCAAAAAAATATTTTCTGTAGAATGAATAAAACGGGCACTTTATTTTGGAACAGCGATTTTGATCCATTTTGAAAATAATTTTTTTTCTAGAAGCAATCTTCTCATTTTTGTCATGCTATGGTACTGCGCATTCTTAAGCATATCACGAACAATGTTTCAAAAAATAAAGCAGTACAATAACTTCATTTTTCACGGAAAAAATTTAAAAAATGTAATAATGTATGTAGTGGGCACTTTATTTTGCCGGCCACTGTAGATGCCGAGGAGTTTGTGTTGGCCAACCGGGCCAACCGTCGCGATGGGGATCAGCCCTGAGTATTATGTAAATAGTTGTATATGGTTAGGTAATAGTTAGTTAGATAGTAGATAGTCTTGTGGATATTTAGCATATAGTATAGAATTAGGATAGGATAGGGTTTATGAAGAATTTTGTTTTAGTTCATACTTTGAATTTCTATTGTAGCTTTAAGGTAGTATTTACAGGGTTTCACACTTTATCTCAAGACCACGGGACCCCTTGCCGAATCTGTCTTAGTCAATGCCAAGACTGCGGCATGATGCTTGAAAACGTTGATGATACCTGAAATCATTGATGATACCTGAATTCATCGGATGCAATGCTGAATCTGCGGCACATTTCGCGAACACACTGGTCCGCGCCGAGGACATGTGGTCGAATATTTTTTTGCACGGATTTGTGGAAAATTGTGGCGCCCCTAAAAAGGTATTGATTGTTTCGTTGGTCCGTTCTGCGACAATATCATCCAACAAACGGTTGCCGTCTTGACGTCGCTGAAAAAACATTGGCTGCATCCACCAGCTGCGCACAATTCGCTGGTTGCGACGCCCTAACTGTTCCACGTTTAGTTCTACCGCCCACGATAGCGAAACCAACCATTCTTCACACATTAAAAGAGTATCGATTTTTATCCGGATAAATTTATTTACAATCGATAACAACGCGTAAACGATTCTGCTTGTAAACAAACATTTGGACAGACAGTACTGACAGAAAGTTTTCGCTTGCTTCAAATGACAGCGGCTTTGTGTTTTCGGTGGTGCACAAAACGCGTCTACACGACCCGAAATCTTTTTGACGTAAAGATTTCAGATTTTTTAGTTTTCGGTTCGTGTAGCGAGGCCTTAACATTGGAATTTTGCTAACCGATCGACTAAATTATCCACTCCGTTATCGACTTTCGTTCCCGATCAGGCCCAGTATATTGCCAAATTAAGTATTAATCAGCAGCTACGTTGATTCATTTTGCGATCGCAATTTTAGGTTCTGCACCGCCATCGTTTCGAATGGTGGGTGGCAACATGACGTTTTTAATGTTTAACTTTACTTAGGAAATCACATCGTTGTTTTCTGGATTGCAGTGTGAATCCAAAAAATTAGTTTTTTTGATTTTTATATTGTTTGTAGTAAAAACAGACAGGCACTTGAATAAGCCAAACATCCATTTTGGGCGACATGATGATGTTTTGTTCTTTAACGATACATTAGTAGGACTTTTTTCCTTGCAGCAAAGCAACTTCCGAAGGCTACGTTGCTGTCTACAGGCGGTCCCCGAGATACACGGTACCTCTTATACGCGGATTCAGAGATACGCGGTTTTCCAAATTTGACAGTTCTTTGAGCAAATTGTATTGAATTGACACATCCATTGTGAAATACAAAATAATTTCCGTATTGAACGAATGTAAAATACTATTTAAAAAGGATTAATTCAGTAGAAACATATCAGATAATTTTTGGAAATTAGAGATACGCGGTATTTTGCTGCCGTTTTCGGTCCCCATTAACCGTGTATCTCGCGGACCGCCTGTACTTCAAACTAGACCGCTGCGGGTACCTGGTCCACCAACATCAGTGGCCACTGCAGTTTGCTTCTCATCGTTTATTGACGATTCTGTATCATCTCCCTGAACCGTGCCTGTTGCTGCTGAAGGGCGCCGTGACCAGCCGCAATCTGCAGTGATGCTGGTGGGGTTGGAGCAGTGGCGGATTTAGGGTATTGGGGGCCCTAAGCGTTAAAAGGAGTGGAGGCCCCACGGTTGGTGTCGAGTGGGGGGGGGGGGGGTGCATATTGTTGCATTAGGTTTTGAATCAAACACACTTTAATGGTTTGCTGATGGGGGGGGGGGGGGGTGCTCAGAATTCTCTGTGCTGGGGCCCTATAGTTTATGAGTCCCTTCATCCATTCATCCCTATCTAGCACAGAAGCTCTCGCTGATACTACTGTACACATTGTTCTATATGCTGGAATTACCATACACGGGGCCCCTACATTGACGGGGCCCCCCGCGGCCGCTCAGTCCGCGCACCGTTAAATCCGCCACTGGGTTGGAGGAAGTCTGGCTCGACGCTTCTCTCGTCAACGCATCGTTGCCTCTCGTTCGTTAGCCTTGCGTGGCTCGTTGCGTACGCACCGAACAGTTTCAGGTTGTATCTCTAAGATGGCCATCTCCTCATCGTGTTGCTCAATGATCTGCGACGTCAGGGCTACTCGTTCATTGTCTCATGCTCCCTGTAGTTGAACCGTGCTCCGCCTAGTAGCTTCGTAGATATGGCTCCAGCTCCAAAAGAACCACAAAAAAATACAGGGTGGCATCGTGGAAATGATACACTTTGTCTTTGTAATAAAACTGACACCAGGTTTGATTTCTCTTAGGAATCGATTTAAATAGCTTCTATTGGTAATAAACCTGCATTTCATTTAATTTATTTCAAATCTTTCACCTTTACACTTGATAACCGCCCGTAGGCGCTTTTAGGAATCGTTGCAGGCCGCACGCACAACTTCATCCGGCATTTCGTCCCATATCTTTAACAACCATTTCTTGAATCCGTCCAAATGCAAATGTTTGACGTCGTACTACTTTTCTAGCATGTATCCCCATATGCTGAAGTCCAACTGGTTTAAATCTGGAGACGACGCAGGCCATTTCGATGCACTGATAAAATATGGCAAATGCTCCTTGCACCACTTGAACGATCAATGCCTTATGGAGCCTTAGGCTGGAGCTGAATCCTGTTGGCAAAAAAGCAAAAGCTGTCGTTGCCAAAAAGCTTCTTAGCGTATGGTTTCAAGCGGCCTTGAAGAACGTGTTTCAAATAGTACTCCTTGTTGATCTTCACGCCTTTGTCAATAAACAATAACGAAAACTTACCTTTAGGCGAGATAGCTCCCCAAACCATCACAGCTGATGCATGTTGACACCGTTCGACTGTTCTTTTATCGGCTGTTATATCCCGAATACATGCTCCATAAATACGATCACTCTGATTATTCAAGGATTCCTCCAGAGTGAATAGTTTTTCATCCGAAAAGATGATGTTGTGGCCTGCGTGCGTCTTCAGCAACAAGCGAGATCTGGTCACCCTTTCGGTAATATTTTTACTGGTTAAGCTGTGATTTTTTTGCTTTTTAAACGCTCTGTAACCAAGGTCCTTTTTCAGAATGCTTTGCATGGCAAAGTGACTCCTGTTCATTTCACGCGCCATTTTTCTTCCTGAACGAGCTGGATTTCGCCGCACACGGTCCTTTACCGCTGTGATCACCGCTGGAATCCGGACACTCCGTTTTTTCCAGGTTTCTTCTTTGGAACAACCGTGCCGGTTTCCTCGTATCGTTTGATGGTCCGGTAGACGAATAGTCGACTTAAATTTAGATGAGACAATTTCTGCCTAATCTGTATGTTTGTCAATCCATGCAAATGCAAAAAAATTATTTGTTCGCGACTTGAATCCATTATAATATATGAGAAAACTGAAGAGAACACTAAGTGTACGTTTTTCACGATAAGTAGTATTCAAATTAAGCAGTCAAAATATGCCCATGAGTTTGACACACAGCGATAGAAAACACAATATCGGGACACTCGAATAGGTGTATCACTTCTACGATGCCACCCTGTACAAAAAAACTTCAGAGCAATCAATGAAGAAGACTCTTTTTTTACACGTGAGCTGTTTTCTAAAATGAAATTATCGCTGATATCGGGAAATTAAAGCGCTTCAGAATACTTCCGACTATTGCAACGACTCCGACGGCTCCAACTAGCTCCGTCGGCTCCAACGACTACGACGGCTCCGACCGGCTCCAACCGGCTCCGGACGGCTCCAACCGGCTCCGTCGGCTCCAACTGCTACAACGGCTCCGACTGGCTCCAGCTGCCGACTAACGGCTCCGGACGGCTCCGACGGCTCTGACGGATCCGGACGGCTCCGACGGCTCTGACGGCTCCGGATGGCTCCGACGGCTCCAACGGCTCCGGACAGCTCCGACGGCTGCAACGGCTCCAACGGCTCTGACGGCTCCGGGTGGCCCTGACGGCTCCGACGGCTCCAGCTGCCGATTAGCGGCTCCGACGGCTCCGGACAGCTTCGGACGGCTTCGACGGCTCCGGACGGCTCCGACGACTCCGGACGGCTCCGACGGCTCCGTCGGCTCCGGACGGCTCCAGCTGCCGACTAGCGGCTCCGACGGCTCCGGACGGCTCCAGCTGCCGACTAACGGCTCCAACCGGCTCCGTCGGCTCCAACTGCTACAACGGCTCCGACTGGCTCCAGCTGCCGACTAACGGCTCCGGACGGCTCCGACGGCTCTGACGGATCCGGACGGCTCCGACGGCTCTGACGGCTCCGGATGGCTCCGACGGCTCCAACGGCTCCGGACAGCTCCGACGGCTCCAACGGCTCCAACGGCTCTGACGGCTCCGGGTGGCCCTGACGGCTCCGACGGCTCCAGCTGCCGATTAGCGGCTCCGACGGCTCCGGACAGCTTCGGACGGCTTCGACGGCTCCGGACGGCTCCGACGGCTCCGTCGGCTCCGGACGGCTCCAGCTGCCGACTAGCGGCTCCGACGGCTCCGGACGGCTCCAGCTGCCGACTAACGGCTCCGACGGCTCCGGACGGCTCCGGACGGCTCCGACGGCTCCGGGCGGAATCGACGGTTTTAATTATTCGGAATCGGACCTGGAGTAGCAATGCTCGGAAGCGATTCCGAGCTGTGGGTGCGGTTCCGGTTACCCATCACTAGCACGAAGTGTACTCTCTTTGGAGAGTTTGTAAAACCGGAGCGCAAAGTAATATTTTGCTCAACACAGCTTGCTCCACCACGTACAGATGAAAGTTTTCGACAAAGACACGATATAGAACATCATAAAGAAAATCGATCTCCTTTAGAAGAGATTAATGGATTAGATATGATCAAAAGTTTTCCCACTTCTGATCGACTTCATCTTATCGATATCGGCAACACTCGTAAGTTTTTGTACGGCCTTTTTCATCATAAATTTCTAAGTTTTGTAATATGGTCTAGTGAGCACAAGAAAAATGCCTCTCACTTTTTGATGAAAACGAAACTGCCTTCAGAAATACATCGACCATTTCGATCTCTTGACACTCTTCAGTATTGGAAAGCAACTGAATTTAGTGCTTTCCTACACTATATTAGCCTTGTCATATATAAATATTTTATGCACCGTGAGGGCTTTAACCATTATTTGCTCTAATTTTGTGGCATAACTATTTTCTCATCGTCAGTATATAAACATTTAAACCCACATGCAAAAAGAATGCTTCAACAATTTGTTGTTGATTTTAAAATTGTATTTATTTAAGCAAAAACGATATGCGACTTGTCGCTACAAAAGTACAGGAAAGAAGAAGTTCAATGAATCAAGATTAACGGCATGACTGCCAACCTAAAAGAGAGAAATGCGTTCCCAATGAACAAAGTCCAAATGTCAAAGTGACATCCGAATAAGCAATAGTTAAGCAGAGGTTGCTAACTTTAACACCCCCACTCAACCGATGCACCTTGCCAAACCTATGGCTAAACAGTTTCGCTGAAACTGCATATCTGCCTGCTGGTTCGCTGTCGGGATATACTTGAGGACAATCTGTCTATCCTTCACCAAGTCTTTCAAGAAGAACAGCTTAACATCAACATGTTTCAGCCTTCCCAGTCCCTTGGGGTCTTTCACGATGCTCATCGCTGACTGGTTATCTTCGAAATAGGTCACTGGAAAATCCACCTTGCAGCCAAGGTCATGAAGCAGACGCGACATCCACACCCCATGACGAACAGCTACACATAGAGCCGTCAATTCAGCTTCCGTCGAAGACAGCGCCACGGTTTGTTGTTTCCGGGTGATCCAGGCCACGGTCGATCCGAACATTTTGAAAACGCTTCCGCTCACTGATCGTCTATCGTTGGGGTCATTGGCCCAATCTGCATCCGAATACACCTCCAGCGCTTTTCCTCTGCCTCTGCGATACACGAGCCCCACATCTAGAGATCCTTGTATGTAGCGAAGGATTCTCTTGAGATGTGTCCAATGCTCGTCCGTTGGACAACTCTGATACTGACTGAAGAAGTTCACTGCAGCGGCCAGATCAGGTCTTGTCGTCTGAGCTGCATACATCAGACAACCTACTAATTCACGATAGGGTTGCGACGTACGTTTATCCTCGTCGCCTTTCATCAGCTTTAGACGATACTCGATAGGTGTCGAACAAGGTTTACATGTCTCCATCTTGAACCGTCGCAAGACATCTTGAAGATAATGGCGCTGGTGAATCTGCATCACACCTTGTTCCCTATCGTAGCTTATGTTCATTACAAGAAAGCACTTCACCTCACCAATATCTTTCATCTCGAATTCGTTTGATAGGCATCTTTTCACACAAACCACATCCTCTAGAGCTGAACCCACGATCACGAGGTCATCCACGTACAACACGATGATAACAATGCCGTTTTTCGTTGATCTTATGTAAAGGCACTGGTCGTTTAGACTCCGTCTAAAACCCAAACGTCCATGAACAAAATCGTCAAACCGAACATTCCATGCTTTAGACGCCTGCTTAAGACCGTACAGAGATTTATGTAAACGGCACACAAGATCTCCGTCAGTCTGGAAACCCTCGGGCTGTGTCATGAAAATCTCCTCCGTTAACGTGCCGTTCAAGAAGGCAGTTCGAACATCCATCTGATGCACTATCATCTTTGCTTCATTAGCATAAGCCAAGACCATGCGCAGAGTATCCAATTTAGCAACCGGAGAATATGTTTCATTGTAATCGAAACCGTAACGCTGGCTAAAACCTCTATCCACTAAGCGAGCTTTATAACGACAAGGTTGGTTATCCATGCTCCGCTTCATTGCAAACACCCATTTGCATGAAATAGGTGTCCTATTCTCCGGTAGCTTTACTAACTCCCATGTCTTATTCCTTTCCAAGGACTGCATCTCTTCAGCAACAGCCTTTTTCCATTCGTTCCAATCCTCGCGCTGACGAGCTTCTGCTAGTGAGGTCGGTAAATTCTCAACATAATTTGTGGCATTCAATGCGTATGCTGCATATTCCACCGCATAGTCTTTGTGCCACACAGGAACCGTCCGTTGTCGTTTTGAAGTTTCATCATCAGGAACCACTTCAACATCAGAATTCAGGCTAGGAGCCGTGTCATACCCTTCCGCAGATTCGATGTCATGGTCATTGTTACTTGCTTCATCGTCTAACTCAACATCATCTGATGAACCTTCTCTATTCATTGGTGTCAAAAAGAAATCGTCGTGTGACATATCTTCAATTGCTTCTGAAGTAATATGACAGCCTTCCAAAAATACAACATCACGCACGTGCACAATTTCATGCTGCTCCGGGTTCCAAACCCTATACCCATTCACAGAGTATCCTACTAAAACTCCTTTCCAAGCCTTGGCATCCAGCTTAGCACGTTGTTCTTTCGGAATGTGAACGTACTCATCACATCCAAAAATTCTGAGCTTTGTCAAATCAGGTTTCTTACCTTCCCATCTTTCGTATGGAGTCTTGTTGTCATCGATCGCATTCGTGGGGCTGCGGTTGAGAAGGTATGCAGCCGTTTGAATGGCTTGCCCCCAAAATTGCTTATCGATTCCGGAATCCTGCAGCATTGTTCTGGCCTTGTCAACCAAGGTACGGTTCATCCACTCGCTAACCCCGTTTTGCTGAGGTGTATGTGGAACTGTCCACTCCACAACGATACCACTCTGCTTCAGGAATTGCTCAAACTGCTTGCTTCGGTATTCACCGCCATTGTCACAACGTAAACGGCTGATCCGTTGACCAAACTTTGCGGTAACAATAGCCTCGTACTTACAAAAACGCTTGAACACCTCATCCTTTGACTGAATCAGAAAAACCATACAAAAATGGCTCCAGTCGTCTACGAAAGACACGAAGTATTTCACACCACCGTTACCAACTGGAGTAACTGGACCACAAACATCCGAATGAATGAGCTCTAACACTCGCGACGATCGTTTTTCATTACGCGATGGAAACGGATTCCGTGTTTGCTTCCCGGTTAAACAAGACTCGCACACCACAACATTTTTGTCGGTACATTTCACTTTCAGCCCAGAAACCATTTCATTCCGAATCAATTGCTCAATACTGCGCACGTTTAAGTGACCAAGACGCTTATGCCATAATTCCAGCTCTTTAGACACTCGACCTGTCGTCATCATCGAATATTCACCACGCTTCACATAACTAAAATCTAGTTGATATAATTTTCCAACCCGTGAACCACACGCGACAATTTCCAAACCACGATAAATCTGTACCGCTCCGTTTGCATATACCACTTTCATACCAGCAGCATCGACACGCATTACTGAGAAAAGATTACAACGCAAATCAGGCACATATAAAACATTTCGCACCACGCACTCAATTTGCTTTCCGAACACATTGCTGATGATCGTCACGTTTCCAGAATATTCCGCACGAATCGTCACATCATCCTTAGCAATCGCAATTTCAATCGGATTTTCCAATAGCCACATTTCATCGAAAAACTCTTTGTTATTCACCAGATGATCGGAACAGCCCGAATCTATATACCACTCCATTTTGTTAAAGCATCCCGCATTTACACCAACAAAACTAACACTTGCTTCACCGACGTGTGCCTTCTATGTATTGGTGTCACTTTGCCTTTTGTTCGGACACTCAGATAACTTATGTCCGATAACCTTGCAGCCAAAACACCTAACCTTACTTTTCTGCTGCCAATTTGGCCTCGTGCCAGAGAATGCAGCTTCATTTTCCGGTGCGCGAAGATCTACACTCTTTCTTTTTGTTTCTTCGTCAAGCAACCTACATTTAACGAATTCGATGGACAGACTCTCCTCGGGCATTGTTTCCAATGCTGTTACAACGGTCGAATATGACGATCCGAGCGTAACTAACAAATTGCAAACCACATCAAGCTCTTCCAGCACAGCACCAGTAGCCCGATATTCCCGCACTAGTTTATCAAACTTTAAAAAATGCTGCTGAAGTGTTCCGCCCTCGAAACGAAGAGTAAGCATTTGTCGCTTCAAATGCATGCGACTTGCAATGCTGCGTCGCTCGAACACACGCCGAAGAGCATCCCATACGTCCTTTGGAGTTTTCTGGTCCTGAATGTACTCCAAATGCGAGTCGTGTATTCTCGATACAAGTAATGATTTGCATCGCCGATCTAACTTGGCCCGCGCTTCACGGTTCCGCTCCTTTTCCCTAGCTATCGCCTCACTATCTCCGACTCGTCCTTCAGCACCTCTAGCCCATCCGCGTTCGTATTAATGCACTCTAACAACTCATGCTCCTCCAAGAGTATTGTCATGCGATACTTCCATGCGGTATAATTTGTGCCGTCAAACAGCGGGAGAAAATGACGATCGTTCTTTTCTTGCTCCATCACAATACACAATTTCGATTATTCACTTTCCCTTTGTTCAAAAACGTGCTGGGCCCATAACCTAAAATTGTATTTATTTAAGCAAAAACGATATGCGACTTGTCGCTACAAAAGTACAGGAAAGAAGAAGTTCAATGAATCAAGATTAACGGCATGACTGCCAACCTAAAAGAGAGAAATGCGTTCCCAATGAACAAAGTCTAAATGTCAAAGTGACATCCGAATAAGCAATAGTTAAGCAGAGGTTGCTAACTTTAACAGATTTCCCATTTTACTATGGTCGCACCCATATGAGCAGTAATGTATACAATCTTCTCCACGTATTTGAAGACGTTGAAGAACTTGGTCCACTGGACGATTGGTCGTCTTATAATTATGAAAACTTTTAATTATTTATCAAACGAGATGTTAGGACAGGTTCAAAATTTGTGGAACAAGTAGCGGGCAGATGCAAGTTATATGCCTCAAATAATGTGCATCATGGTCCCAAGGAAAAGAAATATCCCTGTTTGACTATAGATGGCTGTGGAGTGCATGTAACTGAAAGCTTTGTTTTAAAACCAAATTTTCGGGATCAATGGTTTTTAAAAAAATCAAACGGTATAGTGAAATTTTTGAGAGCAGAAATCTCTCCGCAGAATTCGTTGGTTATCGTTGGAATCAAGTATGATAATAAGGAAAATTATTTTACGGCTACATTTAAAGATAATGTATCTTTTGTAGAGATACAGTCAAGTGAACTGAACATAAACTAAATTCTTATTCACCATCTACTATGGTGACACTTGACCTTAAGTCTATTAAATGTCATTTAGTTTGTCGTTACAGGGTTTCACACTTTACCTCAAGACCGCGGGACCCCTTCACGAATATGTCTTAGGGCGGTGGCAACGCTCATCGGATGCGATTTTATTGGACGAGATTTATATGGGATTTGACAGATAACGTCGGACGTGCGATTTCGTCAACCTTCTTCCTTCAACTCCTACTTTCAACTCCTGCTTTCAACCTCTACTGGCAACTTAGCTAGCTTCGCTACTGGCCGTTTCACGCGCTTGCACTGCGCCGTACGCACAATCGCCTGCCTTACTCTGCCGTCACTACCGGTGAACACTTCTTCCACTTGAGCGCGTGCCCAATCTTTCCGGTGTCCTTCCGCGATGAAGACGAGGTCCCCGACACGCAACGATGGATTCTCTGCTCGCCATTTCGTCCGATGGTTCAGAGTTTGAAAGTACTCCATCAACCAGCGTTCCCATATGCCGTCCGCAAGAACCATGGATCTTTTGGTAGCTGCTCTTCAATGCATCGCTAAGATCCGGACATGATCGCATGTGCTGCTTCAGACAAGACGAATGCCCTAGAAGAAAGTGGTTGGCGTTAGTGCTTCTGAATCGGAAACTTGCGGCTGATACACGAGTGGTCGCGTATTAATCAGGAACTCGACTTCGGCTAAAGTTGTTAGTAGAGTTTCGTCGTTTATGGTGCGTCCGTCGTCCAGTGCGCTCATCCCTTCCTTGACACTGCGCACTATGCGCTCCCAGACGCCACCCATGTGTGGTGCGGATGGGGGGTTAAAGTTCCACCTGGTGTTAGCGTTGGTGAAGGTGTCCGCGCAGCTATGGTGAGTGTTCGCTAACTGTCTTTTTAGCTCGTTGCTGGCGCCGATAAAGTTGGTGCCGTTATCGGACCAGATCTCTGCGGGTGGCCCTCTCCTGCCAATAAATCGTCTTATGGCCATAATGCACGCCGTGGTGGAGAGGCTATGTGCTACTTCGAGATGTACGGCACGGGTCACGAGGCAGGTGAAAACGGCAACATACCGCTTTTCTCTGCGCCTCCCGTTAACGACGTCTAATGGTCCCAAGTAGTCAATTCCCGTGTTGCTGAATGCTCTGACGTGTGTGGTAAGTATTTCAGCCGGAAGAGGCGCCATGCGAGGATTTTTGGGCTGACACTTTTTTTTTTTGCAGCGCTGGCAATTTCTCGCGGACCTATCAACAGCTGCTCGCAGATGGGGAATGTGGAACCTCTGTCTGATTTCGTTTACCACTGTCTCTCGGTTCGCATGTCCGTATCTCGAGTGGTAGTCGAGGATTAGTAAATTCGTAATCGGGTGCTGATTCGGGAGGATTACAGGAAATCGTGTATCGTACGATGCGAAATTTGCCTTGGCGGTCCGACCATCCACTCTCAGAACGCCCTGCTCGTCTAGGATTGGTGTTGCTGCATATAGTGGACTTGAGCGATCCACTTCTCCTTTGTTGTCCACGTCCTTCCTCTCTTTATCGAAGGTGCCCTTTTGAGCCATGCACCATAGCGTTTGCTCGGCCTTAAGGTATTCCTCCGTGCTTATTGGCTGCTCATCAGATAGCACATGTCTTTTTATGCGGCATGCCTGAGAATTGGTCGCTTTTTCGGACATTATTGGCAAACCTTTGGCCTTACGTTGACAATTTTGTCTGAATCGGTGCACATATGCTGTAGCTCGCAATAGTCTTTTCCACCTGGAGAAGCGGGTGACATCTATTGCAGGTTCATCGCATGACACGTTGTGATGTGTCAGATGGTATTCCCGTCGCTCCTCAAGGGTACTCACTGCAGCGCTCTGCGCTGGCCAGTTTTCTTTGGGTAGGTAAAGAAACCTCGGCCCGTTAAGCCATCTACCTTGGGTTTCGATGGTGGTGTCACGGCAGCGCTTGGTAAGACAGTCGGCTGGGTTTTCTTTCGTAGGTACATGCCTCCAGTTCTCTGGCTCAGTTAACGATATTATTTCGCCCACGCGACATGCCACGAACTGCTTAAAGTCGCGTGTTGGAGATCGAATCCAGCTCAGCACCACTTCAGAGTCGGTGTGGAGAAACTTTTCCGATACCTTGAAATCGTGGCTTTCGCAAACAGTTCGTGCCAGCCTTGCTCCCAACAGTGCCGCCTCCAGTTCTAGTCGAGGTATCGACTGGTGCTTCAAAGGTGCTACCTTACTGCGCGCCATCACCAGGGAGCAGTGTATTTCGCTTCCCGTGTCGAACCTGAAGTAGGCTGCGCATCCGTATGCTTGATCACTCGCATCCGAGAAAACATGCTGCTGGACAGATTCGGGTTGTTTCTCGACATTGCTACCCCAGTACTACCGTGGGATACTGAGGGCGTGGATACCCGGAAGTAGGTTTACCCAATCCGGCAATTTTTGGTAATCTTGTTCTTGCACTTCAGCATCCCAATCCATACCACTTCTCCACAAGTCTTGCATGACGATTCTCCCCAATATCAAGACTGGAGCTAGCAAGCCAAGCGGGTCGAAAAGGCTCATTATAATGCGCAAAACCATGCGTTTGGTTGGTCGTCTTTCTCCTGTAGCAAAGGGCTTTAGCTCGTCGTGCCACTTCATGGAGAATTTGAACGCGTCGGTTACAGGGTCCCAGATCAACCCGAGTACGCGGGGATATTTTTCCTCCTGCCCGAAGTTAATGACGCGCTGTTGTTCACGCGGTTCCTCTGACAAGCTTTCTAGCACTGCATCCTCGTTGCTAAGCCAATTGCGCAAGTTAAACCCTGCTTTCGAGTGGATGAGTTTTACCTGCATTAACCTTTGCCGTGCCTCGCTGACCGTATCGCAGCTGTCAAAATAGTCATCCATGTAGGTATTTTTCTTGATGGCTGCTGCAGCTTCAGGATATTGACCCGCGTGTTCGTCAGCGTTGCGGTGCATAATGTACTGTGCGGAGCACGGCGAACACGCTGCACCGAATGTGGCCACGTCCATCAGATACGTCTGTGGGTGTTCTTGCGGGTTGAAACGGAAGAGAAACCGCTGAGCGTGGGTGTCTTCTTTTTTTATTTGGATTTGGTGGAACATCTTTTCGATGTCCCCGCCAAATGCCACTTTTCGTTGTCGGAATCTACATAGCACACTAGGAAGCGCTACCAGAAGATCCGTCCCTTTCAGCAGTTGCGTATTGAGCGACACGCCTTTCACCTTGACCGCCGCATCCCAGACGAGGCGCTTCTTGTTCGGTTTTCGCGGGTGGCCAACGATGTTAAGTGGCAGATACCATACTCGTTTGGGATCTGCCGAAGCTAATTCCTGTGCGGTCGCTTTATGGGCATAACCTTTCTCCAGGTACATGTGTACCTGTTCGTGCACTGTCTGTTTCATCGCAGGGTCCTTATCGAGCTTCTTTTCTAAAGAATGTAGACGCTTTGTCGCCATTGTCAGGCTGTCGGGGAAATCAACCTCGTCGGACTTCCACAGCAACCCCGTGGTAAAGCGGCCATCATGCTTCTCAGTGGTGCGTTCGAGAAGATCGTTGGCTCGAACGACGTCCTTGGGTTTCGGCAGGAACTCGCTGTATGTCGACACGCCGGTCTCCTCCAGGGTGAAATATCGACGAAGTGTCTCGTTCAGCGCGGCATCCTCTTCGCAACGCTGTCGCACTAGGTTGTGCACGTTGCACGTGGCCGCTTGTCGCTGATCTGTGTTCTCCTCGTGAGGGCCGTAGATCGCCCACCCAAGCACCGTCTTAACCGCGATTGGCTCTCCTGGTTGGCCTGATCGTATGTCTAGCGGCTTCATGAGGTCGACATTGGCAAGTCCTATCAGCATCCTGGGCACTCCGTCTTCATAAGCTTTTACCGGTAGACCCTGCAAGTAGTGGTAAGAACTTATCAGTGTTTTGAAATTTAGGTGATTTGTGGGTAAACTTAGCTCGTCTACTGTGTGAGCGGCCGCTATAGAATAGCGCCGCTCGTCACCACGTCCGGAGATCTCTAGGCTGATCTTCCTTGACGTGGTCTCCTTGCGTTTCACACTCGCAGTCCATCTCAGTTCCAGTGGCTCCGGAACTCCCTCTAGACCGAGGCTCTCAGCTAGGCTGGATTCCACGAACGTCAGCGATGATCCCTCGTCCATGAAGGCGTGTGTGTCGATCCGGTTATCGCCGTTGTAGAGTGTGACGGGCACCACACGAAACAAAGTTGTCTGCAACTCATTTCGGTGCATTTGGAACTGTGCCGGTTGTGTCGTTGTCAACTGCGTTGGTCGGTGCAGCAAACGATGATGCCGCTCTCTGCATCCCTCGATACCACAGGTGTATCTTGACCGGCATGGCTTAGCTCCGTGATTGGTCAAGCAATTGTGGCATAACTTCCAGCGCGTCACTGCTGCTAAACGGTCGCTTAAGGGCAGGCGCTTGAACGACTCGCATTGCCGTACTTTGTGGTCCGTCTCGCCACAGTTGTGGCACGGTGGTGGTTGGTATGGCCTTACCGCGTTTGCTCCTTCTTGGGTTGAAGTAGGTTTAGCTGCAGCGGGCTCTTCGAGGTTCGCTGGGGTCGGTTCGGCTTGCGAGTGTACGTTCGAGTGATGTACCCTCTTGGGCTGACTTGCTTTTGGTGGAGTGTATTTAGTCACCTCGCAAGCTTCGTCAACCAAATCCTCCATGAACCGACCGAATTCCTCTAGGGTGGAGCAGGGATATTCACGACTATACCTTACCCATTCCAGCTTTCTCGTTGCAGGTAACTTTTCTACCATCTCTTCTAGCAGCTCCGGATTCACGAGGTAGTGTTTCATTTCCGCGTTCGAGAGGTGGTTGCACAGATGTTGGATTGCTAACCCGAATGTTATGAGCTCGTCTAAATGCTCCGGCCTAGGGGGTGCTATACGACGAATTTTCTCTAAAAGATCTTTAACTACAAGCGACGGTCGTCCGTATAGCCTTTGCAGCGTCTTAATCACAAGGGGGACAGATGTTGGTGTGTCAAGCCACCCCTCCACTGCCTCTCGTGCTGGCCCTTTTAAACATTCATCCAACCGCGCAGCGTTCTCCGTTGGCGATAATCCACACGCTTTCGTGGATTCTACAAAGTAATTGTAAAATTTTGGCCACTCTCGCGGTATCCCGGTGAACGTTGGTAACTTTTTCGGCCACACTTGCCTTGCAGCGATGTGGTTGGTTGTTGGGTTGCGCTCAGGCGCGGCCATTGTTCCCTCGCGTAATGACGCCAATTGCTGCCGATTCTGCTGCAATGGCTTCTCGCTGGAATCAATTTGCAATTTTTGCAATTGCTGCTCTCGCAGCCACTTTGCAGTATCCATCGCCACACTTGCAGCCGAACGTTCCGAAACATTCCTTTCGGAAGCTGCCAAACTGTTCCGTTGTCTTTCTTGCTGCAATTCTTATGCCGCGGCCTTACATTTAAGATTGGCTTCGGCCATGATCTTTTCATTTTCGGCCATCAGTACTTTGACCTGCAAAGCTTGCTCTCTCTCGAGGCGCTCTAACGCTGAACGCATCGATGTTGTGGTCGATGGCGCGCGTTTCGAAGACCCTGCTTTGCTAGGGCCGGATTGCTGGGCTCGAGAAGTTGCTGGTTTGCCATCGAAATTCACTCCCGTCTCACCGTCCCGTTGCGTCGCCTCAGACTCTTGCGTCGAAAGTAAGTTGCATCTTTGCGCAGGGCGTAACTCTCGCTGTCGCGTCGAACGTAATTCGCGCCGTTGGCTTGGCTTGCACGTCACTGCCCCCTCACTAATTGGATCGCGAACGCTCGCTTGCTCCGCGGTTTTGGCCTTCCGGCAAGTTTTGCAGGCCCACTCCTTATCCTGGATGCTCCACGACACTCTCGCACAACTAAAATGGGACCATTTTTCACATGATCCGCACTGCACCATATCGTCTTCACCATTTTCACCATCACACGCGAGACAGTCTTTCCTCTTGTCTTCTGCGGACATCTCGCTTCGCGTATTAGTAGAACGGTTTCGCGTAAAAAAATTCGCAAATTTAAATTTTGTCGCAAATTTTAAAGCTTTGTTAGCAGCTCGAAGGAAATCGCGTGGAATATTCGTACTTTTTTACAGGATTGAACTTTATTGCACTTTGAAAAAATATGCTTAAATTGCAGCCCTTTAAAATTTGGTCGCTCTATTCCCGCTGTCGAATGCTACTGACCATGACCAGCATATTCCCGGTTTCGCGATGGCGCACGCTTCGGGCTTTCGGGTGTTGGGTCAACAGCCCTGTTCGCGGGTAATCCCTATCCGCAAAAGTCGGTTTTCGCCGCGATTTCCGACCAAGCGAAAATGTTTTTTTTGACGATTTGTATGGAGCGAAGACACACACCCAAATTATGGTCACAAATTATGGATGGGAAGTTTATGGTTCTGACTTCTATTTCACTCTCGCTCACAGACGACGATCTCCTGTCGCATTCTTACAATCCCATCGGCTCTACGGTTTGGTTGTTGCTGCTCTTTCTCGCACGTGAGGTAGTTTTCTTTCTTCTTGTTTTTCCTGTGTGTGGCATTGGCTGCGAACGATCAGTATTCTCATGATCCGTTAGTTAGTTAAAGGTAAATTGTTAGAAGCAATGACTGTGGCACACCAAATTCTGCACAAATTCGTGCTCGTTTATGTGCCACGCTACACGAAAAGTGTTTTGTGATTAGAACAACCACAAACACAGTATCATGATGCGTGTAGATTTGGGAAACATGGTGGTAAACTTTTTATGCGGATGAGCAACAAATAAATGCCGCATATTGTATACCCTTTAAACCAAACGGCAGAATGCTTTTAATCGTCACTCTGCTGCTCTATTCAACATGCATAGCGACTCATTTGACGCGGTCAATCATCACAACGACACCGGTTCCTACGAGGCCATACAAGATCGATTCCCATCTGGACCCCGGATAGCAAGAACCGACTATCCGATAGCATGATTTTAGTAAGGTTAAGAAGCCGTTTCAGCTCGGTCCACAGCACTGTTCGTTACGTCAAAGAAGAAGAAGAAAATTTATACGGGAGGAAATTGGCTTGGTACGCAGATGGCAGGGAGCTTAGAGGGCTTATCGGCCACGGGCTGTAATCGACTACGTGGTTCCAAGGAGCGCTGATATGTGGTCAGCGGGGCGCCAGGTAGTTTGGAAGGTACCATTCCGACTCGTGAGAGCAGCGAATTCGAATGGAATCGCACCTCCCAAATGATCCAGATGGTTCCGACCCGGTAGGTCGGCCCGCATTCAGTGGCGTATTACCACGACTGGAGGCCCTAAGCGGACACACGAAAGTTGACCATTCGGATGTGTCGAGCGAGAAGTTTTATGAGGAATTCTAAACCAGAGAAGGATTGCGAAGCACTTTTACTTCCGAGTGGGGGGATGGGTTCCTCTCCTCGGGGCCCCACGCGGCCGCTTAGTTTGCGTACTGGTTGAACCGCCCCTGCTCGCACCTTACTATTGTTTGCCTGAAGCACGGCAAATACAGTTTAAATTTTACATTTAGTTTACATTTACATCCTAAAGCATACTAGCCATATTGAAAAGCAACACGAATAGAAAGGAAAGAAGGGGGAAGGGAGTAAGGAAAAGGGGAGCAAACAAGAGCGGAAAGAGGAGCGGGAAGGGTGATTATCGAAGAGGTGAGATGAAAAGATGAAGGCGTGGGTTGCGTACAGCAGCGCGAATTGTTCCGGAGCGACGATAAGTTCTAAACAATGGGGGACGAGAGCGAAGCGAGCTGAAGGGAGCATACAGGAACGGGAAGGACATACAGGAAGGGAGCAACATGCATTTTTTGTAGGTCGATGTTCTTCCTTCCAGCCACACTTTGGAAAGAAATTTCGGATAGTTAGTCCTTGCTACGAGAGACGGTTTGCACGAGGATTGAACCGAAGACGAGCATGTTGTTAATTCGTGCAAGTTGACGTTACCTGCTACTAATTAGTTTTCCAGGATAGCGGGATAGCCAGTCCTGGGCCACTAGGACCATACGGGGCTTGAACCTAGGATGGGTATTGTAGGGTTTAGGATAGACAAGGAAGTGATAGATAGAGAGAGATAGGACGAGCGTGAAAGATCATTCGAGATGACAGGAAATGCGAATAAACGTCAGTCGTGTTGGATTAATCAACGGAAGAGCATGACACCGTGTGTTCCTTAATTTCTTGAATCCGAAAGGTTGCTTTAAAGGATGGTTGCTTGGCCAGATCACGACAATGGCGCAGTTGGACGAATCTACGCATGGTAAATATAAGGATTTGGTCGGTTATTGTGGGTATTGCGTATTTTCCAAAACAAGTGAGAATATGGATGAACGGGTGCGTATGTGTCAGTGACATAGTTTATATCAATGAAGAAGATACGCACACTAGCAAGTGTTGAACAATATAAACGATTTAGACGTACCTGAAGGGGTCTGTTACAACAAAAAAATAAAAAAAAATAAAAAAAAATAAAAAAAAAGATACTTGAGGAACACGTTGTAAGTGATTAATGAGCATTAAATACAAGTAGTATTTACTATCATAGTAAAACAAGACATAAATTAGGAACAATGAACAAAATAAAACACAAAATAATAAATAATACTTCATAAATAAAATAATAAATTATTTCTTAAAATGTTTATAAGAAATAAAATAAATAAAACGATATGTAAAATAAAACAAAATAAAATAAAATGAGTTAAATAATAAATTTATAAATAAATAAATCAATCAATAAGTTAACTTATTATTAATAATTATAACATGCATAATTTTAAAAATTAAATTAATAAAGGCATTTACATAACAATTTTCCTACTCAGTGCCTTATAGAGCTGACGCAAAATCTTACTTATAAAACGTTCATACTTGTATGAATTGATGCTATAGACCACATGAAAGCACAATCCACCAGTAATCGATGTAACAAAAAAAAATGGAAATTAAATGTTGAGGCACATCCTTCAAAAGGACTGATGCAATAGACCATATTAAAGCACATTCCACCAGGAATCGATGTAACAAAAAAATGAAATTGAATGTTAAGGCACACCCTCCAAGAGGATCGATGCAATAGACCACATTAAAGCACATTCCACCAGGAATTGATGTTACACAAAAAAAAAAGAAATTAAATGTTAAGGCACATCCTCCAAGAGGATCGATGTAATAGACCACATTAAAGCACATTCCACCAGGAATCGATGTAAAAAAAAAAATAAAAATAATAATAGTAATAATAATAATAATAATAATAATAATAATAAAAATAATAATAATAATAATAATATTAATAAACGGAGATGAAGAGTTAAGGCATATCCTTCAAGAGGACCGATGCAATAGACCACATTAAAGCACATTCCACCAGGAATTGATGTTGCACAAAAAAAATGAAATTAAATGTTAAGGCACATCCTCCATGAGGATCGATGCAATAGACCACATTAAAGCACATTCCAACAAGAATCGATGCAAATTAAAAAAAAAATTAAAAAAAAAAAAGTGTGACAGTATACGTATCGAAGCAATCCTTCGTGAGGATCGATGGAATAGACCACATTAATGCACATTTCAACGAAAATCGATGCAACAGTGTTATAAGTGTTAAAGCATATCCTTCAATAGGATTGATGCAATCGTAAATATTAAGACACATTTCAATAGGAATTAATAAAAAAAAAATAATATATATATATATGTATGTATATATACAACAAAAATAAGTAATACTTCAGTTTATAATTATAATAATAAATAATCAAATAATGATGATCGTTACAATGTGTAGGGTTAGCCCACGTTCATGTTACACACGGTGGTAAGGGTTAAGTTTATCATCAGCGAACCGGTTCAGCAGTTTCCACCGTTTCTGAAGGGAGATCACACTTGTTGGCGTGAGTAATGACAAGCGACGCGATGAAATGGCGGAAACGTGAATCAACGTGTTAACTGAACAAAGGTTCCTGATTACACAAAAGTCGCGTTGTTAATCTACTTGCATATTGTTTAATTACGGCTTGTCAATTAAACTACGGAGATAACATTTATAAAGTTACAATCATGCCAAGAAACTTGCGGGATTCCGGGTGGATGGTGGAGGATGACGACGAGCATAGTGTGTGTTCGTTCAAACCAGGAATAGAGGAAGCTTCAGCATTTCCCTCGCTTTCATTTTCTTCGCTACAAGTTGGGGAATGCAAAGCCTTAGACGGAGAGGAGGAAATTGACAAAATTTCCTTCAATAGATGGCGTGAGATCCTCGAATCGGGTATGGCATTAGCAGGAATATAGGAAGAGTCGACGAAGGCAAACATTTTTAAAATGAAAGCAGGCTCAAAATTGCTTGACATCTTGGACAACACATCTAATAAAGGCGGGCCTGATGCCCTTACCCAGCCATATTCCAATGCAATTTATCGCCTTGAGGAGTATTTTGGTTCAAGGGATTATTTGCTATTCCAGCGGCAGAAACTTCTATCGTTGCCGCAGAATAAGGACGAATCTGACCTAAAATATGTGCGTCGTGTGTCAACTATTGCCAAACTTTGCGGTTATGTTCATGACCAACTTGTCGAGACTGTAGCAGATGTTTTACAGAACCATGCCAGAAACCGTAAAGTCCGCGAAGTAGCCCGAAAAGCTGCTCGTAAAGGGAACTCTTTACAAGAGTTATTGGACCGTGTGCGTACGGTCGAGATTGAACAACAAGCAGAGGAAAATTTTAGCAAGAAGTATCCTACGGAAGAAGCTTCAAATGTATTGGCGGTGTCGTATGGTGTTCCGGGTTCGAGCCGAGGAGAGATTCGAACATCAACATTCGGCTACAGAGGCAGAGGATATTTTCCGCGTAGCCGCGGAGGATATTCACGCATGAGTGGACCCGTTTTGTCTTCATCTAAACAGTGCTGGCGTTGTACGAGCACAGGTCATCAACCGGATCACTGTTTTGCCATTGCGAAGTTTTGCCATTTGTGCCGAGCTAAAGGACATATTCAAAGAGCATGTACGTCATCTCGTGTTAAACGTGAAACCGGTAGAGATCAAGATGGTTCACCCGCTTCTAAAATTAGGAAAATTGCAGCAGTTGCGTCCAACTACCAAGAATAGGAAGCTGTAAGTTTTGATCAAAGAAATGAATTAATGACATAGTAGTTATGCACAGAAGAAATTAATAAACTTTTCACTTGATGGATTTGAATTAGACATTAATCGGCATTTTGTATCATTTTAGACAACTCTTCAACTAATTACAGCAGTTTATAATATCAACATGCGTACGAGCAATTATTCAATATCAACTAGCTCAAGTAAGCTATCGGAGCCAAATATTTTCGTCAGCCCAACAAAGGTATCAATGTGCGGGTTAGATTCGTACGTGATGTGTTCCTTGGATTTCAAGGGAATAGAAAGCGCAGGATCAATTACATGTATAGTAGCGGGTGTTGAGGTTAAGTTTTTGATAGATTCTGGGGCCAAATCTTTTTGGTAGATTTATGTCATACCAGGAGCAAAACCACTTTTAGGGCGTTCGACTGCGACAAGATATAGTGTGTAACAGCTTGGCTTAAGCGTTCCCATTGTAGGCTCTCATAGGGCAGGACACAAAATAGAGTCGGGAGATGTAAATGCTGTAGGTGTGTTGAAACATTTTTCAAAATTCAATGTACCTCCAGTTATGCTTTTTTATGATAAAAGCTTGCCACCATCTAGAAAGGTATATACAAATATTCCCCCCGCATTCATAACCGAAGTTGAAAATCGACTTGAAAACCTTCTATCATCTAATATAATTGAAAAGGTGACTAGCGGCATGGATAAAACTTTTTGCTCATCGCTGTTAGTTGTTCCGAAAGGTAAACAAGACATTCGTTTGGTAGTCGATTTACGGGGCCCGAACAAATGTATTATGAGGACCCCATTTAGAATGCCTACGTTGGAAGAAATCCTATCAAAACTTAATGGAGCTAGTTGGTTCTCTACTATAGATCTGACTAATGCATTCTACCATATTGTGCTAGATGAATCATGCAGACATTTAACCAATTTTTTCTCAGGTAACAATACTTACCGCTTCATTCGATTACCCTTTGGATTATGCAATGCTCCTGATATCTTTCAAGAAATACTTCAGACAGTTGTACTTGCAGATTGCCCCGGAACGGTAAACTATCTTGATGATATCCTTGTATTCGGCAATACGAAGGAAGAACACGACGATAATCTTCGCTATACACTTTCACGTCTACAGAAACACAATGTGTTATTAAACTCCAGTAAATGCGTTTTCGGTAAACAAACGGTTAAATTCTTAGGTTTCTTACTTTCTCACGATGGGTGGCGAGTCGACGAAGACAAGAGAAAAGCCATTGATGGGTTTCGACGGCCAGAAACATTATCAGAAGTAAAGAGCTTCTTAGGCCTCATTAATTTCCTCGAAAGATTCACTCTTCATAGAGCAGAGAGAACTAAACATTTAAGAGCGCTTGCAAATACATCATCATTTTATTGGACTGAATTAGAAGAATTTGAGTTCATTGATATAAAGAACGCAGCTATTAATTCAATCGACAAATTGGGTTATTTTGATCACAAGGACAGAACAGAATTATTCGTGGATGCGTCACCATTCGGTCTCGGAGCAGTTCTTGCCCAATTCAATTCTGCAGGTGTACCTCGTGTAATAGCATGTATTTCCAAATCATTGACGGTAACAGAACAACGATACCCTCATACTCAAAAAGAGGCGTTAGCCATAGTATGGTCAGTTGAACGGTTCAAATACTACTTAACGAGCATTAACTTTACCGTTTGGACCGACTCGGTTGCGAATATGTTTATCTTCGGCGGACAATATCGATCCGGAAAAGATCTATTACTCGTGCCGAGTCGTAGGCTCTGCGGTTACAACCATTTAACTTTGAAACCCGATGTGTTCCTGGTGATCAGAATATTGCAGACGTTGTTTCACGATTGATTAGCAATTGTCAAGCGGATGAACCTTTCGATGAAAACGATGATAAGCACATATTATACACGGTTGATGCATTTAACATGAGTATGACATGGTCAGAAATCCAACTGGCTTCAGAACAAGACAAGGAGTTAGCTGAAGTGCGTTTGGCAATTCAAACAGGTCATTGGCCTCGTCATCTAAGAAGGTACGAATGTCTTGAAAAACAATTGAGAAGTCTTGATGCTCTAGTTTTCAAAAACAACTTGATTGTATTACCTAAATATCTCCGGAAAAGGGCAATCGAAACATCTCACGAAGGACATGTTGGATGTGGAGCTACTAAAAGAATTTTACGCGAACATTTCTGGTGGCCCAATATGTCTAAAGAGGCCCAAGAATTCGTCAGTAATTGTGCTACTTATCTAGCAATTTCCAGAAGAAATCCTCCTGTTCCTTTATCCAGTCGAGAGCTTCCAGACGGGCCATGGGAGAAATTACAAATCGATTTTTTATCTTTACAAGGATGTGGTTCGGAACATTTCTTGGTCTGTGTAGATACCTACTCTAGATTCTTACATGTCGTACATTTGAAATCCACTGATGCCAAGTCAACTAATATAGCGCTTTGTAATATATTTAAGCAATGGGGATTACCTAGTGTGATTCAAAGCGATAATGGGCCACCATTCAAAAGCAAAGAATTCATAGAGTTTTGGGAACAAAAAGGAGTTAAAATACATAAGTCGATTCCGTTAAGTGCACAATCTAACGGGGCCGTCGAACGTCAGAACCAGGGAATAATAAAGGCAGTTTCAGCGGCGAAAGTAGAAAAAAAGAATTGGAATGAAGCGCTTCAGGAATACGTACAGATACATAATACGCGTAAACATCACTCTAGGTTAAACGCGACTCCATTTGAGCTTCTTGTCGGATGGCGTTATAGAGGGACGTTTCCTGGTTTGTGGGAGAGAAAAACCGGTGTAGATAGAATGGACATAAGAGAAGACGATGCACATGCTAAATTAATTAGCAAAAAATATGCTGACGATAGACGAGGCGCGAAGGAAAGCAGTATAAACGTAGGAGATAAAGTGGTAGTAGCTGTACCCCAAAGGACTAAAACTGATCGATTATTCTCTGAAGAGACCTTTACTGTTTTAACAAGAGAAGGAGCAAAGATTGTTGTTCGTGGTGAAAACGGGAATCAATTTGCTAGGAATATACAAGATTTCAAGTTATACCCCAGTAATGTAAACAATCACAATGAAGCGACAGATAATGATACTCAGGCCCCTAACGCAACAAGTACATCTGCTGCCTCATCAAGACCACAGAGAAATCGTTGTAAACCTGCTTGGTGGGACGACATGGAGATGTATTAGGTGTCACAATTTCTTTCCTTATACATATTAATTTTTTTTCAAACTCAATTAAATATAAGCAGTGATAGTTATTATTAAATTGTTTTATTACTTAAGATACATTTTTGAATTTATTGCACTGTTGAGAGTACGGAAGAAGTAGATTGTAGGGTTTAGGATAGACAAGGAAGTGATAGATAGAGAGAGATAGGACGAGCGTGAAAGATCATTCGAGATGACAGGAAATGCGAATAAACGTCAGTCGTGTTGGATTAATCAACGGAAGAGCATGACACCGTGTGTTCCTTAATTTCTTGAATCCGAAAGGTTGCTTTAAAGGATGGTTGCTTGGCCAGATCACGACAGGTATGTTGTTGTGTTGTGTTCGGGGAGCACGACAACGAGGGGCAGCCGAAACCAGCCAAGCCATCCATAGAATGCGGGGACGCGTAGAGCAGCTTGGCGCGTGGCTCCGGCTGCACCATCGGCATTTGAGGCTCCCGGGGGGCCGGTCGCCACAGCCAATCCCCGACCGCAGCCGCGGCGCCTTCGACAATGCATGCAGCATAAACGTCCCTTACGCTTGCTGCGTCAATGGCGAGTGCAGCGACGGGCTAGAACACAACTCTCTATGCCCCCCTCCAGATAGCGATATGGCCGCGCAGCACCATCCGCAACGATGATGCGTCTTCAAAAAGGCGAGAGAAAGAACAAGCTAGGCATCGCGAGCGAGCGATGCGTGCGCCAGATAAGCCGAGGCGGACCCTCCTCGCTCACAGCATCGAGCGAGAGGCAGGGGAGACGTGCATTTCTTTCTTCCGGAGAGGAGCCCCCGTTAATTAGGAAGAAGGCGGTACAACATGGTGTTTTAATCCTTACCTGCATTCCCTATTGTGTGGGAAGGAAGGAGAGGGGGGGGGAGTTGCAGGAATTGTGGATTGTTGAACAAAAACAATAAAAAAATGAAAAGAAAAATGTGTTCAAAGACATCATCCTTCATTGGAATATTTGACAATTTTAAGCATTGGTTGGCTTCACATGATATGTTGTGTGTGCTAGTGCATTGATAATCGTCCATTGATTGATTTTTTTTCACAAGTGCAACTAATTGCAATAACAAACAATATAAAACCCGTGCGCTGCATGCGTCCGATCGATCTGGCAAATAGCTCCAACGGTAAATCTATTCATACATCCACACGACAACATGCACGCTGATCAAATCCAGATTCGAACGACGGCTCTAGCCAACGCGCAATGCATCAAGCAGCCAAAATAAACGGGAAGGAAAAAAAACAATAACCAAGTCAAGCACACAAGGCAAGGTCAAGCATTCGCCAATAACTGCTGGGAGAGAAAGGTGGGAATGAGGGAGGTGGGGAGAAGCAACGTCACTCAAAACGAATATGATCCGGGCGAACGGATAAAGAAGACAGCAGACATGCGATATCACTCCCGCTACCATGTGAGAATAGCGAGATGGATCGGTACGGTACCCACCCAGAGAAAGAGTGAGGGGGTGAGAGGGTATCGACTTTTTGAACCACTTTTTTATGGCCATAGTCGTAGACAAAAACCACGATCGAAATACTCCAGAAAATCCGCCATAATTGTGGCGTTTTTCGGCTTAAAAAAATTCGCTTCGTCGTATATTGACTTAAATGCGACGAGCACCCGACGTCGGGTGAACGTTCACACGACGTACACCCGACGTCGGAAATATTTGAAATTGTCGGTTGGGATTTCACGAGGTGCTGCCCTCTGCGGGTGGGGATTTAAACTACCTGCGCTGTCTGCTCACACCAAGGTGGATTTAAAAATATCAGGTGGTGGACTCTAGTGCATTTTGACAATTCGTCACTTGACGTAAGGTCCCCACGATTCAAACTTTGTTTACATTTATTAAATTTGTTCATATAATTTATCCATCCCAATGTTTTTGATTAAATATGCTTTAAACATATATTTCGGACTTTGCGAGTTCTCATTTAACATTAAAACTTCGATTAATGTGTGTTGTTTTGTGTTATTCGGTGAATTTATTCTATAATTTATTGTGTTTTCGACATTTTTGATGATAAAAACTAAGAAATCATTATTTTTTCAATTTTCAGATTAATTCCTCATTATCTACTAGGAGCATGGACAATTTACGCGAGATTAGAACTCTTACTCACATGATTTTAAATTTTGTGTATAAATAAATCATCAAATCTTTTGTTAATATATCTAATTTTTTCTATAAAATCAATAAACACACAAAAATGCACATAACAATAATGAAATCTGTTCTATTTCCCAAGATTTGTGTGCGTAAACCAATGGTTAACGGTTTTAAAATGACGTAAAGTCCCTCAACTATGGCGACCCCCCAAAGGCCCTTATCCACCACCTGATATTTTTAATCCTCCTTGGCTCACACCACGCTCTATCTAGCTCAGTTCTCGCTGTCACTCGGTGACAGCCTATTATTTGTTTATCTTAGATTGTTTTCGTGCCAACAGAGTGAATGCATATTTGTGTAATTACAATATTTACAAGTGTTAAGAAAGTAGTTTGAACTGTTTAAATAATCTTTTTTGGTAAAAACACGAAAAAATAATTGACTGTTTTCAGTACACTGATGTACACAAAGGTTATCCGTGTAAAAAAATATTCGACCGCATGTCCTCGGCGCGGACCAGTGTGTTTCGAGAAATGTGCCGCATATTCAGCATTGCATCCGATGAATTCAGGTATCATCAACGTTTTCAAGCATCATACCGCAGTCTTGGCTTTGGCTAAGACAGATTCGGGAAGGGGTCCCGCGGTCTTGAGATAAAGTGTCAAACCCTGTCATTTATTGGAGTTGGCACCGACGCCTAATCTGACAGTAGTGTGAACACCTTACAGTTTATATTAACCTTTGCGTTCACACCTTTCCTTATTTTGTTACCTTGACTTGTACAGTCATTATCCGATATACGCTATCGTACGGGACCGAGCGCAATAGCGTAGGGTAACTGTACCAGTTTTCGGCACGCTAGTGCAGCAGTTTCACAAAAACTGCTCACAAATAAACATTTTTTATTATTTTTAATGAAAGTGATGTTATTCTGGTTGATAACTATCATAATATGTTACACTATTTTTTATTTGCCGGTTCAAAGCCCTTTTTCATAAATATTCGTAAAAATGCAAACATTGCTTTTGCTCCTATTTCGGCAGTTTGTTCCTATTTTCGGCAGGTTGTGTTCCTATTTTCGGCAGCGCGAATACGGGTCAGAAAATGTTATTTTCTATGTAAATATGTACAAAAAAATGTTTAAAGCAATTTTACACTCTTACTTTCCTAATACTGATGTTAAAAAGCACTTTAATTAATAATTTTATGTTGCTTATTTTGGCCCGTTTTGACAGCCATTTTGATGCGACGTTTAAACAGAGCAGCCATTGACAGTTTGATGGTTATAGCGTACGGTGCGAATTGGCTTACAAATATTTATCTTTCTCTTAAGTTAGTGCATCGTTTGTCGTAAAATTGGTGATATTTGGTACAAGAAAGGTCATATTATGTGTCGATATACGCATTGTAGTGTTCTGATCAATTTTTAAAGAAATATTCAGCCAAATCCAAGGTGTGTTATTGTTCCGAGTTTCGGCAGGAGCCCACAACATTGAGCTGTCAAAAATGAACATTTACTGTGTACCTATTTTCGGCAGCATTTAAAGTGAAAAATAACCTGTTTATCGTGATTTTAAAATTCCGAACAAGTTGGAATAAATTAAATAAGCATAAAATCTTAATATACACCACTTTTTCATTGTTTTACTGTTCTGATTCTCTTAATCACAAAAACCTGCCGAACCATTGGCTGACAGCAAAGCTGCCGAAAAAAAGCACAATTTATTTGATATTTTAAAAAATACGTAATGAAATGGTGTGAAACTTCGTATGTGAATATCAAATAATACACTTTCACTACAAAATTGTGTTTTGTGAAATTTTTTTACCACATTTGTGCAGAATTTCACGTTTTTAGCTACCCTGCTGAAAATAGGTACACTGCCGAAAACTGCTACAGTTACCCTATCTCGAGTTTTCGCGTATAGCGGATTCCTATGGAAAAATAGTTTACACTACCGGTTCGAGGGTTGAAAAATATCGCCACAGAGTTTTGCATTAAAGTTTTTGTTATACAATAGGTATCTTTTGCACAAATTTAATGAAAAATGCATTAAGAACATTAAAGAAATTCAAAAAGAGCATAACATATTTCAAAAATTAAAATATTTGCAAAAAACACATGGAGCTGTCAAATTTAAAGGAATTGCGTACTACGAATTCGCGTATATCGAGTATCGCGTACTGCGGATAATTGCTGTACTATGTAAATATCTTGATCAGACAATAAATTAACTGTGTAGTTGAGCTTAGACCATCAGCCTGAACGGAACCACTGCGTTTGTTGGAATTTATTCTTTTTTAATTAGGCTTAACTCAACACAATTTACCCCCTCGTTCTCTTGTGTACTTTGATGTTGATGAATTTCAAGATTCTATGCCTCCATCTGTATTATTTTTTATCCCATTATTACACACTTTTATTCCAAACTAACCATTTTTTTTTTATTAAAATCATGCTTGTTACTTGTTTTGTCTTAGTGTAAATTATAATGTTATTGAGTTTTCAAAGGTTTACGGTAAGGGTTTTTTTTCAAAACTTGTAGGTGGATGGTAAATCATAGTATATATAATATATCATATAATGTATTATGTAGAGGGTTTAGGTTGAGGATGTATTACGTAACATGTTGAAAGAGGGTATATCATAATAAAAATATAAAATAGGTTTCATTACAGAGATAGAAGGGAAAGAAATTTGTTTAATCTACAGGCGGCTTCATTGTAGTTTTTTTTATTGAACAGATCAGCACGAACTGTCGCATGTACATGCATTTAATAATAATTGTAAAAGTTAGTGACAAAACCAAGGGATTCATTTCATGGTTATTGATACTTTTTATGTGAACACAATTATTTTTGGTGATTTGGACTTATTACTACATTTCAATGACAATGCCAATCTTTAAAACAAATTATCCAATCAACCTGTGATCCATAAGTAGTGTAAGATCCACGACAGTTATAGCTAAAATATTAGAATAGTTGATTGATCGTATTGATTTTTTGATCATTCCGTACAAACACTAATCTTCAACATCTATTTTTTTTTTTTTTATAATACTTCTCAACGTGTTTCGCATCCCATATGAGGATACATCGAGGAAAAGCTATCCCCTTACGTGACAACTGCGCTTACTATGGTAGTTCTTCCAGTCTCAACAGTTTCAATTGTTTTTTTAGATAAAAAGTAAGTTAACATTTATTGTTTCATTTCTACAATTTATTTCAACTACTAAATATTCAGTAATAATGCAATCTTATCACTTTTTTACAGCTCTTTGGAACATTGCTCATAGCAAGGATTTATTTCGTAATTCTGTATAATGCATTTACACAACTCTAATAATTGAGTATTATTTCATTTGAATTCTTTTTTGATATTCTAATTCTAATAAAATAGTTCATTTAGATAAAAATAGAGCTCCCACTAATTTTAAGAACTATATTCTACTTATCTTCTACTATTTACACACTACTTGATCTCGGCTTATGGCAACTAGACTTATGTGGTTATGTATGTTTTGGTTTTCAATTATCACTATGATTTAATTTTAGTTGCAACCAATCTTTTAATGTCTTATCCGAGCAATTTCCTCCTAGTCCAAAGTCCAAGTCCAGTCCTCCTATCCAATTCTTGAATAACTAGTGCTATATTTTTATATTTACACAAAGGTATTTTATCCCTACTTTTGCTCTTCCTGTCCACGAACATTGCAGTAAAATGTTAGGCCCTAGGAGTAAGTGAAAAGCATCACAAGCACGTTGTTTAAAATCGCCCTCTGCAATATTTTGTTTCACCCCTTGCACAAATTCATCACTGTTTTTTTTTTCAGCTTCTCCTCCAGGGCATCCATCTCCTCAATGGACTCCACTGTGCAAAAGGTTGGCGAAGGGGTTTTATCCGTGAGGCTCAAGCAGCTGTTTTGATTCGCCAACAGTTGTAGCATCATCCCGGTCAGAACATCTAGCTTGTTGTTCATCAGATCGTTCTGGACCTTTAGCTGAGCTACCATTCGGCGTAAAATCATACATTTTTTTGCCAAATCAGTTTGTACTGGCACGTTGTTGTTTTTGTCCACCATCTAAAAAAGTTTGTTTTATAGAGTTTCATAGAGTATTTAAACTTATCGTATGAGTATTGCTTTACCTTGTGTATGCAAATCTATATAAACCAGTTAAGCTTTTTTTGTCAAACAATGAGAAGCTCTACACGAAGAGAATCTAGTGAACAATACAATCTCTTAAATTCTTTGAATTCAATCGTGACATTTCATTTGGCGCCGAAAGAAAATTGGTATAACAACTAAATACATAAATACCCTCGTACCTCACCAATACATGTAAATCAAGGTCGGCGCGCGTACATTCACACACTCGCAAAAGCCCGTTCTCATATCCCCAAATTTTACCCTCAGTCCGAACAAAAATGTCCTCAATTTTTCATATCCCAAGGTTGGGTTCCAAGTGACATTTGCTCGAAATTGTTTTTTTCCATATCTGCTGGATTAGTAATCGATACGCCTGAAATTGCGGATTTGTGTGTGATCAAGTGTGTTGAAAGCGCTAAGATTTGGTGAGTTCGTAAATTAGACTTTTTTCTATCGATGGACGATGCCGTCGAGCTCATTTTACATTCATAGCTTTGATTTTTTTTTATAAAAAATAAAAGCAAATTTTGTGTGACGTTATTTTATAAAAATCGATATTATTTAAGTATAAAATGGCTACATGACCAACTATAACTATAGAAAACATCATTTCCGAGCGAATCTAGAAGAAAAACACGAAAAAGCCTCATCACAGTTCATTTTAAAGGCCTTTTTCTAAATTCCCTTAACTGGCGCAGTTAAAGGGAAGTTTAGGAAGTGACACAAAATTAGGGAGTTCTATGCAATTTCGAGCACTTGTTTGTCGAATGGGTAGTATTCGGTAGGAGTTTGAAGTGAAGTGTACCTATAGTAATTAAATGCCTTTGAAATATATCAATGGAAAAATCGCTGTCAGCCGTCGTTCGTGCTTTTTCCCTCCATAGCGATATCTCTTCTTCGCATGTGCTCAATGCCCATGAGCTGTTGTGACGCTTAAAAAAACCGTGAACAAACATTGTGGCGATGAAGTTGCATTTTCACAAATCAAACCAAAAAAGCGCAATGAGTTCAAAGGCTGCAATGACCAAGGAATCGCTAGCTCACGCTGGAGGGTTTGCAATGCAACGCGCAGAGCCCTAATTCGCATTAACACGTTCAGCCCGGCGCTGATTTTCATCAACATTCCTTTCCGCCGGTATCTAGAACGCAAGTTGATTGTAAAACCGGCATACTGGAAGGTCCACTGGCAGTCCCTGGGGCCTGACATAAAACTGAACGTGTTAAGCATTGTCACTCACGCGACGTGAGTACCAGTGAGCGTATGCGTAGGCTACGGTGAGCGTAGGCGGAGCTTAGTAGTACCACTACTACTAAGCCGATAAAACTGTTTCTTTGCGTAACATATGCATCAGTGCTGCGCGGCAACAAGCGCAAGTTGACGAACTTGCGCACAGGAACCCTGGTTCGATTCCGCGTAGCGATTACTATTTTCGTCGTTACGTTCCAGAACAGGATTACACTAAAATACGGGAAAAACGGCTCTACTAAATAAAATTATATTTTCGCAGAAAATGCTCTAGGCAATCGCTAGTGCAGCATGTTGCTTGTAAACGACTCCAGTGCACAATGGGCATTTGCCGGGATGAAATTCAAAAATTAACTTTGTAATAGCGCAATTCCAAATAATAGGTTTTAATACTAAGAATTAAACTAAGAAAAATACCAAATATGAGCTCTTTATCTTTTCTGGTTCACTAGAAAAGACCTTTCAAAGTCGAGATTTGTTAAAAAAACGCTGAAAATTTTTCACTTTTTTGGAAAACTTTGAACCTTTGTAACTTTTTCAAATATTAACAGATTTTGATAATTTTAGACATTTCAAAAAGGATATTTAGTCAGCTTTAAAAAAAACATTAAAGATTTTGAGTTAAGTTAATTTTATGCAAAAATAAACGATAATATCTGAAGAAACTTACTAAAAAATTTCATCATTTTAATTTTTGACATGATGCCATTATGAAAGTGGCGTAGAGTGGCGTTGTCCCATATATGTCACATAATAGTGTAATATATATACTATCAATCTGTGAAGAAATATTCTGCGAAAGTTTGCGAACGTCAACTTTTTCTAAAAACAGACACATGCGCAACTAGGCGGCTCCATAGGAGCCTAGTGTAGCGTATTTAGTGTATTCTACAAAACTATTTCTACTATACTAGCCGGTCTCATGGTACAGTCGTCAACTCGTACGACTTAACAACATGCCCGTCATGGGTTCAAGCCCCAAATAGACCGTGCCGCCATACGTAGGACTGACTATCCTACTATGGGGGGAAATCAATAAGTCACTGAAAGCCAACCCCACAAGTGGGTTGGCAGGCCTTGACCGGCATCGGTTGTCGAGCCAAAGAAGAAGAAGAATATTCTACGTGATTTTAATTTCCATTACGAAGCTGTGTGTCTTAGTTTCAGCTCATGTACTTATCTAATATATAAATTTATATTCTAACCTAACTTTATTATTAAACTAGCTGACCCGATAAACTGAGTTATTCCGAAAAATTTAAAATATTCCATTATTGCTGTTTTACTCGGGATATTTGTATCGTGCCCGTATTCCCTCAGGATCCGATCATCGAGTAAACCCCCAGCCACCTTACACCAAGTGTCAAAGTGCTGTATACAACACAACAACAATCCTGCTCTTGGTATGGGAGTTAGAAAATCATTATTAAATTAATTTTGGTGTAATATTTGAACGATTTTTAAGTCTTAAAACCTATTCTCATACCATCATAAGGTGTGTGCAAAGTTTCGTTGAAAATGATTCAGCCGTTTCGGAGGTTGCTCGCAACAAACACCGTGACACGAGATTTTTATATATACAGCAATTATCCGCAGTACGCGATACTCGATATACGCGAATTCGCAGTACGCGATTCCTCTAAATTTGACAGCTCCATGTGTTTTTCGCAAATATTTTAATATTTTAAATTTGTTGTGCTCTTTTTGAATTTCTTTAATGTTCTTAATGCATTTTGCATTAAATGTGTGCAAAAGATACCTATTGTATAACAAAAAACTTTAATGCAAAACTCTGTGGCGATATTTTTCAACCCTCGAACCGGTAGTGTAAACTATTTTTCCATAGGAATCCGCTATACGCGAAAACTCGAGATACGCTATTGCGCTCGGTCCCGTACGATAGCGTATATCGGATAATGACTGTATAGATAGAAGATATAATGAAGCAAATCAGAACCAAATACCTTTTGGTCCTACTGCAGATTATAGACGGATGTAAGGAAAATAATTCTGAAATTATACGCATAACATGAAAACGTTATGAATGCACCAGCATCTATTGGCGTTTTGGGAGAAGAAACTCCCAAAAGTCATGACAAACTTAATATAAGGATAGAGGGGAGTATGCTACAAAGAATATTTTGCAAGAAAGAAAATGCATCCAGAAGGACATTTTGTATAATGAGCTGTATTCCTCTGATTCGTTAACCAATTCAATATCAGTACCTACACGCACTAAAACAAAGACAGAGTTTAACTTTACAAATGAAGTAAATGCTTTGTTTGTAGCTATCGTTGAACTCTGATTTTTTCGGATAGTTGTAAAACCAAGAACATACAATGTTTAGTTTTATTACCCCTTCTGAAGGCAGTACAGGACTTGGAAAAGTCTAGGATGAATATTCAAAGACTAACAATATGAGCTGCTTTTCATTACGAATTTGGGAAGTACCTTATTTCAATGTATCTGCTCTATCTAATTATTTAAATGCCTTTATTCATGTCTTTAGAAATGTGAACTAGACGTCAGGAGCTTGTAATAGCATCCACCTAAGTTGTGTATGTACAATTTTAATATTTGTACTACCTGTGAGTAAAAGTGATGAAAATTAGCTACAATTGTCCTATACAAAGCAGAAAATATTATCTTATTCAAAATTATTATGTTTTGTTCATATATTATGGAACATTACAGTATATTTTAAAATGGTTTATACTATTAGAAACAACAAATACAAGAAAAAAACACACAAAATTAATAAAATTAAGCAAGGTCCCTTAAAACACTATTTTATGTAGCGCCACCTGGTGGTATGGATGCGAGCTACATATAAAATGTTATTTACTATCATAACTCTTTACTACAAACGATAAAAACTAACAATTTCTGCAAAAATAATTTTATCCCGAAATTTGTTCTAAACTGCCCATTGTGCAGTGGAAGAAAAATTAAATAATTAGTAGCAAAAGGAGAAATTTAGTGCAAGCGATTATCACTTCCGATTATTCCGAAAGTATTTAGATCCGTTCCACACAAGCCCTGTACTCCCTTCGAGACCCTACCCAAGGCAATCTTGACTGGACACTACTTGGCGAGAAGGCGTGTCCTCTCCTTAACTACCCGCGCCGTGAGGCGCGAATCCCTGTCGGTGAAGACGCTGCGGGAGTGAGGCACTTGGTGCAAGACCATGGTCGGCGGGTCCGCTTCGTCCATCCGCTTCGACAGCACGGTAAGGCAGCGGGCATATATTTGCCGCACGGAAGCCGATGGCATCGCCAGGACCAGTCACCTTCGCGGCCGAGGCCGGGCGACATTGTTCCTGTCGGCGATAACTTTGCATAACTAAGCATAACTTTGTTATACAAAGCATTTGCTTTCGTATGTATTAGATTACGCAGATATGCTGAGCCGTCTGCGCATGGGTGTAAGTGTGCGTGTGTGTGCAGCACTTTCGCCTAATGTGTTTTCTTTTGGAATGTTATGATCCATCGGTCAAAGAAAGGAAGGTGTGCATCACAGTGGCGGATTAGGGGAATCGGGGTCCCTAGGCGGAAAGACCAGTTGAGGCGCATCTAAATAGTAACAGATGACAGGGAAGAGGGGTTATTGGCACACAGCTACTGGGAGATTGGGCGGGGAGGGGGGTTGGCCATTGGACCCCTACGATCATCAGTCACAGGCCGTTAAATTATTGCCGGCATGGGGAGGGGAGGGAGAAGGGTGCAAATGGTTCTCCAGTCACGGGGCCCCAACGACCATCTTTCCGGGGCCCTTGTCGCTAATACTCTGTCCACTTGTAGACATATGGCATACTACAGACTAGAGATCTTCGGCGACTGCCCAGTTCGCCTAACGTTAGGTCCACTGCTGGTTCACTGCTGGACGGTATTTTTTTTTATAGTGGAGGTGCATACTTCCCGCTGCTTGCAGCATATGCATCGGGCAGGAGATAGTGTGGCAGTATGCAAGTTGCCCGCTGGATAGGAGCAGTCCCGCGGCACTACCATCATTCCGCACATCTGTATGCCCGTCGTGGGTTCTAACCGCGTATGAACCGTCCGCCGTAGCAAGAGATGACTATCCGGCTACGTGTACGTCAAGTCCTGAAAAGGCCAACATGATCGCGTAGGCCGTAATGACAAGAATAATAATAAGAAATAGAACTTTGAAGCGCCATCCGTACCGGGGAAGAGTTTATCTTGACTTTGTTGCTGCCGGGTCTATCGCCGTGGCGCAACAAATGCACGGAATGCACTCGACCAAAGGACATGAACCTACCGAGCCGAATCCATTCCAAGCCATTGCCGGTCGCACGGCGTCATGATAACGACTCCAAGCCAACAAGCCGCCAGATTCTGGACGGACAGGTGCAGCACCATACGCTAACCGTAATAAACTAAACCAGAATCCTTTTTTTTATGATTTCAATTCATACTGTGGTTTCCACTTGCATCCGCTAACTGAATTGGAAAGAAACGTGCTGTGGCGTACCTCGCACGCAAGCTGCACCACACCATAGATGTGTAGTTGCGCTAATACACCACACCTGCGTTACACCACACTTGCGTTACACCGCATGCAAGCAATCGGCTTAATTCGGTAATCGTACCGAACCGGATAATTGCACTACCGTGCATCGGAAACAGAATAAAAATGCTCTCTTTCATTTTGACCGCTAAGCGAACCAGACGTGAGTAAAAATCATTCCGCACATCCGTACATCCGAAGTAGCTAGTAGTTAACACGCATAACCCTATAACTGGTAACCCCGTACGCCAAAACCGAAAAAGTTTAATTTCGATCGCAAAAATTACAATCGTGTAATTTATCGCCGCGAGTGTTCGACCGCGTACTCTACTTCCGCGAAGTGCTATTGATTTTATACGGATCGAAAATATTCCGCGCGTCGCGTTAACAAGTTCAGTGTTTCGATATAGAATAATCGCGAGTAAAGGACAATGACTGACCCCGCACCAGCACCGGTGATGGTTGCCCCAGCGATGGCAGCCCAGCATTCGCCTGCACAGCTACGGGTGGTGCCTATTATCCGGCAGCCAAAACTAGAAGAGGCAGAGATCGCGAGCTCATATGCCAAAATACACTTTCCCGAATTTGACTCCGAAGATGTGGAAACATGGTTTGTTTGCTTAGAAGCGGCATTTTATGTTAACAACGTTGCTTCCGATAAAAACAAGTTTAACGCAGTGAACGTTGCACTCGGTACCCGCGCAAAGTTCTTTCACGCCGCCATTGCAAAATGCAACAAGTCTACCTTGGCTGATAGATATTCTACCATAAAAAAATCGATCATCGATTTTTTTCTGCCGCCGGAAAACCAACGCCTTACAAGCTTACTCTCGGGCGTTTCGCTAGGCGACCGGAAACCGAGTATGCAGCTTTCCGAGATGCGCAGAATGGGAGGAGAAGGATGTTCCGATAGCATCCTATCTAACATTTGGTTACGCGCCTTGCCAACTACAGTTCGTTCCATTATTGCTGCAATGCCATCCGCATCGCTTGATGATCAAGCCAGCGTAGCGGATAAAATCCTCGAAGCGCCTAGCAATGCCATTTGCACCGTGAATGAGATCTATACTCCTGCCGCAGCCTGCAGTATAGAAGCCCGCATCGATGCACTCTCTCGCCGCCTAGATGAAGTCCTAACAGCTGATCGATATTCGTATGCAGATAGCAACTCACATAGCATTTCTCGATCCAGACAGCGTCATCCGTCTAGCCAGCCATGGGGGCAACGAACTTCTAGCGCCATGCGATCACGCACACCATCACGCGCGCCGCTGGATTTGTTGGTTCCACTATCGCCATGGAAACAAGGCAGAGAAGTGTGAGAAGGAGCACTCTAACGATACAAACACTAAGTGTATTTTTTTCGACGAGCATCTGCCAGTTTACTCCCGAAAAAAATAGTGCGTTTCTCTCTACACTCTTACACTCATCCTGGCCGAGACACTCTCATCAACCCAGCCGAGACCGTGAGCACCAGCTACAACGCATCCTCACCGCAGCAGCGCAGCAGCAACAGCTTACCACTACAATCAAGCCCCACGCTAAACACCACCATCACCAACATCAGACAGATTCCTGATCGACACCGGCGCCGAGATTTCCGTCATACCACCATCCGCCAAGGACAGAATGAATCCGATGCCAGCCAGAAAACTCTTCGCTGCAAACGGCAGCTCAATCGGTACGTACGGCACAAAAAACCTGACCCTAGACATCGGTCTAAACCAATCATTGACATGGCCATTTACAATAGCAGATGTAGATTCGCATATTATCGGTGCTGATTTTTAAAACACTTCGATCTACTCGTAGATACAGTATCGGACATAATGATAGGGCCTTGGTTTTTTCAACGCACCATGCACCCGTTTGGACAGGTTTATGTGTGGTTTGTATGTGTTTGTGTGTGTGTGTGTGCATGTGTATGTGTGCATGTGTGCGTGTGTGTGTGTGTGTGTGTGTGGTGGTGTGTGTGTGTGGTGTGTGTGTGTGTGTGTGTGGTGTGTGTGTGTGTGTGTGTGTGTGTGTGTGTATGTGAGCGCGCGCGCGCATGTGTGTGTGTTTATGTGTATTTATGTTTGAGTGTGTATTGGTGTGTGTGTTTGTGTCACAAGTATGTCGTTTCGGATAGATTTGTTAGTAATTTTTTTGTGTTTTGGGTTAAGTTTTTGTTGTAATAAGCAGGACCATCGCCCTCGCGATCAGTGTTTCTTCGATATATTAACAATTTAACGGTCTTCTTTCGCCGTGGTCTTCTGAGGACGTCCGGTTGACTCGTGCGTTTCGGTTGTCCAAGTGCGTTTCGTTTGTCCAAGCACGTTTCGGTTGTCCGAAGCGCGTTTGCCACAAAAGTGCGCGATCGTTCCATTATGAACTCGATCGTTTTGCGCTTAATGCCAGCAGCAGCCAGTCGCTTTATCATATGGTGCTGATAATCGGTACAATGTTTACCTCGACCCATTGTTACTAACATTGCTTGCTTGGACCGTCAAGAACGCGCTGGTTAAAAACTTGGACACGGCTCAACCCGTGCTCAGCCTGCGTTCTGATTCTACACGTGATGAATTACATCGTTGTAGAGCAGCGAAAAAAGTGTATGGATAAAAACTATCTATGAGTAAGCGAGTGAGCATCAACCCATTTAAATCGAGAACAGAATACTGCCGCGCTCATGAAACAAAACGCCCATTGCAAAGAACAACTGCGCGCCAGCTCAATGCACGCACAAAGTTTCCTATGCACACCAGCTTCAACGCAGAGATGCACGCTGGCCTTTCAATGGCGTGCACTGAAGAAACACCTGTGAGGGAATTCCGAGTTAATTGCTATTGTGCGCGTTTCCATTTCGCATCGCTGTCGCATTCACATTCATGAAACAGCACACCTGCGTTCTCGTCCGAAGAACATTCGCTGCTATCGATGCAAACTTTAGCTTTCATCCAAGTGTGAACGCACGCTGTTTCACATGATAACACACATAATCAGAATGCTTTCAACGCAATATGAAAGCATGTCAAGCTACGTTTCTTCAGACAAAAACCCGCGCACTCGCATTCACACACACACACACACACACACACACACACACACACACACACACACACACACACACACACACACAAGTAACGTGGTAAAACAAGTGCACGGTGCGATGAAAAAATAGAGTCCTATCTTCATGTCCGATACTGTATCAAACGCAACAAGCTAATTAAAAACAAAAGACACATCACTAATACATTACCAGTATTCGCATGTAGTTCAAACGATAGCTTCTCACACCTCTTAAACGAATACAAAGATATCACGATACTCGATAACACACGCAAAGCAGTCAATACAAACGTAACACATCAAATCATTACCACCGGTCCACCCGTCTTTTGCCGTCCACGTCGTTTGGACCCAGAAAGGTTACGTGAAGCAAAAGCTGAATTTACTTCCTCATAAAAAACGGCATTTGTAAACCATCGAAAAGCTGTTGGGCAAGCCCTTTACACCTCGTAAAGAAACCAGATGGAAAATGGCGACCCTGTGGTGACTATAGGAGCTTGAATGCTATTACCGTTCCCGACCGGTATCCCGTGCCCCACATTCAAGATTTTTCAAATATTTTGTAAAACATAAAAATATTTTCATGCATCGACTTGCAACGTGCATATCATCAAATACCTGTGGCTCCTTAAGACATAACCAAAACAGCCATTTCAACACTCTCACTCCAAACGTCACTGTGATTGGTCGAAGATTCTCTGCGCTCCGACTATTTTCAATATTATTCCGTGAAAACCTGTTTCTTTGCTGAACCTGTTGTTAGTGTAGGTGACTTCATTGCCTGGTTTTGTTTAACAACTGGATTATTTACCGTCAATCACCTGGAAACGTTTTCCGACCCACAATCATTACGTCGCTCCAACATCACAATCAATCGCTCATCCACAAAGCAATGGCTGGTATTTGTTCCGCCTGCGCCAACGACATCGTAGCTGCTGATCGCATTGCGAAATGCCAGGGTTGGTGCAACTCTGAGTTTCACTTCTCATACAGCGGACTTTCTGAGGAACTGTCCGCTACTATAGAGTCCTGCATATGGTGATTTCCGAAATATTTTTTTATTAATAACAACTTTTTATTCCGTCCAATCGAATAGTCGCGTCCATCCTTGCTAAGATCAATCACAAGACTGACGATTCTCCTTCTCTCCTCGAAAAGCCTCCTATTTTGACATTTCCATACGAACGGATGTATCGCCTCTCGCTATCTCACTCTCTCTGCGATTAGCCTGATTTTTATTTTGAATGCGCCGATACTTTTCGTTAATCGCTATTCTATATTAACTGTTTTCATGTTTCTACTTAATAAACTTATATTTGTATGTTCTTATCTGATTATCTGATCATTATTAAATGATTGTTACTTGCCTTATTCGAATCTATGATATATATTTATTTTCCTGGCTGCTCTCGATCCCTACATCCTTCTCCTCGCCTACTCTTTATGGTTTAGTAGTTGTAGTTTCCGACTATGGGTTTGTAGAATATTATTCTTCAGTTTAATCTCTTACTTAAGTTTAATCTACTTTGCTATTTAGACTACGTATATCTTGCGATAACTTTGATTTGGTTTATGATTCTATGACCACTGGTTTTTATGAGTAGTAATCTCGTAGAGATTATATGATATATAGAATAAAAATACTACTCTCTGTTCCTATTTCCTTATTTTCCTAAAATAAAAATTCTGTTTCCTCAATTTGCCTAGAGTTTTTTTTTGTTATTTTCGTGATTTTTGGTTTTGTAATAGATAAAATCAGTAATAATGTTCGCCATTTGCATCAACCTTGACTTCGTTTTCCCGAATATGGCGCTGATATTGCCTGCAGCCGTATAATAGTCATGGCATATTTCCTTGAATTCTTGAAAATCTCTAACTTGTTGTATATCCATGAGTCTAATTTTTGAATTCATAATCCTGGTGCTGTATCCCCCGCATTGCTCCATTATGTCTTCATAGTAAAATGTTGTTGCTATCCTTCCATCGTGAAGACGTGATGTCGGTGTCAATTTTCCCAAACTTTAGATGGCTGTCCTTACTGAAAAGAAAGGTTACGTGAATAATAAATATGAATTTTCTAATACATTATTCTGTTAACGTTATTTTGGTTCCTGGTTTCCTCTATTTTGATCTGTTCTTCCTGATCCTATGTATTGCAGTAAATTTTCAATTTCCGTTGAAACTCGCTGTTCTTGTCGATTTTTCATTCTTCTGCTATTGTCATCAGGGTAGATCTTTAATATCTGTAATATACAATATGAACTGTAGTTTTTTTATTGATACGTTATAATAAAAATGTGATTTTTGATGTCTGTTAGCAGTAACCATTCCGCTTGTAATCATGTGATTGTCTAGTTCTTCAATCTTGGCTCTGTAAATTCTCTACATGGTGTGCTTCTAACGGTTTAGTCCTGTGTCCTGAAAAATGTTCTGTCTTGTCTTTCTTCCGATCCTCTACAAGTATAACTCATGCTTATAGTGTCTGTGATGTCCCTATTCCCCGTGTGTCCTTGTCTAAGGATCTTGGCGTCTTCTTTGACCCGAGTCTCTCTTTCAAAGAGCACACCGACTATGTCATCAACAAGGCCAACAAAAGTCTTGGTTATATTTGTCGCATGTCCACTGAAATTCGTGATCCTTTTTGTCTCAAGTCCCTTTATTGTTTTTGGGTCCGTTCCGTACTAGAATAAGCCTGTGTCATCTGGTCTCCTGTCCAATTATCTCTGCTCCAAAGGATTGAGAGTATCCAGAGACGTTTTACGAGGATCGTATTTCGTAGGTCGCTGGGTCATCACTCTATTCCGGTTCCTTCGTATGACGATAGATGCACTCTATTAGGCCTTGCCAAGTTGGAGCACCGCCTCTCGGTCGCTCAGGCTTCTTTCGTTGCTGGCATATTGCTTAATACGATTGATACTCCTTCCAACTCCTCCGCGAATAATTGTATGCTATAGTCAGTAAGCACTATTGCTGTAATCCAACGTGGCCGAGCAATTAATAAAATAAAATAAAATAAAATAAATAAAATTTATTTTTACTACGAAGTCGTTGTGGAAAAAAGATACTAGTTTTGTTTCCATTCGTGATGGGATTCCCTGTCCTCTTTGTATTTAAACAATTTTGTTGTTCATTAGCTGACGTCGGGTTATGGCATACTACACTCAAAATATTTTGAATAAAACTAATCCACATCTGTTGTAGAGTATCAACATCAAAATCAAATATCCTACCTGTAGTGAACTTGTCACTTAGTGCCGTTTCTGAATTAAGACGGATTGTATTTGCACTTTTATATAAACTCACTTTTATTTTGTCACTTTACTTATATTTAATAGCGTGGTTGGCTTCTACGGATTAGCGAAATTATTTTTGCGCGGCGGACTGGACTGCGTTATCTTACTGATACAACAACTCTCTTCTAGCTACGCGCGAGCTTCCATTTATACGAAATAATTACATTGCGCTTATGGGCATATTTAGCTTATCCGCTCCGTTATGCATGATTACAATTTATTATCCTGCTCTATCTCCTGCATTATGCGTACGTGACTTTTTGCGTACATTAGGTAACATCGTCCCTCCATGTGTATTATCCTACTGCGCAATTGGATGAACTCTATTAAATTTTCCCTATTTATCTAGTTGGTTCGGATTAGAACATATTGCACTTTTATGTCTAATATTTGTGTGCATCTAATTACAGTAATGTATGTTCTGATAATGTTTAATCTAAAATTTTGTACTTGTAAAAACTATTTCTCTTGAGTGTGTTGGTGAATACGATCACGCCACTTATCATGCTATTTCATTCCATCATTAGCTGTTTCATTCTAGCCTTAGTGCGGTTTGTGTCTAGGATGTAATGAATTTACTGCAGATTATTATAGCGGATGTTATACTAATAATTGTGTCTTTGCTATTCTAATCTAATTCTAATTTGCTAAGTCTAATAGTGTCGGGTGTCGAACCTATGCTACATACCCATTACTTGAAGGTTCAGGTACAGTTTAAACTCGGTAATTTCTTATATGTAAATTTACTCTAAATTAGTTCTAGTTCGCCAATCTATGGCTCTCTCTGTAAAGTATTTCAGTCATCAACAATTTTATCTAAAGCAACCTCGTTTGTTAAGTGCTTTACTAGTGTTATTCTTATTTCTGTATTGCTCCATTTAAAGTGCCATTGCATTTAAACATATAAAAAAAATTATATACGCCACGTTCCATCATATACCCTAGTTAAACCAGAATCCACGTCCTTCTTTGTACATTGTATGATGTTTATAATCTGGTATATAAACACAAAAAAATAGAAGAACTACTTCTTAGATAGCGTCTACTTGCACATTATTTTAGGAAATTTTGATTGATATTCTAATATGTTTCACCATAGGACTGAAGAACAGACAGTTATTAAGCAGCCCTTTTATATCTATTAGCTTTGTTGTAAGCGAAAACTACGAATCCCTTGTAGATTGTTCCTTTCTTCTCTCAATTAATTTAGTTAATTTTAATTAATATTAATTAGTTTTACGTCAATAACTGTTAACTTTTACTAGATGTTAAGTAGTTTATATTACTTTTTGTTCTAGAATTATATTTTAATTTATGTTATATTTTATCGATTGAGTTGTCTGATTGTTTTGTCAAACACTAGAAAATTATTAGCCAGCCATCAATTCTATCTCTAGAGTATTATTGTGATTATCTGGCTGAAACAACCATTTAGACCATTTCTGCACCGGTAAGGTGAATACAATAGCGACTCTAATTAGCTCGGGACCTCTTCAATTTTTCTAATCTCTATAGTTTGTTTCACAGCTCTTTCAATTCCAGTACATCTTCTTCTAATTTAGAAATGATCTCAAAACTGTATATTCTTAATTTGCCCACGGTTTTGTCAGTAAGCGATTCTGTAAAGGCCTTATTAGTAGTTACCGACCTCTGGATATTAAATTTTTTTTCTTTGCCGTTAACTATTCTCAATATTAATTAAAATTCTGCAATTATTTTCGATGACAATTCAAGGATAAATAAACTAAAAAATAATTTCATACATTTTTAAGTTTTTTTTTTTTTATTATTGACCATCAACTGGGTAACATTGCTTGAAATCCATCCCGTTTGGATACCAGGTTAAATGAAAGATGCTTGCTTTTCAAAATATCAGCTCAAAATATATAATTTTTCATGAACTCGATCGAAGTAATATATTCAATATACGAGCAATTTACGGCTAAATATAGAATTATTTCAGTCCAATTCCAACTATATTCCTACCCATAAAAGATGTCTAAAGTAAACCATCTCGTGCAAAGCCACGATCACTAATATGGATCGCATTAATAAAACTTCAATGGACGAACCCATATTTACTTTATGTATCGTGTTTGTACGTTAAATTCAGTAACTCTAGAAGTTTCTCATCCGGTCCTCCTAGTCCATGTTTTAGTTCAATGTATGAAATGTAATATTCAAGCAAACTCAGATGAATATAATGTAAAAATTGAGCAATCTCGTCATGTAGCCCTCCTAGAGGAGTTCATAGTACTTTTTGATGTATAGTAAACCACAACTTCTAATATATTCATTTGTTTCGCTACTCATACATCCAATTCTTGAATTATTATTGCAAGTAACCCTCCCAGAGGCGTCATGGTTTTTTTTTAATTATTAATCCTGGTACATCTTTCAGTATCAATAATGTTAATTTTATTATAATTTTTTTTTTCGTCGTCTATATGTGAAGCTCCCAGAGGCGCCGATGATTTATTTTGTTATAACAAGTATAGCCCTTCCAGAAGCGTCATTGTATAACGAATTCTCACTTCATGTAACCATCCTAGAGCCGTCTATGGTCTTGTTATTTATTGCAAGTAGAGCCCTCTCAGAGGCGTCACTGTCTTTTACCATTTTTTGGATTATTTATTCTTGTTAATTTTTTAGTCTTAATATTGTTTCTTTCATTTTTTCTTTCAGTATTACTACATGTAGCCCTCCCAGAGGCGTCCATGATTGAATTTGTTATAACAAGTATAGTCCTCCCAGAGGCGTCCATGGTTTTGTTCTTAATTGCAAGTAGCGCCCTCTAAGAGGCGTCATTGTCTTTCACCATTTTTGAGTTATTTATTCTTGTTAAATTTTCATTCATCATATTGTTTCGTTTTTATTAAGTATTACTACATGTAGCCATCCCAGAGGCGTCCGTGGTTTTGTTTTTTATTACAAGTATAGCCCTCCCAGAGGCGTCATTGTATTTTATCATATTTTTCTTGTTGAAATTATTTATTCTGGTTCATTTTACAGTATTAATATTATTTGAATTATTATTTTATTTATTATTTCTACATGTATCCTTCCAAGAGGCGTCCATGGTTTTGTTCTGTATTGAAAGTATAGGCCTGCCAGAAGAGTCATTGAATTTGAACATTTTATTTGATTTTGTAAATAATTATCCTGGTTTAGTCTTTAGTATTTTTAATTTATTTATTACAACTTCTTGTAGCCCTCCCAGAGGCGTCCATGGTTTGTATAAATACATTTTTGAAAAATAGATGCGTTCATACGTCGCTCTCGAGTGAGCAAGTAGGCACTCTAGCCATACCTCAAATATCCCATTCAGAGGCGTCGATCAATTCTTTAATACAATTTTAGCCTTCCCATAGGCTTAATTTCAATTTTTCGAAATGCAATAATTTCAAATTTCGTTATTTAACACATTTTTGTTTTTATTTTTAAAGATTTGAATTCTTGTTTCACCATAGTGATCAATTTGGATGATCGGATTATGGCCATTAACATGACAACTGTGCGATCATTTCCAAATGTCAATATAATCTTTTGTTTGCCGTGTTTCGTCTCCCCATAAGCAAGCAAGCATGCAAATTTAACAATTCTTTACCATCAAACAAAAACCGATCCGTTTTCAAAACTACACTAAAACAATGAAATTGCCACTCCGTTACAAGAAGCAAAGAAAACAAGGAACGTACATACCAAATTTCGTCGAACAATTCCACCACCAGCCATCTCGAAATGCCGCGGCAACAATGATGCATCTTTGAACAATTTGATGCGAAAGTACAGGACGGAGACCGCCGACTTCATTTTCTCGGTCCGCTGATCATTCTTATTGTTTTCATCAGAAGCGTTCGATGTACCGACTTGCGCCATTGTGGTGATTTCCGAAATATTTTTTTTATTAATAACAACTTTTTATTCCGTCCAATCGAATAGTCGCGTCCATTCTTGCTAAGATCAATCACAAGACTGACGATTCTCCTCCTCTCCTCGAAAAGCCTCCTATTTTGACATTTCCATACGAACGGATGTATCGCCTCTCGCTATCTCACTCTCTCCGCGATTAGCCTGATTTTTATTTTGAATGCGCCGATACTTTTCGTTAATCGCTATTCTATCTTAACTGTTTTCATGTTTCTACTTAATAAACTTATATTTGTATGTTCTTATCTGATTATCTGATCATTATTAAATGATTGTTACTTGCCTTATTCGAATCTATGATATATATTTATTTTCCTGGCTGCTCTCGATCCCTACACTGTGCACAACTTTTGTTGGGCCTGTAAAGCTTATGTAAAGTTTCACAAGGATCCGCGTACGGCTGTGTTGAGGTCTTCCACCCCGTACACTCACACTTCTGTCGACCTACTGTCCAGCATAGCCGACCTTAAAGTGAGCCTGCGTAGCGAGCTGTCACAACAGATCACAGATAATAAGCGCGAGCTCCTGAAAGTGCTTAAGGACGAGATCCGTTCTTGTCTGTTTTCGTCGAACATCGCCACTGATTTGCTGTCACAACAACCCATTCATCGCAAACCAGCATCATCGAATCCAGGATTGTTTACTTCAGGGGTCAACAATATTACATCGTCACAACAGTTTCCATCCTTGGCCACTTCATTTAGTGTAACTGCGAGCGGACCGTCGTCCAACACTACCATGTCACCACCTATTAAGCCGCTATCACCACTACTTAGAGGATCCGGATCGCCGCTTGCCTCGGATTCATTGGATATCATTCCACACACTGACATGCTAATGTGGCTATTCTTTACACGTTTTGCCCCATCGGTCACCACTGAGCAAATCTCACACATGGTGCAAGTACGTCTAGCACTCGACAAGCGGGATGTGTTCGTTCACCGTCTGACGAAATTTGGCGCTGACACCAGTACACTCTCATTTGTCTCATTTAAGGTGGGCATACCAGTCACTCTACGCAGCAAGGTTCTCTCACCTGAGACATGGCCCTCCGCTCTAACGTACCGTGAGTTCCGTGACTTACTTACTTACTTATCCGGCACTACAACCGCTTTGCGGTCTTGGCCTGCCTCAGGAGTGTCCGAAACCGCTCACGGTCTCGCGCCTTCGTCTGCCAGTCCGTTATCCCGGCCTTAATGGCGGACGCCTCCACGCCATCTTGCCACCTCAATTTGGGCCTACCACGCCTCCTCTGTCCTTGTGGACGGCCTTAAAAGACTTTACGGGCTGGGTCGTCCGTTTCCATGCGTAGAACATGGCCAGCCCACCGGAGCCTGGCGAGCTTAATACGCTGGTACGATCCCTTGGTAGGCTTCTGCTACATAGGAGAGCCGCAGACCAATGATGTCTATATCATCAGCGTATGCCAGGATCTGGGTTGACTTATAGAAGATGGTTCCCGTAGTCTCCACCCTCGAGTCACGGATGGCCCTCTCTAGCGCCAGGTTGAATAAGAGACAAGCTAGCCCGTCCCCCTGGCGCAGACCCTTGGTGGTAGCAAAAGGTCCTGAGAGTTTTCCATCCACCCTCACCTGGCATGTGACGTTGGAGTTCCGTGACTATCGGACCAATAATATTAACACTAATGCTCTCCCAGCCGCCGATACCAATTCGATGCTTTAACCTACACTCGATCACCCTGCCACTCTCACTACAGACACTTATCGTAATTCTCTCCCACGGTTTGGATTGAGCACTCCGATACCAACTGCCAATACAGATCAGCCCGCGCAGCCTGTTGCGAATTCATATTATATGACCACCACAGATGCAGCTTTGTTTACAACCGAACCACAACAGGACCTTAATGAGCGAATGCCTGTCACAACCACACCTACCAGGCCGCCTCCGGAATGCTTAGCCGCGCCTAAAAAAAGACCGAAGCGCGGAAACGCTAAACGGACTGATGAATCTGCTGACGCTGGCCCGTCAGATGAATAGCAATCTTGCACTGCATCCGGCGATGCACCTCGCTCAACTCTTCCCAGTCTCTCTATCTACTACCAAAATGTACGTGGTCTACGAACGAAAACTACAAATCTTCGCCTGGCGCTATCAGAATCAGCATATGATTTTATCATTCTCACTGAGACTTGGCTTACTCAGTCCATACCTTCTTCGCTCCTCATTGACGATCACTATCATATCTACAGGTGCGATAGGAATCTTTCCAACAGTGCCCTCTCACGTGGTGGGAGTGTTTTAATTGCATGTTCCTCTTCAATACCGACATGTGAAATCGCATCGCCTAGTACCATACTGCAACAACTTTGGATCAAAACATTGCTGCCAGGTGTCTCTGTTTACATCGGCGTTGTTTACATTCCGCCTAGTCATGCGAATGACCCCGCAGTGATGAACGCTTTACATGATATTGTACGTGAAATTTAGAGCCGCATTAAAGAGAGCGATTTATTATACGTCTTCGGAGACTTCAATAAACCTGATATCAGATGGGAGCTGACTAATACATCAGAAGCCACCGATTGCTCTCCATGTTATTGTGTCATGCATTATGCACCTTTATGCAATTCCGTGGCTAATACCGATTTCGTTGATGGGTTGCATAGTTGCGGTTTATTTCAGTTGAGTGGTATTGCAAATCAATCTGGGCGTCAATTGGATCTGGTCTTCGCAATCCTAGCCGCAACCAATATTTTGTGCGACTCAATCACACCTCTGCACTCTGTGAATGGTACTTCGGCTCTAGAGAACTCCCTCCCATACGTAACACACTGTAGTATTCCACTTCTCAGTGAGGACTTTCATCATCCTTCATTAGATATGATGATTTATTACCCCGTACAAGTATCCCACACCACCAACAGTCACACTCGCAGTACAGTCAATAGAAATTTCTTCAAAACGAATGTGGAACGTATGAATACTCTTATTGTGTCGTTCGACCGCAATTTTGACTGCTCCAACTTTGCCACTGTTGGGTGCGTACGTGCAGGGCACTCACGCGCCCTCTCCGCGAGATGTTTTCTCTCTCGTCGGTTAATGGGCACGAGTGTCCTTAGCGAGAGATTCGTCCCGATCCGCGAAGATCGTTACTCGTTACACGATCGGGATGCGAGCAGCAGTCGGGATACAGCTAGCAACGAGTGTGGTGTGGTGTTATTACAAGGCGGAAATAAATTAAGTTTATTTATTGTAATATAATTTACGTTGTGTTTTATACACTTGTCCGCCCACATATCACACGGCGAACGTAAAAGCCACTATCGACGAAGCCACCGATTTCTTTAGCGTTTTTATGCGCTCAGCGATTAACTCCTGCGTTCCTGTTGCTCAACGAAAGTCTGACCCCGATTGGTCTAATGCATCTTTAAGACGGTTTAAAAAAATAAAATCAACAGCCTACGCGGATTACAGTAGAACGAGATCATCGCTGCATAGGAGAATTTGTTTCGACGCACTGAACAATTATCGTCGACAAAATCGTGTGCTCTACCGCTCCTTCATTCGCCGTACTGAAAGGCAGCTGTTTTCTAAGCCGACACGGTTCTGGAGCTTCTGGAACAAACGGCACAATATAAGAAGTATCCCTCCGTCAATGAGCTACAATGGCCGAACTAGTATCGATACACCCGATATTTGCAACACTTTTGCCAATCGTTTCGCTGATGCATTCACCCTTCCTGTTCACAATCCTAACACACTAGCTGAGGCCACTCGCAATACTCCATCGGATGCTATCGATTTCATTACACCCACAATTGACGAAGCATTAGTTGCGCGCACACTCAGCGATATAAAACCCTCTACATCATCTGGACCTGACAATATTCCCGCATACATTTTGAAGCACTGCCGTCAATCTCTCGCACCCATTCTTGCCAAAATATTTAATGATTCCCTTATGCGTGGCACGTATCCTGCGTCCTGGAAACACGCGCGAATGGTTCCTATCCATAAAAAGACAGTCGACTTCATGCTAGTAATTATCGTGGCATTGTTTCCCTATGCGCTTGTGCAAAGGTGTTTGAGCTCATTCTATACAATCCGCTACTCACAGCAGTTCAAAACTATATGAGCCCTAGTCAGCATGGATTTCTCCCAAGGAGATCTTCCACCACAAATCTTGCTGAATTTGTTGGTTTCTGCTTCGACAACATGGATCGTGGTACTCAAGTTGATGCAGTATATATCGAGGGCTGCGTTCGATAGTATCTCTCATGATATTCTACTCTCGAAGCTAATAAAACTCGGTTTCCTGGACTGGCACATCACCTGGCTGCGTTCATACTTAACTGGTCGTTCGTAATACATAAGCATAGGATCTCATCGCTCTCACTCCTTCTCCAGCTCCTCCGGAGTGCCTCAAGGGAGTAACTTGGGACCGCTACTCTTCCTCATCTATATAAATGATCTATCTTTCGTTTTACCGCCAGGCCAACACCTAAAGTACGCCGACGATGTAAAAATATTCGCTCCAGTTAGAAACGACAGTGACTGTGTACGCCTTCAAATGATCCTTGAGAATCTCGCCAGCTGGTGCAGCAGAAACGCCCTCCAAGTGTGTGCTGATAAATGCCAGTGTATATCATTCAGCAGAGCCCGTCACCCCATCACGTTTACATACACTATGCTCAACACGGCTTTGGTTCGCACGCCATGTATCCGTCATCTGGGGATGCTACTCGATCAGAAGATGTCATTTCGCCCTCACATTGATAGCGTTGTTGCGAAGGGAAATCAGCTACTTGGTCTAATTACGCGGACCTGTAGCGAGTTTACCGATCCCATGTGCGTCAAGTCGATCTTCTGTGCCATCATAAGGTCGTGCCTGGAGTACTGCTGTCCGATCTGGTGCCCGCTTGGCGTTGGTGACATCAATCGCCTCGAAGCCATTCAACGGAGACTCACCAGGTACGCGGTTCGACTCCTTCCATGGCAATCCCACCACGCTCGGCCCTCCTACCATCAGCGGTGTCTGCTTCTCGGACTTGAACCACTCTGCTCTCGACGTAAAAACGCCCAATGCCTTTTCATATTCCGGCTCCTTAACGGAGAGATCGATTCCCCGGCATTACTAGCCAGCATCATTTGTTCGCTCCCTGTCGGATTCTGAGATCCAATTTCCATCTCCGTGTACCGCGTACCCGCAACAACCATAGCCAGGGACACCCCATTATACGTATGCCCCTCGAGTTCAATGAAGTGTTAGATTTGTTCGATTTTAGTATGTCTACATCTACGTTCAAGGAGAAATTGCGTCTACGTCACATTTAATGTAAGCATATAACTAGAGGTCTATTTATATGTTATAAATGATTGTTATATATATTTTAATTCAATTATAAGGTTGCCGATTAGACACGATGGTCCGTCGGTTGTGTATGAAATAAATAAATAAATAAATAAAACACCATCCGGGTTATTTGAATTTGATTTTATGACATTTGGCCTTCGAAACGCAGGACAAACGATACAACGGCACTTGCATTCCATCCTTGGCGATCTAGATTTTGTTTTTCCGTATGTTGACGATTTATGCGTCGCCTCTGAGAACGAAGAACAGCATCACCAACATTTGCGCATATTGTTCGAACTCAAACGTTCGAGAACTCAAACGTAGAACGGACTAACGATTAATCCAACAAAAAGTCAAATAGCGCAAACAAAAGTAGAATTTCTCGGTCATCTTGTAACCGCAGATGGTATTAAACCAAAACCCAGCAAGGTTCAAGCTACTTTTGATTTCCCGAAACCAACCATAGCCAGACAAATTAAACGCTTCCTTGGCACGATAAATTTGTACCGGCGTTTTATACCGCATGCAGCAGAACGCCAACAAATTTTGCACGGTATGATGAATGGCAACATAAAAAATGACTCCACTATACTTACCTGGGATGAAAACAAAACACAAGCATTTGAACAATGCAAACACGATCTGGCAAACGCAGCTTTATTAGCTCACCCTTCACCAAATGCAAAGCTCACCTTAGATGTTGACGCTTCAAGTCATGCTTTAGGAGCTCCATTAAATCAGTTGACTGACAAGGGTATCGAACCTCTCGCATTCTTTTCTAAGAAATTGTCACCTGCGATTAAAAAAGCCAGCACGTATGATCGCGAACTTTATGCTGCATACGAATCGATAAAGCATTTTCAAGATCTTTTGGAAGCACATGAATTTATCGTGTACACGGATCACAAACCGTTAACCACTGCATTTGATCAAAAACTCGAAAGAGCCAATCCCACGCAACAAAGAAGACTGCTTTTCATCAGCGAGTACACCACCGATATACGACACGTGGCCGGCAAACACAACCTAGTAGCAGATATGTTAAGCCGTATAGATAGTGTTGCGACGAAACCGTTCGACACCCTTGGCGATTGAGCACCCCTGAGACGAAAGTCTCACCGGGCGAACGCCAAGAGAAGTGCAATGAAAGACAGAGTAGACCGTCAGCAGAAGCAATCCAACCAGCGAGGAGAACGGAGCAGAATACAAATCCGCAAGAGTGACGAAGATTAGTAAGGAAGCGTAAATATTCAGATTAGTGAAGGGACGAGAAAAGTGAGTGAAAAAGTAAATTGAAATGTGATCGTGTATGTCATAAAATATTTTAAATATAGTTTCAGAACCGTGTCAAAGGCGGTTAACGAAAAATCATCCCAACATTTTCGGAAATTTTCTCTGACATCAGAGAAGAAGTAAGATGGACAGCACACCGAAGTGCCAGCTGTGCAACCGACCCGAAGAAGAGCAAGCCACGATGGAAAAATGCTGCTTGTGTACGAAATGGGAGCATGCTGAGTGTGCAGGACTGTTCGTGGAGATCAAAGATCCAGCATCGAGGTATGTATGCTCGAAGTGAAAGTGAAGCAGGAAACCACAGCTGCTAAATTTCGTGACGATCGGGACACAGCCAGTTTAAAGCCTTCAGTGCGGTCCAAGAAAGGGTCAGTGGTTTCTACTAAAAGGAGCGAGAGGATTGCGCAAGGAAGTGTACCTTCCACTCTTATCTCAGTGAACGTGGAAGAGCAGCTTAAGCTGGTTGAAGAAGAGAAACGCTTAAGAGAACGCGAAATAGAAGAGAAGCGAGAGCTGAAACGCCGCGAGAATGCAGAGTTAGCCCGCCAACTAGAGGAAAAGAGAAAGCTGGCCGAGGAAGAAAGTCTTCTTCGGGAGAGAGAGCTTAAAGCCGAAGCGGAGATGAACGCTCTCGAAACCAGCGTACGTCGTGAATCACTCGAGAAAAAGCGCGAGCTGCTGTTGCAACAATCTCGCGCCAGCAACCTGGGTTCACAGCAGAGCTATAGTGAGAAGGTAGTGTGCTGGCTTAGAAAGAGTGAAGAAATGCCTGGAGAAAAGGAAAGGGAGAAAGCTGTCTCTCGCGCCAGCTCGATGCTAATGAATTTACAGCCTTTTGTAACATCGAGTGCCAGAAAGAGAACGAACGAAAAGACCATGGTGGAGGAACGAGTGAAAGAACAATTGGATCTATCAGGGAGACAGATAGCCGCACGTCACGTACTTGGTAAAGAAGTTTCCTACTTTAGTGGTGACCCGGAAGATTGGCCGCTATTTTTTAGTACCTTCGAAGAAACATCGCATATTAAAAGAAACAACAAAACGCGTCGAGCAAGGTAATCGCTTCGAAACAGGGCTGCTTTGGAATTCTGACTCTCCAAATTTCCCTGATAGCTACCCTATGGCAGTTAAACGAATGCAAGCACTAGAAAGAAAGTTCGAACAAATGCCGGCACTTGAAGAAAAGGTACGGCAAACTATATCGGAATATGAAGCAAAGGGATACGCACACAAAGCTAGCCTAGAAGAACTTTCATCTCAGGCAGTTGATAAAATATGGTATCTGCCATTGGGGGTGGTACAAAATCCAAAGAAGCCAGGCAAGATAAGGTTGATCTGGGATGCAGCAGCAAAAGTTGAAGGAGTATCATTCAATCTAAGAATGCTGAAAGGGCCGGATCTTCTGGCCCCGCTGCCACAGATCTTATGTCAGTTTCGACAATTTCCAGTAGCAGTGTCGGGGGATATAATGGAGATGTTCCATCAAATCCGGATTCGTCACCCTGATCGCCAATCACAGCGCTTCGTATATCGCAAGAGCCCTTCAAATCCGATACAAATATATGTAATGGACGTGGCGACGTTCGGTTCTACGTGCTCTCCCGCCGCAGCCCAGTACGTGAAAAATCTAAATGCGCAAGAATACTCAACAGAATTTCCACGGGCTGCTAACGCAATCATAAAAAACCACTACGTAGACGACTATTTGCAGAGCTTCAAGACAGTAGACGAAGCAATACAAATCGTGAAAGAAGTTAGTCTCGTACACTCTAAGGGCGGTTTCACACTTCGTCGATTCATGTCCAACTCGACAGAAGTACTAAAAAGCGTCGGAGACTCAGCGGAAGAAACCTCAAAGGATCTTATGCTAGAACGAGGAGAAAACACGGGGTCAGTCTTAGGAATGAAATGGAAGACAGGCGAAGATGTCTTCACATTCTCCTTCTCCTCCAACGAAAGTATCCAGCATATTCTCCGCGAAGACCATATTCCCTCAAAAAGAGAAGTGTTGAAAGTCGTAATGAGCCTATTTGATCCTATGGGACTTATATCCTTCTTCCTGGTCCATGGGAAAACCCTCATTCAGGAAGTATGGATAAGAGGCATCGATTGGGATGATCAAATACCGGTCGATATATATAAACGATGGCGAGAGTGGACAAATCTACTTCCACAACTAGATGAACTACGCATACCAAGATGCTATTTTCAATCCCCTTACCCTAGAAATATCGATGACATACAGCTGCATGTCTTCGTAGATGCAAGCGAAACCGCGTACTGCGCTGTGGCGTATTTTCGAATAGAGACAGAAGGATCGATCCAACTTGGACTAATAGGTGGTAAAACTAAAGTGGCCCCCCTTAAGACGATATCCATTCCAAGACTAGAACTAAAAGCAGCCGTTCTAGGATGTCGAATGCTGTCCAGTATTAAAGAGCAGCACTCCTTTCCCATAAAACGACATTTCCTATGGAGTGATGCAAATGTTTGCTTGGCATGGATAAAGTCAGCTAACCCTCGACGTTATCAACAGTTCGTCTCCGTGCGAGTGGGGGAAATACTGACCACTACAGATCCACAAGACTGGAGGTGGGTGCCGTCAAAACAAAACGTAGCAGACTTGGCCACCAAGTGGAACACCGGCCCCGAATTAGTGATGGAAAATCCTTGGCTTACCGGTCCTCGATTCCTGCACGAAAAAGAGGACCGATGGCCTCTGAAACAATCCATGCCTGACACCAACGAGGAGGTGAGAGTAACGCACTTATACATCCACTCGGGAGTACCACCAATCGACTTGTCCGGATTCATCCTCTGGAGAAAACTCCTTCGTTCTGCAGCATTCATCATTCGGTACAACAACAATCTACGGAGCAAGGTTAATGGGAAACCATTGCAACTCGGGGTTCTTAAACACCAAGAACTACGGATTGCGGAACTGGCATTATGGAAAATTGCGCAACACGAAGCATTCCCCGATGAAGTTGCAGAGCTGACTAAAACAATGGGAGGCCCTGAAGGACGACATACACTTACTTACTTACTTATCCGGCACTACAACCGCTTTGCGGTCTTGGCCTGCCTTAGGAGTGTCCGAAACCGCTCACGGTCTCGCGCCTTCGTCTGCCAGTCCGTTATCCCGGCCTTAATGGCGGACGCCTCCACGCCATCTTGCCACCTCAATTTGGGCCTACAACGCCTCCTCTGTCCTTGTGGACGGCCTAAAAAGACTTTACGGGCTGGGTCGTCCGTTTCCATGCGTAGAACATGGCCAGCCCACCGGAGCCTGGCGAGCTTGATACGCTGTACGACAGTGAGGTCGCCGTACATCTCGTATAGCTCGTCATTATAGCGGCTCCTCCATTGTCCTTCCACACATACGGGGCCAAGTATCCTTCTGAGCATCTTCCTCTCGAACGCGGCTAAGAGGGCTTCGTCAGATTTGGACAGTGTCCATGTCTCAGAGGCGTATGTGAGTACTGGTACTATATAGGTACTATATAGTCCCAGCTTCGTCCGTCGCGACAGGTTCTTTGAGGTAAACTGCTTTTTCAGGCTGTAGAATGACCGGTTGGCAGCCAGCATCCTTGCGTGCAACTCAGCTTCCATGCTGTTGTCGTTGCTGACCTTTGACCCAAGATAGGTGAATTGTGGGACAACTTCAAAAGTGCGTTCACCTATCTGTACGTCACGCCTACGTAGATTCGGATTATTTATTGGTAGGTCCGCTGATGTTGCCACCATCAGTTTGGTCTTTGCCTCGTTTATCTGCAATCCGAGGCTCTCTGCCGCCTGCTCAATCCCTTGGTAGGCTTCTGCTACATAGGAGAGCCGCAGACCAAGGACGAAGGACGACATACAATTGTTTCCAAATCCAGTCCCATCTACAAGAAGTGGCCTTTCATGGACGGTGATGAAATAATAAGGATGAGAGGACGAATCGGTGCATCCATATACTCCAGCTACGATGCTAAATACCCAGTTATACTTCCAAAGACTAATCATGTAACATTTCTTATTGCAGGTTGGTACCACATCCAGTATCGACACGCAAACAGAGAGACAGTGGTAAATGAAATTCGTCAACGCTTCGACAATCCCAACCTGAGAGCACTAGTGAAGAAGGTGACTGATGTATGCTCATACTGTAGAGTGATGAGGAGATATCCCAAGCTACCACCAATGGCTCCTCTGCCTAAGACACGTCTCGCAGCATTTACAAGACCATTCAGTTACACAGGTTTAGACTATTTCGGTCCGGTACTGGTACGAGTAGGACGAGCAAACGCGAAACGGTGGGTAGCACTTTTTACGTGCCTAACAGTTAGGGCGGTCCATCTAGAAGTAGTCCATTCTTTGAGCACAGAATCTTGCATTATGGCAGTGAAACGATTTATGGCCAGAAGAGGTACACCATTAGAATTCTGGTCAGACAATGCAACCTGTTTTCAAGGAGTTAGTAACGAGCTTAGAATGGAGCTCGACGAAACCCTTGCGTTGACATTTACGAGTCCACATACTAGTTGGAACTTTATACCCCCAGCAACGCCACACATGGGCGGCGCATGGGAAAGACTGGTGCGATCAGTGAAAACGGCGATTAGTAGCATAATAGACGCGCCTAGAAAACCTGACGATGAGACGTTAGAAACCATACTGCTAGAAGCAGAGATGATTATAAATTCTAGACCATTAACATACATTCCACTAGAATCGGCGGATCAAGAGTCTTTGACGCCTAATCATTTTCTACTAGGTACCTCAGATGGATCAAAACCAATACTATCGCCAGAAGTAGACAAAAAAACAACCCTCAGGAGTAGTTGGAAACTATCGCTGTACATTACGGATCAGTTTTGGCAGAGATGGATCAAAGAATATCTTCCTGTTATTACAAGAAGAAGCAAATGGTTCGACGAGGTTAGGGAACTAAAACCGGGGGATCTCGTGTTGATAGTAGGTGGCACAACTAGAGGACAGTGGACTCGGGGAAGGATAGAGAAGGTAATACCAGGGAAAGATGGGCGAGTGAGAGAGGCATTAGTTCGTACGTCGAACGGAGTAAGGGCTTGGTACTTGTTCCGACGCAGCGTATCGCAACGCATTGCGTGACGCAAGCTGGTATCTGTTCGCTGCGTTCTGCATGGATGTGTCAACGCATTTTACAAAGAAAAACATTAACAAACAGCAATAATGCCTATTATTTATAGGCTTTACAACTGATTATAATGTTAAATAACAACTGTAAAATCCTTTCCAGTTGTACCAAAAACAGTGCAAAGCATGTTCACGTTTTTTGCATATTGTGTACTGACCCGCACACACCTGTTTTGCAGAAATTACGCAATTATTTTCTCTACATTTATTTTGTTTTGTTTATAAAATTATTTAGTAGTCCAATTACAAGCAAAATTGCGCTCGAAACAATTTAACGTGAAAAAATATCGATTTTCACCCGATATGGTTAAATTATTTTGACAGACACATCACGTCGTGCGTCGGAATAGAATTTTTTCTACTTTGACGCTGCGTCGGGCGTCGTTAACGCACGCGTCTGTCAAATACCATACATTTTGGCAAAATCGCAACGCATTGCGTCGGAACAAGTACCGCTCTCTAAAACGACGATCAGCGACCAGACTCGCTGTTTTGGACGTCTTGGAGAACGGTGAACCCAGCCCTACAAAACCTTCCTCAAGTAGATAGGGAGAGTTCACGGGTGGGGGTATGTTGCGACGAAACCGTTCGACACCCTTGGCGATTGAGCACCCCTGAGACGAAAGTCTCACCGGGCGAACGCCAAGAGAAGTGCAATGAAAGACAGAGTAGACCGTCGGGAGAAGCAATCCAACCAGCGAGGAGAACGGAGCAGAATACAAATCCGCAAGAGTGACGAAGATTAGTAAGGAAGCGTAAATATTCAGATTAGTGAAGGGACGAGAAAAGTGAGTGAAAAAGTAAATTGAAATGTGATCGTGTATGTCATAAAATATTTTAAATATAGTTTCAGAACCGTGTCAAAGGCGGTTAACGAAAAATCATCCCAACAGATAGCATAAGCACGCTCATCGATTATAACCAATTAGCAGATGCACAACAAATAGATAGCGAACTACAGCAATTTTTAAACAACCCACCGAAAACATCATCACTGATATTAAAATCACTGGCTATACCGAACTCTACCAATTCTATTTTCTGCGATATTTCCACCCAATACATCCGACCTTTCGTTTCCAAAGTGCACAGAACACTGATCATCTCCAAATTGCACTGCTTATCGCATCCTGGGATTAAAGGAACAACACACCTGGTATCGCAACGCTTTGTATGGCCATCAGTTAGAAAGGAATGCAAAGCGTTCGTAGAGACTGTATCGAGTGCCTAAAAAACAAAATAATACGTCATAACAAGACACCTACAGCCGCTATAGCCACACCGAACGCACGCTTCACACACGTACACATAGATTTAATCGGATCACTACCACCATCAGAAGGAAACGCGTACTGCTTAACGATGATCGAAAAATTTACGCGTTGGCCTGAAGTAATACCGATCCCCAACATCACCACCGAAACTGTTGCATGTTGCTTTATTACAGGATGGAGTTCGAGATTTGGTGCTAAAATAACCACCGATCTCGGAAGGCAGTTTGAATCGGAAATGTTTCGTTCATTGTCCACAACGCTCGGAATCGACCACCTTCGAACAACACCTTACCACCCCCAATCAAACGGCCAGATCGAAAGGATGCATCGACAGCTAAAAACCGCTATCCTTTGCCACAAAAACGCTCGTCGGACGGAAGCACTCCCAATAGTCTTGCTTGGTATGCGCTCCAGTGTAAAAGAAGACATCGGTGCAACCAGTGCAGAACTCATCTGTGGTACAACACTCCACTGTCCGTCCAGAATCTGGCGGCTTGTTGGCTTGGAGTCGTTATCATGACGCCGTGCCACGGCCCGTACCACGGTTATTACACTATTGAATAATACAAAACACAAATAAAACTTATAATGGGCCGCGCGCACGAGCCGCACCGTCAGCCCTACCGGGAGCTCTGCTCGACCGGTAGCCTATAACACACTCCCTGCGTTAGGTGCGCTCTGCACACATTTAGCGCGCATCGCTAAGTGCGGCGTTATAGTGTGCGTGAGCGCAGTGTCGATTCCTGGATGTCGACCAGCAGCAGCACAATCCAGGGCTCGGCACGTCTATCCACAACACGTTATGTATTTGTAAAATCAATATTTAAGAAAATAATCGATTTTCATAGCAAATTTCTTGCTTTACACTAATTACAGACGCCATTTAAAAACAGTAACCGATTCTACAGCATAGCGATCTTTCACTGTAGGGTTCTAAACGCGCCTCTGGTAAAGCTGTCAGAAAATGGCCCGTTGTAATCAATTGCATCTTTTCAAAAACCTATAGCGCTCAACCCAAATTATATGCTGCTGGTAAGAAATCAATAGCGACAATTTAAAACAAATGTGCAGGAAGTCTACAATCAATTGTAAACCCCTGTATAAAATGATTACTTACTAAAGTGTGAAGACAATTCATATTTGCAATTCTTAATTAAAGTAATAATTCCTAATCGCGGTATCGAATTGGTAGTTGTGGAGTTCTTGTTGATCTCCTAACTTGAGTTTGAGATTCTTCTCCACGAGCTAAATCTTCATTAATATTATCAGATCTAACCATCTCCGTTTCTGAATCATGAGGGAGTTGAAACTCTTCCATCTTATTTGGCAGATAAAATGATTCATCTATCCAAGGTTCTATGTTTTGGTTACTACTATGGTGGATTGATATTTCTTCAGGACCAGATCTCATTTGGTTTATGTGCCTTTTCCACATCATTCCATCGTCTAATAGTATTTCGTAATGCAGTTTTCCTAGCTTCTTTGTAATCGTCCCAAATTTCCATTTTTCGGTCTGGGAAAGGAAATCTTTTGCTGCTACTCTTTCGTTTACTGCAAATGTTCTTGTCGTTTTGTTTACTACTACAGGATTGGATTTCTTTTCGATTTTATGTACCATAACATCAAGCCGAGACCTTATCTGTCTGTTGAACATTAACCGCGAAGGACTTCCCCCTGTGCTTGGATGAGTTGTTTCCTGTACGCTAGCAGTATGTTTTGTAACTTTTTTGGAATTTCAGATCTATGGCATTGCACAGTTTTAATTTTATTTTAATTGTTTGTACATATCTTTCTATCTGATTATTTGTTGCGAGATGGTAAGGAGTTCCTGTTTTATGAGTTATTCCGTTAGATTTTAAGAATGTTTGTAAATTATCTGACGTGAATTGTGCACTTCTATCGGTCACTAGAATTGATGGTAAGCCAAAAGTGGCAAAAATTTCTCGCATTTTGTCTATAGTAGTGTTTGTATTCATATCCGGTGTTATTTTTACTTCAGGCAATTTGCTGTACGCATCTACTAGAATAAGAAAATATATACCTATAAATGGCTCAGCGTAATCCGCATGTACTCTTTCAAAAACTGATTGCGGACGCTCCCATATATGAGTTCCCAACGGTCACCAGTACTCAGAGATCCCTTGAATAAGCGCTTGAATAAGAACTTGAATTAGCGAAATTATTCAAGTGATCCGTCGGGTCCCGAAGCCGAAGCAAACCCAAAGCCGAAGCTAAACCCGAAAGTGGGTCTACACGAATATTCGTTTTAATAGCCCCCTCCCCTTTTTCGCAGATTTTCTTTCTGAAATTACACTGTGCACACAATTGCATCCACACAATTCGATTTATTGAAAATAACATTAAACTAACAAAAATCATAATCACTTTCACTACAAACTTTGAACTTAATTCCAAATCAACGCACATTATAAAAAAAACACTTTTAACACTCGCACAACGAATAAAATAACAAAATTGCCATTTACTGCTCTTCCTCCCTGTTGCTCCTGGTTCTTCTCGCTGCACTCTACGGGCCACCATCTCCAACACCACGACACAGCCACAGGTCTTGTTGTCTCCGTTCGCCGTGAAACACACATGAAATGGAAGAAAAATGATATTAATTAGAAGGGGGAATATTGGTTGATCATTTTAATCACTTTTACTTACCTTAAATAAGAAAAATCTCCATTTTTACGGGGTTTATCCGCTGACCACCAAGCGCTGAAACAACACACAAGCACCAACCTCACTGGACTGAAAGTAAAGCCTACTGCGTTTATGTGTGTATGCGCTTCTGCCAAGCCAACCGCGCCGTACTGCGTGTGTAGCCAAGTGCGTGTGTGTGTATATTTGCACCACTGGACACAGAACACAAATCTCACCGCACAGCAGAGCGTATGTCGCCAAGTGTGTGCATGTGTGTATTTGCACCACCGAATTCTGAACGTCCACCGCACCGCACCAAACAGCGTGTATCGCCAAGTGCGTGGTTGTGTGTAGTATCACCGTGGACTGCAGAAAACTACCTGCACTAGAACAGAGCGCTGGTGTGGCCAAATGTGTGCATGTGTGTACTTGCTCCACTGAAAGCCGGTATCGCACCAGATTTCGGGTGTCGCCTTGTGCGCGCATGTGTGTTATTCTCACAGCACACTCGTTCATATTTTTTTTCGTTTTTTCGCTTGAGCCACTCGATTTCGTTCTTCGCTGATTTTGGCAGCGCACGAGGGGGTTTCGGCTTCAACTTCCAACAACAACAACCATCCCAGCTAGCAAAGCCGAAGGCCTTTGTATGGGAGCCATCGCGCTCATCAAGGCTCACTTAGTCGCGCGCATAAAGCAAAATGTGCGCGAAGGCGAAAAAACCCTAAAGCGCTTCGTGTGGCCCTCTCTCGTGTTTCTAGTTTTATTCTCTCTCGCATGTCATCACTCTCTCCCAGTTTTTCGGATTGAAATGAGAATTCACTCTCTTGATTTGGTTGCGGCAGTCTAGCTGCTTCACACTCTTTATTCTCTTCTTTTTGCAATTTCCAAAAGAGGATTCACTCATGTTTTCTCACATACTTACATACACACACACGGTGGTTGGAAGCCTGGCGTGACTGTTTCCAATTCTGTCTTTTCTTCTTCCCTCTTCACACCGCGCTGGCGCCCGTGGTGGTGCGCGTGTACAGCCTGCTTGGTTCAGGAAAGATGTCATCAGATTTGGCGCGTCTCAACCGCGGTGTTGTATGAAGGCTGTTGATGAAAATTGGCAATTAATAGACACACTTTGTTAAAAAGATTACACTTGATTTATAGATGTGACAAAATTACCTTTGTGCTTGAGGATCAATTGAACTTTGAACGCCTGTGCACACAGTGTCGCAATTTGAAGAGATTTGGAGAACAGCTAGCGGTAGCAGCACACATCTGAAATTTGTAAAGTGCAATGTTTTATTTAGAATAAATGTCACATAGCACTAGACACTCAGAAAAGGACACTTACCAAAACAATTAGATGATAAAAATTCGTCCTCCGATGAAGCAAAAAGAACACCGCGAATGGTGCAGTATGGGAAAGTGTTTTACGCAGGAAAAATAGTTCACGCAGCACACAAACACACACTCTCATGTCCACGGTTCAGAGCACACTAAAGTCGCTGTTTGGCTTGGATGGAAAAGAGCAAACACCCAGATGAGTGCGATAGAAGAAAATGACTTGTGTTCAACAGGGATGGGTAGAATCAAACACACGAAGTGTGCAGGAGAATTCTCTTCGTGTGGCAAGAGAGAATTGACTAGCACCCTGATGAGCGAGAACGCAACAAACGTTGTAGAATGTAGAAATGAGATAGGAATAGTGAGCGAAGGCAGTTTTTGGACATGAGGGGGATGAAACTGGGAGAAAAAAGCTTCGGTTGCTACTTGGGATACGAGGAGGCTCGGGGACACTCATCAGGGGAAAATCGAGAGACGGATAGAAAAAGTGAAAGGTCAATATAAAATCTTCGGCTTTTGACCGTTGGGTTGGTACTTTAGAAGGATCTTTTTTTACTTTTGCACAAGAAACACAGTTCTTAGATAATCTTTCCATGTCGTTATCCATATTTTTCCACCAACAATAAAATCTAGAAAGAGATTTCATGCGTGATATGCCAAAGGGGCCTTCATGAAGTTCGTTTAAGACTCGATTTCGTAATTGAGATGGAACGTAGACTCTAGCGCCTCTCATAAGACATCCCTTTTGAAGAGAAAATTGTGTCTGGTCGATTCCAATATGATCGTTAACGGATACTGTTCTCCCTCAATTTAAACCGTCTATTAGTAATTGAACATTTATGTCTTTGCTAGTCTCTTTACTAATTTCTTCTACTGATACGGGAAGACTTTCTATTTGATTTAGTTCAATTTCATCGGCTTCTTCTGTATCCTCCAGCTGAATATCTCGGATTGGTAAGCGTAACATTCCGTCAGCATTTCCGTGTTCTTTTGATGTTCGATATCAAATCTCAAAATTGAATGATTCTAGAAATACAGCGTAATGTTGCATGCGAGTTGCTGATAGCGTTAGCAAACCTTTCTGTGGTAATAGAATTTGAGATGCTGGCTTGTTATCGGTTATTAGGACGAATTTTCTTCCATAAAGATATTGGGAAAAAAAATTAACTGCGAAAATTATCGCATATGCTTTGTAGTGATCAGCGCCACCTACATGTGAAACACCATGCGTCAGAGCTTTAGAGGTTGAGAGCTTTAGGTTACCACGCAAACAACCCAAGTAGCAGAGCCGAAGTTGTTGAACGATTTTTCTGTGTGCCAAAGCGAGAGGCCCAGTCTTCTTTCTCTAGATTTTAGACGGCAAACCGCCGCGCGTGTAGAGGTGTGCGCGTGTGACAAAAAACGATGGATAAAAAACGCGAGGAGCGGGGACTGAAGTCTTTCGTTGGTCACACACACATGCATCTACCAGCTTATTGCGCTACACCGAGTCTACCCATCTCTCTCGATCCATCATGATTTTTCTGCTATCGCGCTCATCCGAGTGTGAGCCATCCTCAGTCTGTCCAGCACTTTCCCTGTGGAAAGATGTACTGAAGTGAGGTGCGATTTCTTGTGCGACGTACTTTGCTCGTCTACGTTTTGGGCCGTGTTCAGTTCAGTTATTGAATGATTTATCCTAGCAAATTGTTGAGGTAAGTTTCTTGCTCACATGTGTGCTTGTGCAAGTACATTCAACTAACCCTTGGCGTCTAAAAAGTTACAGGTGTGTGCGCTATTTATCAAAGACCACATGCTGGCCTCGTCAACAATGTTCAAAATGAGCGACGGAAAGAAAACGTTTTTCAGTTTTAAAATATTAAGGTAAGTGTTGATCTAATCCTAAGCGCAAAACTCTCCATAGTAATAAATACTACATACATCAATTATTGGTTCTTTTTTTTCGACAGCGTTCAGCACAACACTGCCACAAACCAACGCACTGAATTACGCCAAGAACCTGTCGAAACGCGCGCAGCCCAGCGTCATTACTTAACAGAAGCCGGTTCAACACGCGCAGCTCCTGTTCATGACGTCATCACTAAACTGAAGCCAGCAGAACACGCGCAGCACGGATGGTACCCCTGGCGCGGTAGGAGGAAGGAAGAACGAGAGGAGGAAGAACGGTAAATTTGGAAGGGGGAAAGCGTTCTGCCGTCTACACAGCGGGAGTATGCCAAAACACATGGGGGAAGGGAGATAGATGTTATTCAATAAACAGCATGCGAATGTGTGCATAAAGCAAATGTGAACAGCCTCATCATTTCTATAAGCAATCCGAAAAAGAGGATGGAGCAAACACATTGGTATGCGTGAGCGGCAGAAGAAACCAGAACGTTTAGATGTGTGCGTGACGGATGGTTCGGGCGCCTGTGGCGAAGCTCTCGACAAGCCTGCAAACGAGAGCTTTGTGGAGAGCTTTGTAGGGAGCTCAGATTACACAGGCCGCCGTCGGTTTTTGCGTCCTTGGGAATGAGACCCCAAATTTTGAGTCATTCAGGCCGAGGGGTCCCAAGCGCCACAGATTAAGCTTAAACGACTGGAAAATTGAATATCCATAGAAAAAAAAATGAAAGCTCCACAGCTTCATTGGTTTAATCAATAGATGGCGTATTACAACTCATCATTATATTGCTATCCTTTTCTTGCAATGTGTTTCGACAAGTTGCATTTTATTATGACCTATATAGCCTTCTAACTTTCTGAGCAAAAATCTATATAAATGGTCGTGTGGTTAGATACGTGGGTATCAACACCAATGACCATTGCTCAAATCTCACTTGCTTCAGTGCTGGTGGTTTCCGTTGGAGTTTAGTATTTAAACAATCGTATCGCCGTTCTAGTTCTAGCGATGCATAACTTCAATGCGAAACCATACAACAGTACAGAGGAAATGAGAAAGCTCTCCTCCATGCGATGAAGCTCAACTGGTTGGGGTATCCCACCAACAGATAGCACCACCAGCTTTTTTGCTATTTTTAGAATGCATGAGTCGTTTGGCGTCTGCTAAACGAAGTCTTTCTATATTCCGTTTAGGTAGAGAACTTGAGTCGTTTAGAAGCCGTTTAGTGGTCGTTTAGTGGATTTGTGGCACTTGGGGTATGAGGGAGCTGGAGGTAGCAAGGAGAAACGCGCTGCGATGAGAGTTCACATTCTGTTTTACACGCACGCTTCACTAACACCAATACAAATACCATGCTTTGAAGAGCCGTCTGTGAATGTGTGTGTCTTCTTTCAGCGAGCTCAACAACTTGGAGCTGCTCGTCACATCGTGTTGTCTCGCTTACACTACAGCATCGAACCATCGCTCCGTATGCCCCCTCCCCCCTTCTACGCGTACAAAACCACCAGTACAGCGCGACGCTTCGTCGGAGATGGTTGTGCGCGTTTTGTCCCGCGCGCAGTGTTTGTGCGCTGGTGCGCATTTCGTTCAAAGTCTCGTGCGCCGGTGTGTCTTGGTAAAGTGTGAAGTGAATAAACAGTGTGCACAGATGCACATGCAGTGCGTGGGTCGACAGGACAAGAATTTGCTGAACAGAGGCAACGCAGATTGTCGACAAGTTTCCCAGAGCCTGGCTCGACCCTGTACTTTGCAGTATGACGCTATTCGTGAGTATGAAGAATTCTAAATGTGTACTTTAGTGTGTACTTTATGTTTCAATAAAGTGTTTAATGTAATAAAAAATGACCGTGTTTGTGTTTGTTTTTAGAATAAGTGCGTATTTCCGATCGTGGTAATGTATGAAAGAAAGCGAAAAACAACAAGCTTTTGATGTGTTGGTAGCATGGCTCGAAAGAACACGAACACATTGAGAACTGCAGAGCGCACAGTGCGTTGCGGATGGGGTGGGGGAGGACTCGCGTGAGTATGTAACTCATTGGTCGAAGAGACACCCACGCAAACAATGAGGCCCCAAATTTTGAGTGATTCAGGCCGAGGGGTATGAGGAAGCTTGAGGAAGCAAGGAGAAACGCGCTGCGGTGAGAGCGCGCTTTGCTTTTTGAGTGCGCTTGTCACTAACACAAAACGAACCCAGCGTATTGGAACAAGCCGTGTGTGATTGTGTGCGTGCGTCGACGGCTATTTCAGCTGGAGAACTCGTTTTTTATTTGCACCCAATTTTTGCCGGTCAGTCTGTCTCATTCTTACTACCACATTTGACTTCATACAAAGTGGCAAAGTTTGACGTTTCGAATGTTGATGTTTTTAATCTCCTTGATTCTGCGTGATAAAGTGTACAAAAACTTGTTATAGTGAAGTGCATTAATGTGTTTAGTGTTACTTCGACGTGCACAGTTAATTTAAATATGAAAAGTGTTGGAAAACAAAGTGTTGTAGTGATATTTATGCCTGTTTGTACCTCGGCCAAAGAGGTAAACATCATGTTAACAAAGTCAACAAAAAGGTAAATAACAACAACATGCATCGAGGTATATGCTCTTTTTGCAAATGTAAAAGTATTATGCCATATGCAAATATTATGTTAGATTTGTGAAAAAAGTGTTTTTACTATTATTTACCCGAGTTATTCCATTTCCCTCCCCCGCCTATCCATTTGTGTACCGGTAAAATAATAAAAATCGTGGCATATCGTTGTACATATAATGTGTTTTATGTTTATATAGTTTAATATGCGGCTAGCTAATTTCGCTGCCGTGGTTAGCATACCGGACATGCAGATTATGGGGTTGCGGACGCCAAACGAAATCCGGGATGCAGCAATAACCGGGATCGCACGTGTACATCTTGGCCTGTACGTCGTGGCTTTGTGATGAGCGGGTCGATCCGAACTTACCGGGTCAGAGTCATCCGTAAGTGACCAGTAGTCGTTCGGGTCGACCCGAAAGGTACAAGTAGGTAAAGTAGGCCCAAGCACCGGGTCGGAAATGCTTATACTTTTACGTACCTACTGATTACTGCAACCATGGTTCGGGATCGATTCCGTGAGACTCCGGATCGTATCGTAAAATTAATCGTCAAGTATAGCTGAACCCACGAGAGCAGTAAAGGACAGTTAACACTTTTGTTAGAAACCCGGTTATGAATGCCCGCCTGGCTGGAGGAATTCAAACGAGATCACCATACAATGCATGCATAAATTATATTATGACACAACATAAACGATAACATTTTATTATGAGCGTGATTATTACAATCTAAATTAATAATTTAATTAATGAATTAATTAATTAAGCCTGTCTCGTGGTACAGTCGTCAACTCGTACGACTTAACAACATGCTCGTCATGGGTTCAAGCCCCAAATAGACCGTGCCGCCATACGTAACACTGACTATCCTGCTATGGGGGGTTATCCAAAAGTCACTGAAAGCCAACACGACAAGTGGTACAGCCAGGCCTTGATCGACACCGGTTGTTGAGTCAAAAGAAAAAAAAATAAAATAGTTCGATCTGGACCAGTCATATGGTTAACTTTAAATAAATAATTTGAAATTTAACAAACCCTGTTTTCCATACAAACGCATGCTTTTAAATTGAACTGTCAACCAAGTATCAAGTGTTCAATTAAAAAGCATGCCTACGAATAAGCGTTGAACTACAGTCAGAATTCAATAGTTTGTATCAGAATACCGGTTTTTTTTAATTTCACAAAAATCTCATGGCCTGCCGTGAAAAATTTTATTTTTTTGTATGGAAAAACATGCCGACTAAAAAGCACATACTCAATAGTTGGCATGGAATCGAAGTTCAACCAATGAGTTCAGATTGTTCTGTTAATTTGTTCTTTTGATCAAATAGCCATTGCCCAAGAGAAATGTAATAATAATTTTCTTTACCTGTATATCTGCATAATGGTGTTGCTAAAAATCAAAGTATTACCCCGGTTTATACAAGGATTCAATGGGTAAATATATAAACATTACACCTGCTTGTGTTTATCCTGTTACATAAGTACCTTAAAATAAAGGTACTAAATAGTCCGTTACATAAGAAAATAGAAAATCCTACCTCTTTTCTGTCTTATAAAAACCCGCGCAATTTTTGTTTGTGTCAATACGATTCGGGCAGTCGTTTCACTCGGTGTTGTTATGCGTGCTCTGTACAGTTATAAATTTTGTGCAATACTGTTATAATACAAGTGCAGAATAATACAAGTGTATATTTTAAATATTCAACGTGCCGTGAATTTCACTCAATCACGACAATGTCGGCCAAAGACAAGCGCAAGTCAGGATCCACGTATAGATCCATAGAAGCCAATAATAAAAAGCTTGATGCTGAATTGTTTGGAGAGAGTAGTGAAGCTGGGCCAAGTAATATTCAGACAGCTACGTCAAATGTAGAGTTCAGTGAACACCCGCATTGTGGTAAGTGCAAAAATAAAAATTTTAATTAGTGACCAATGCAAATTAAACACATTTATAATACTTTTTTTTATTTATTCATTGCAGAGAACCATCCTTGTCCATTTGATGAATACATCTTGCAAGAAGAATACGTCAGTCATTTGATTACTATCGATGCATTCGACGATATGGAAGTATATGAAGAGGTCAACGAAGATTACGATGAAGCTGAGGAAACTATACACAGTACACAAGAGTCTCAACACGAGGAGGAACCATTTGATGAGCTTATTCGAAATTGGGCATTAAAAACATACCAAACACATCAAGCGCTAAATGGACTATTAGAAATTTTACGTAAAAAAACGGACTACCAACTGCCGA